>NW_021604742.1:353768-413407 GCF_004785775.1 Grammomys surdaster | reverse complement strand
TCCTCTCTCTCTCTCTCTCTCTCTCTCTCTCTCTTTCTCTCTCTCTGTCTCTCTCTCTGTCTCTCTCTCTGTGTCTCTCTCTCTGTCTCCCTCTCTCTCTCTCTCTCTCTCTCTCTCTCTCTCTCTCTCTCTCTCCTTTCTTTCTACAGTTTTCATAGAACAAAATCAGACTGATGATTACCTAAGATGTATAGATAACATGTCTGATCTTTCCTTATATGTCCAGGGTTATAAGTTCACTCAAAGTACAAAATACAACCAGTACAGATTTTATTTTTATTATCAACCCTGTACCTCCAATTTAAAGAATTTAAAGAATGTCTCCTCCAAAGTATTTTATGGCACCTTCTTCTAGGCTGAAAATTTTTGAAGTTTGAAAATATGCTGGACAAATGGCAAATATCAGAGTTTATCTTTTATGAAGAACAAATATTAAAACTTAACTTTTTTAAATATACCCAGCCTTACTTTGTCTGATATTCCAAAATAATCAACTTGTATAAGCGAAAAAATTCACAGCTCTAATCTAATCTTAAGTTATATGCTCCTCCATGCTCCTGTTGACTAATGCATATGCATTTGTGTTATGATAATAATTTCCTGAAAACACAAAATATAGGTTTCAAAAACCTTATGAAATGAATATTAAAATTGTTGAAAATACCACATAGGTATTGTTTGACAATGACATTTCTAGTGGTTTTTTTTTTTTATTACTTGTGTCAGTTGGGATGAGTAACAAGGGATCATCCTTATAAAACTGTGCTAAAGATTTCTGTAAAGTAGTTTTTCCAAGGGATATTTTCTGTGCTGTTAAATGCAAAGTAAAGTTCTTTGTTAAGGGGAATATACATACACAGAGAGAGAGGAGGAGGAGAGGGAGAGGGAGAGAGAGAGACAGAGAGAGAGAAAGACAGAGAGAGAGAGAGAGAGACTCAAACTAATACAAGAGACTGATAGCACAAAGGACCCAGGTAGAATAAAATAGAGAATAGAGAATTCAAATCTGAGCTTGCCCTTGGTTAAATGATATAAAGTGACTTCTCCTTTTGGCTCTAAATTGCTTTCACTGTGGGCAATTCACCTGAAGTTTCTGCACCTGCACAGAAGAAACAAATGTTACTTAAATGAGTTGAATTCAAAGTGTAATTAAGATAAACTCATTAACTATTGACTATTACCAAGAAACTTTCATGGTGTCTAAAGCGTGGAACTCATTCAGGATCTTGCACAAAAGTTAATGATTGATTGTTCTGGTTTATGTATGATAAATCATTTAATACTCTGAAATCAAGTTTAGCTAGCTATACAGTTTCAATAAAAGAAAACGAAATACCAGAAATCAGTCTTCCTATTGAATATCTTGCACCTATTTCGCATGATTTCCTGACCAATGTTAATGTATTAGGTGATTCACATCCACTAAAATACTTTCTAAACACTTTTCAGGCAGCAATATTTTCAGTAATTAGTGAAGTATGAGAAAATCCTGCCCATGAAGCCCTCATTTTCTGTAGATGATGATCTCAATAGAAGTGTTATAGAGAATGGGATTGAGAATTGTCTCGCTACAGGAATAATAGACATTATGACAACTGTGCATGAAATGAAACCCTTTAACTAGTAAGTCATTATGAAATAATTCTCACCACTCATAAGTTTAGTCTATGGCTTCATTAAGGAATAGATGAATGTCTGTCCATTGGTGTTCATAATCAGAGGCAGGAACACACCCTCCTCCAATACTACTTACCATTAGTCTATCAACCGTGAAAACTTCCAAACAGAGTTTAAACAATTTGCTCCCTCTCAACTGGTTAATATCAAAGCGCTTATAAGTACTTGAAATAAAGATCCTTATATTAATACCCCTTTAGGCTTCTTTCCCAATATCAACCAAAAGTCTGCAGAGTTCTTTAGGATATTTTTGATCATCTTCAAGAAACTCTATTTAGGTAAATAGAAATATCAAAGCTGTTTCCACCTTGTCTCTTTCATCAGCTAATGAACATGCAAGTACTAACTGTAAAAAATCATTCTGTAGTTGGTAATAATTCTCATGCTATTGATGATTTGATAAAACCATGCAAAATTGTGAAACATTAGGCTCAGTTATGCCAATATTCTTGTGTCTTCCTATATGCTTCCGTTGTGTAGGAAAAAGACCATATCTGAAAACAATATGAATTAAAACATTGGGACGGTGAGGAGGAATGGAATGTACAACAGCTGGAGGGTGGACAGGAAGGGAATAATTCTGAAGTTTAAAATAAATAAATAAGTAAACAAACAAACAAATAAATAAATCAGTTGGTAATCATCCTCATTACAGTAAACTTTCCTCTAATATACCTGTAAAATATGAAAAGAATTTTTATCGTTCCAGTCAATGTTGACCTAATATTGGTCAAAAAGATACTTTTGTTCCAAGAAAGAGGGGCTAGCACACCCAGGGCTGCTGATGACAAGATCATACCTCTTTCATTCCTAGCTAAGAATCTCATTGCTCTGACCCAAGTGTTATCAAAGCAGGAGACCGGTTTTTCCCAGAGCAGGAGACTCCATATACTCAGGACTCTGCCACATGCCATGCAGCTTTATCCCTAATCCAGAAATAATAAGTTATTTGACTACTAATACCAAAAGCAATTTATATTTAGATGTATTAACACCTTTAGTTAATGGTATAAGATTCTATAGAAGTAAAGTAGGTATTCCCAAATCCATGATAACTCTATTCAAAAAACTGCTTTTTCTTGTTTCAGACATATCAACAGACTATGAAAGAAGCTTTTGTTTACTTACATGTTGTTGATTTGGGCTTTACTTGCCCTATCCATAGTATACTTTATTTGTGTCTAGTTCAGCACCAATTAACAATCTCTTAGATTTGAAGGATATCCGTATCATAATATATTATAACAGTATATCTTTTTTCTTTTACAAAATGATAAACATATCAATGAAGATGTTCACTGGTAAAGAACTGGTCAAAATATAGGATACTCTAGGAGGACCCCCAAATCAGCATCATTTGGAGATGCCCTTTTACAAAGTTGACCAATACCATAAAGAAATGTGAGGAACAGCCAGACATAGGGACACTCAGAATGATTATTTCTGAGAAAATATTCAGGATAAACTACTCTGTCTTCTCAGGACCAAGTCAGCTTCCTGCTCTTCTATGGTTTCTGACACACTCAGGATGTGGTTGTAACACTGTGTCTTGCACAGAAATAGACGGCAGTGTCATCAGATGTCAGGCTGCTCAGCTGCATGTAGACTGTGTTGGAGGATGTGTCTGCAGTCAGAGTAGCCTTGCCCTGGAACTTCGGATTATAGTCAATACTATTATCCTCAGGATCAATCCTTCCAATCCACTCCAGGCCCTGTCCAGGCCTCTGCTTCACCCAGTCCATATAATATTCTGTAATTGTGTAGCCAGAAGCCTTGCAGGACAATTTCACTGAGGACCCTGGCCTCACGAGCTCAGCCCCAGACTGCTGCAGCTGGACCTCTGAGTTGACCCCTGTAGAAAGAAAGGCAAATTGAATGTCACTGTCACCAGAGTGTGTGGCCCCTCAAAATTTGGACTTGGGACCCCCTTACCTGTAGTTACTGCCATCAGGAAGGGTATGATCCAGCTGCATTTCATGGTAAGGACCTTGTGATTCAGTGACTATGGAGAAAATACTGCTCATATGTTGTTTAGTGTGGATATCCTCGTATTTATGATAATAGACCCATATAATTTGCATATTCATTAGGCAGGTCTTTCTTACATAAGGGCATTTAAGCTGTAGAAAAAGGGAGTAGAGTGCATCTAGGTCAGTCAACAGGATGCTGGATTCCAAATCCTAATTCCATCTATGGAACTTTCCCAGAGACATGTGCAAATCACTTAGATACAATATCAAAGCTTAATCTCTCAATTTTAAAATAGAATCCTAACCTGAGACATTTACTTGTTTTGGTTACAAAATTGATTGATGGTACTAGCAATGAGGATAATGGTTACTGGAAATTTTAAAAACTCATTTGCGAGACTTTGCAATCTTTTTTCTTATATTTAGAAAGAAAACCTGAAACAGAAACAAAACAAATACAAAAAAAATCCCAGGAATTTTATGTTGTGTTTTCAAACTACTCCTGATCATGGGGCCTTCTGTGAAATGTATTTGATATACCCAGTGTCACTTCAATGTAGAAATCTGACATTCTCTAAGCAGCTATCAAGCATGTTTGGGTTCACTGTTAAGTGTTAACTTTCCCCCACTTTCCCTCAACCATGATTGGGTTTTGTCTAGTGTAGGCTTTTGTAGGTGTTGTTCATGAATTCACGGTATCTGTGAGTTCATATGTGAATGTTACATGTTATTTCAGTAAAACACTGTTTCCTTGACAATGTCTACATCCTCTGGTTCTTACAATTATTCTACTTACTTTTATGCATTGATCCCTGAGCACTGAGGACAGGAATGTGACAAAGACCTCCCATTTAGGAATGAACATTTCAAAGACACTCCGTCCTGGTCATCCATTTGTGGGTTTCATGTTGCTATTTTTAAATATAATACAGATACTGAAACAGAAATCTTGGGAAGCTGGCTAACATCTACTGCCAACTTCAGAGCCTCTAACACTCCTGTGACATAACCACATTGTAAAGCATCAATGTTCAGTTTTTATAAGTAGATTCCAGTGGAACATTCTTTAGTAAACACTGTGGAACATCACATCTTATATAAAACTACCTTTATTATTATCATTGCTATTATTAAATTTTTTACAGTCTAGTCATTACTCCCTCTCAGTCTGCTGTCTCACACAGTTACTCATCCAATTCTTTCTCCCCTCTGTCTCTAAGAGTATGTCCATGAAGATTTCCAGGCCTCCCAATTCCCTGGAGTCTCAAGTCTCTCAAGGGTGAGTCACCTCTTGTCTCTTTGAGGCCAAACCTTGAAGTCCTCTGCTGTATATGAATTGGAGGGTCTTGGACCATCCATGTATGCTGCCTGGTTGGTGGCCCAGATTCGGAGAGATCTTGGGAGTCCAGGTTTGCTGAGATTGCTGTGCTTCCTATGGAATCACCCTCCTCCATAGCTTCTTCCAGCCTTTGCCTAATTCAAACACTCAGGTTCCAGACTTTAGTTGGGTGTAAGTATCTGCCTCTGTATCAGTCAGCTGCTTGTTGGGCCTCTCAGAGGACAGCCATGCTTGGCTCTTGTCTGCAAGCATAGCATAGCAGCAATAATAGTGTCAAGCATTGGAGCTTCCCTTTGAGATGGATCTCAAGTTGGGCCAGTCACTGAACCACCTTTGCTTCAGTGTCAACCCACAAACTGAATGAGCTCCAGGTTCTAACATTGTAGATAAACCATATGATCTTTGTGATGTCATCAAAGGATAGTGTTAGTCTCACTCTTGGGAATGAGAGAAAAGCTGATAAATCTGGCGGTCTCCCCTCCTATTTATACACAGGACAGAAACTGAATAGGAACAATGATACTCACATTAGAAGCTTAATTTTATTAAATTCAATCCATGCAGTGCCACATTTCTCACCATCATCTCAAGGTGATCTTTAGTAGTAAGCATCTAAGTTAAGATGGTTCAATGTGTAATTTGCAAAGCATGGAGACAATGTATGAGTATGTATGAGAAGAGAAGCAACACTGGAGTTCAAAATTGATGCAACTGAAACCTGGTATATGAGAAGAACAGGAAGTATGTGAATATTTCAATAAATGATATCCAAAAAGGAAACAAATTGATGATCAACAACTAATCTCTAACTCAAGATCTCAAGAAGGACCAAAACAGTTCACAAACACACACACACATACACACACACACACACACACACACACACCATATCACATATTAGTGAACAAGATATTGAAAATGTAACAACTAAGTACGGTAGAAAACAGTAAAAGTGACCATACAATAAACTTTATGTCTTGAAAAAAAAAGATAAATAAATGGGAGGGTTATCCACACCACGTGCAGTCACCAAAGGTAGACACTGATGTGGATGCCGGGAAGTGCATGATGACAGATGCCTGATATAGCTGTCTACTTAGAGGTCTGTCAGAGCCTGACATATAGAGAGGCAGATGCTCACAGCTAACCATTGAACTGATCATGGGGCTCCCAATGAAGGAGTTAGAGAGAAGACTGAAGGAGCTGAAAGGTTTTGCAGCCCCATGGAGAGAGCAACAATAGCAACTAAGGAGATCTCCCAGGGTCTAAACTACCAGCCTGGGAGAACATAGAGAGGGACCCAGGCTCCAGAGGTATATATATGGGAGGATGGCTTTGTCAGGCCTATGTGAGAGAGGATATCCTTAGTCCCTTGAAGGCTGGATGCCACAGTGTGGGGGAAATCATCGGTGGGGAGGTGGGAGTGGGTGGATGGATGGGGGCACATCCTCATAGAAGCAGGGGGAAGAAGGATGTGATGGAGGATTCTGGGTAGGCAGATGGGGTAAGGGGATTACATCTGAAATGTAAATAAAATATCCAAAAAAACTCAAACAAACAAACAAACCAAAAGAATATGGTAATAAACATTAATGGCTTCCTATGTGAAGATCTCTAACCTTTTTCAGTAGAATATTGCGGTATTAAGCCCGTTGTCTGTGTAGAGTTGTGCTGGTTATTGACCAGGAGATGGAAAAAGCAAGGGATCTGGTAAATTTCAATAAAATCTATGGAGTGTATTGAAGACAGACACAGTAATTATATATGTGTGTGTGTGTGTGTGTATTTCATGTTCCATGTGCATTTATTGTGATGGGAACACAAGGGGAAACTTGTAGATTTGTCTGATAGCATGATTTTTACTACTTTTGTGAGAAACAAAATTATTCAAAATCAATATTTTGTAAAAGATGAGATCATCAATGAAGCCAGAAGATTTTATGTATTTGGCATGACATTCAAGATAGCCTCCTCTTTAATAATTTGAATCATAATGAGCATCAATTCGCTGTTCCAAACATCTATCTAAATTTTCTTGAATGATCAGAGATTTAGTAACAGATTTTTGCTCAATGATTAACGAAAGTATCTGTCTTAACTCCTTGTGTCAATTGCAGAAGCAGTGCTGCTATCTATCAATGGAATTAAAGCTGCTATATGAACAATAATCAAGCCCACTACCCTCTTACTTCTGCTATCAGCCTGACTCACTTCTTCCAGTGTCTGGAAGCATTTTTCAGAATACTAAGCTTCTGTAATATTCACAGGCAACAAAATTAATATGAGTCTTTGGATTTTGAATTTTATTCTGCTTAGTAGAAGCACCCTTGTTATCTGCTTACATCCCTAGACAGTGACATATTATTGTGTGTCTTTCCCTGAAGCACCTGGAACCCAAAGAGCTCTTGATAAACTAAGTTATTCAATGATTTTGCTAGAAATTTGTTTCCTTTGCATTTGAATCCCAGTTCCCATAAAACAGACTTCTATTTTCTATCCACCATTCCTCAACATTACCTATGGTACTGATCCAAGAGTCTACACATCCCAAACTCTGAGCAACTATCACTCTGCTTCACTCAAATCATAGTCATTTGTATCAAGACCAGGAGAGTATATCTCATTGCTAGGGACCTGTTCTCCCCTAGCATAGTCTCTTTTATGTGAGTAATAAATGGATTCCTGTCCTCTTTTCTCTTAGGTCTAAGACAAACAGATGCACTGGGAATTTTATAACCCAACTATCAATTGACTACTGTGTTAGATAAACATTCATAATGCCAATAGCTTATATTAACCATCAAACTGACATACTTAGATAAAGGGAAACTGAACTGAAGAACTGCTTCTTTTATATTGGCCTGTTGCACTTCTGTGAGGCATTTTCCTAAGTGGTATTACTATAATGGAATATGTGAGTTGTTCCATCCCTCAGCACTTGAATCTTGCCTATATTTGAAAGCAATCTGAGTAAGCCAGTACAAGTAGTGTTCATTTATGTTATCTGCTTCAGTCCTAGCATTCACACTTCTGTAAGGAGGTCTGCCATGATTCCTCTAAATGATGAACTATAACCTTTAAGATCAAATAAAACTTTTCTTCACCTAGTTTACTTAGGTATTAGTTGTTATTACAATAGAATCAAACTAGAACAATTACCAAAATAATGCTTATCAAATGTCAGATGTTGTGAATGTTTCCTATTGAGACTTTAGAAATAAATGGAGATGGTTCATATACTGAGAAAAATATGAATGTACTAGCTAGCATTTTGTCAAATTAACACAATCTAGCATCATTTGAGAGAAAAGAATATTAATTGAGAAAATGCCTTCATAAAAATATTCCTGTAGATAAAATTTGGGTGCATTTTTTGGATTAATGATTGTCTGGAAGAGCCTAAACCATTGTGGATAGAGCTACCTATCATAGATTGTCCTGGGAAACTTAATAAAACAGGTTGAACAAACTCTGAGAAACATATCAGTAGGCATTACTCCTGTATTAATTCTACTTAAGCTTCTGCCTTACGTATCTGCACTAACTTCCCTCAGTGATGAAGTAAGGTATATGTGAAAATAAGTCCTTTTCTTCTCAAACTGATTTGAGTCATGGTATTATTTCATAACAAAAGAAATTTAAGTGTGCCTCATCCATTTCAGCATCTGCACCAGGTGATCAGGCTTCACTTGTGCTGAGTCAGCCCTCATGTCTCCGTATTCTGTTCTTTTCATTAAAGACATCCTTGTCTTGTAGTTTCAGCACATTTGATCACAAATGTCCAATCAAGTAGGATGTCATTGTGGCTGGGATTTGGAGTGTAACCTCAGAGAGTCCACAAGCTTCTGATAGAAAATGTTTTTAGGACAATGACATGCTTATCTTTAAGTACAGGGTACAAGTACTGCAGTATTTGTCAGTTATGTTAAAATATTCCAGCCTCCTGATGAACCCAAAATCTCTGACAGCCTGGACAGAGACTCTTGAGATCATTTGCCCAATAAACACATGAGAGACACATGAATGAACATGTAGGCATTACTCCATTTTAATAACCAACAAGCCTTATTGTTATATGTGCATGTGAATCCACATACATACACACACACACACACACACACACACACACACAATCACACACAGGGGAAGGAGGTGCTTAACCTAGGTTATAGGAAGGAATCTTACTTGTCCTCTATCTGTGTTGTGAATAATATTATTTTAACTGGACCTCAGTATGTATTGTAACTTGTTTCTTTTTAAAAATGAGAATAAGAAATCAAGTTATATTATGCAGGATATGAACAATAACTCCAAAGAGAATTCATTTTTCCATCCTCTGAGAATGTTGTACCTGCTTTGAATACATCCCTGATGACCCTATGGCCTATCAATTCTACTGATTCTTCCTGCATCCCTGCAAATTACACCATACCATGGTATGTATGGATCTTCATACTAGCTCCAGATATCAGCCTGCCCACACTCAAAGAACTGGATCCACATAAAGAGGAAATTGTCAGGAAAAGCTGCAAGTGTTCACTGGTGGATAAGAAGGCTGAGACAACCTACAGGAGAATGTGTTTGTGTAGGAGTTTCAGTTCACCTCTACAGCTATTGTGGATTAATACACTCTTCTCCCCTGCAGCAGCAGTGCACACTCCTTGCTACATGCCCCAATGTTCTGGATCCTCAAATGAAAGAGACACATAAATACACAAATAGCATTCTAATTTAATACGTCTTAAACAGCTCAATGTGTGGGTGACTCCCAAACTTCTAAAATGTGAGGGGCCTACCCTCAGATTCTCCTGAATTATTACTTACTAAAATTTGTATTCCATATTTGTTACCTTGGAACCAGGCCTGCAGCCCTCCTGGGTCCTGATAATTGACTTTTACATGTAAACAGTCTCTCTGTTCTACACTTCTCAGGCCTGGACCCTGTTTACATCCTGCCAATGGTTATTCCCTTCTTTCTCAGTTCCTTGCCCTCAAATCTTCACATAATGCATCTGTCTCCCTTCCCAGCCATTGGCCATGAGCAGTTTTGTTTACCAATCAAAGCCAACTGATGGGAAGAGCCCTCAGTGACTAAGATGTAGATGTGCAGGTTCCATGTAATTTTGGGAGCCAAATTAATAGAAATAGCAACAGAACACTCAACAACACACCTGGATCTCTGAATTGTTTTCTGTCTTCTCTGTGAAGTATGCTCCAACCTGGGACCATCTATTGTGAAGGGGCAGGGATGTTGAAAATTCTAGGAAAAAGTCTATAACTTGGATTTACAATCAAACAGGGTCAGTTCAGTCGAGTATTATGTGGCATACAGAAAGATCATATGATGTCCCTGCACCAGCATGAGCTTAATGTGGCATTAGGAGGATTCCAACAATAGGAACAACCCTGGGATTCTCTTCACAGAATGAGGCCTTTTAAAAGAGTTTTTCAGCATTTTCTACACTGGTTGTGTCTACCTCTGTCCCATATCTATTCTGTGATGTGATCCTCCTAGAATAAGGAGACCTAAAATTAAGTTTCTAGGCTTCAAGTAGCAAAAGGAAATTTTTGCGTGTTTTCCCAATGAAATATTTTCAAAATTATCCCAAAATAAATCAAAAGATATTCCCTCATGATCAAGGTGGCTTCAACTCAGAGATACAGGGATGCTTCTACATATGTAAATTTATAAATGTAATTCACAATATAATAGCCTGACAGAAAAAACCTACATGATTCTATATATCATTAGATGAAAAACATGAATTTGATAAAGTCCAACATATCTTTTTTGATGAATGTCCTGAAGTTATCAGGGATGTAAGAAATAGTCCTGAACATAATAAATTCATAATAAATAAATGGGGCTATGTAAGAGAAACAGCATAACAGCTTAATCCTCATGGAATATATCTCATCACTTAGCACAACCATGATGGTTGTACCTCAGAGAGAAAAAGCCCCAAGGGCTATGTGTCCTGAGGACTTCATGTTCTTATCATGCTGCTTGTTGGCCTTATGATCATCATATTCCTAAACTATGAGTTGTGTGCAAACTCTGTCCTTTGAGACACTCACTGTGCAGTATCATTGGCACTTACAACAAGAGTGACTGATTTATTTCAAGCATTGGTGTTGGAGCAGATTAATGATTTACCCACTACCTTCAGAAAGGACTTAGAGATGTAGATTATAAGTAAAATTATTTTAAGATGTTGTTGCTAATGTCTTTGATGTAGAAAATCTTAGGGAACAATTTGAAGCTTACAAAGTCACACTCTTAATTGCTAGGCATTTTTTGAGGTCATAGAACAAGAACAATGGCAGTCTAACCTCTACCAGCTGAAACTACTCTTTTGCTAAAGTTGAGCCAATTATCAAAGTGATGATGAATTTTCTTGTATCCATTTTAATCTTCAGCTTCCTGATATAATAAATTTTTTTTTAATGAGTAGATGTGTACACTGAGAATTTAAGGTAGAAATGGCAGATTGTTTCTTATAAAAAAGAATTTAGATTTGTTATTTTCATCAGACTTTTAATATTATATTTTAAAATAAGTAATAAAATAAACCTTTCTTAGTAACCACAAATTTCAGACTGCTAGCAAGAGAAACTCTATGAGAAAATTACCATGCTTGCATACACTTTGTTCATCTACAACAAGTTGTTTCATTACACATTGAAGTGGGTTTTTGAGAATCATTTTTTTCAGTCGTAATTCAAAAATGTTTATTCATGTAAAAAATATTGTGAAACATACTGTTTATTGTAATTATTCAGTAAAAGAAAACAGAATGTAATCACATGGCATGATTTATACTGCTTGAAAGATTTTGCTGAGATAAATAAGCAATGGGGGATAACCTATAGATGTTGGAGCTTAGCTCCATCTAACAAATATGTATATATGTATGTATGAATGTATATGTGTTAAGTAGTTGGTCCATAAAAAAACTTGCTTCATCCACCATATGTATGTGTATGTGTGATTATTACCACTTCAGTTGCCAACCACAGAGTCTATTTTGCTGAAAGAGAAGAAAACTGAAAAATATCTTGCGATAACTCTTACAAAGCAAGTGAAATATTCGTATGGTGAAATATTGAGAATATTAAAAAAAACTTAAAAATATATCAATAGATCAAAAAATCTCCCATGTTTGAGCATTGGTAGGATTAAGATAGATGAAATCCTTATCCTACCAAAAACAATCTACAGATTCAATGAAATTCTAATCAAAATTACAACACAATTGTTCTTAGGAATTGAAAGGACAATTAACATCTTCATATGAATACATTAAGAAAAGCCTCAGAATATCTAATGCAATCCTAAACAATATAAATCTGCTGGATGCATCATCATCATCACTGACATCACATTTTATTACAGAACTATGGCAATAAAAAGGCATGATATTGACATAAAAGCAGACACATTGACACACTCTGTTTTTACTCATATTAAGTCGTTTGCCCTGCTATCATCAGAGAAGATTTCCTTCACTAGATGGGCATCAATGTCAGAGAGCCATGATCATAAAATGTGCAGAAATTTAGACACCTTGGAGCAGTCACTTCTATCTGGGAACTCTGCAGAAGAAGAGACAGGAAAAGTGTAAGTGTCAGAAATTTTAGAGGACACAAGTAAAGCATAGCTTTCTAAAGAAATCAAGGGAAACAAATGTTTAATATCCTTTGATATCATACTAATTTAAATTAAAACCTGTTTGACATATTAACTCACCTCAGTGAGAATGACCCCTTAGGAAATCTGAAAAAATGCTGGGGATGGTCCTGACAAAAAGTGGTCGCTCTTCACACAATTTTGATGAGGAAAATAAATTTAACTTCATAAAAATCAGTTTGGAGAAATATTATTTGGGTTAAGTTATTAAAGTAAGGACAGTTATGATATAATACTAATAAAGAACCAAGAATTCTTTTAAATAAATATTGTTAATGAATTACATAAAAATGAGCCAGGGAATTATATTTTGTCAATATTTCTGTAAGAAAGTACATAATAAAATTGAGCTTTAAAATTATTATATTGTAATGTGTAAAGTACAAAATGGATTTTTATCAAAATTTAGAAAATTTGATTTCAACAATAACTCACATTATACAAATGAATCCCATCTTACATGATATTTAATGTAATATCTTTATTTCATACAAATAAACTTTAAGTCTAAGAAGGACTTTAATGAAATAATCTTTTTTTAAAAAAAACAAATATTTGGTTTGCAATAAGACTGTGATGTATTTCTCAAAGGACTCTTGTAATTACAATATATGGTAAAAGCTCAGCACTTTAAATTGTTACACAAAAAGTTGCAGAGATAGATCTCTAAAGAAAAAAAATAGTGGAAAACAAAATATCTCTGTGTTTTTACCACTTCACACTGTGTCTCCAAAATTTCCCACGTCCAAAGAGAAATTTGTACTAAGGTTCTAGTTTCTCACAGCTCAGACATTTTATTCAGTGTCACTTTCTGCTGCAAAGCGTTCTGTGATAGATAAAGCAATATAAGCTCCAGAGAACTTTCCAGATAAAAAGTAGTACATGAAGGGACAACATAGTCTTTTTTTTTTTTTTTTTTTTTTGCTGGTCATGTGTGCCCCCTGTTGGTCCTGAGCACACTTGCAAGGAGGTTTGTGTCTGGGCTCACACTGAAGTCCCCTCACTGTGTGCGTCTCTTGCACAGTAATAAATGGCAGTGTCCTCAGCTCTCAGGGTGTCCATCTGAAGATAGAGGATGTGTTGGGAATTATCTCCGGAGATGGTGAACCGACCCTTCACAGATGCACTGTACTCTGTTGTGTAACCATTAGCCTTGTTTCTACTTGCAGCAATCCACTCCAGTCCCTTTCCTGGAGCCTGACGGGTTCCAATCCATGTAGAAATCAGTGAAGGTGAATCCAGAAGCTTCATAGGAGAGTCTCAGAGAACCCCCAGGCTGTACCAAGACTCCTCCAGATTCCAACATCTTCACCTCACACTGGATACCTGCAATGGCTGAGAATCCTATCACATACATCTAGTGTCCCTGTTACACACACACACACACACACACGCAGAGAGGGAAAGAGAGAGAGAGAGAGAGAGAGAGAGAGAGAGAGAGAGAGAGAAAGAGAATAACTCTTGTTCCCCATAAATTACCGTGTAAAAGAGTTACAAGAAAAACCCAGTTCAGCCACAACTTCATAGTGACAAGTCTGTGCTGAGTGCTGATTTCTGAATGTGAAGTTTGGGGTACTTAGGACTGAAACCCACTGCTAGAGTCAGTATGGGTTGCTATTCATGTGCTGAGGGAGGCCTAATTCGCATGTGTTTCAACTATATCATTAGCTCTGGGGTTGAAGCTTGGATCAGTGAAGTTTTTATTATAAAATGCAGGTATATAGTGAATGAGTTAACTGTCAATTACAGTCTTACTAATTGTTTATTATGTAAATGGGATAAAACTTCAGTATTTTATTGTGGCTTAACAATTTCACTTTCCTACTAACAATATGTAAGGGTTGCTTTTCTTTTTATCTTCACTAGTATTGACATTTATTTTCTGTTTTTTTCTATTTTTTCATTTTATTCATTTATTTATTTATTTGTTTATTTATTTGTGTTGGGGAAGGTGCAGGGCAAACATGTGTGCCCTATGATAAGATTAAGAGGAATCGATATATTGTACTCACATATGGAATGCTTTATCTTTTTAAATTTATTTTTAATCCAGCTATTTCCCCCCCCTTGGTGCCCCATCCAACTGTTCCTCCTCTCTTTTCTCCTACCTTGAGTCTCAGAGAGGATGCTCCCTTACCACTAGGCCTCCCTCCTTTCTGATCCTCAAGTCTCTTGAGGATTAGGTGAATCTTCTCCCATTCAGGCCAGACCAGGCCTTCCTAAGCTATATATGTGTTGGTAGCTACAGTCCAGCTCATGTATGCTTCCAGGTTGATTGCTCAGTCTCTAGAAGCTCCCAGAGGTCAGGGTTTCATGAGACTTCTGGTCTTCCTATTAGGTTGCTCTCCTCTTCTGCTTCTTCCATCCTTCCCCTAATTCAACCATAGGGGTCCCCAACTTCTGTCATATGAACAGATACAAATATCTGCATCTGTCTCAGTCAGAAGCTAGTTGGGCCTCTTAGAAGATAGCCATGCTAGACTCATATATTTAAGCATGTCATAGCATCAGTAATAATGTCAGACCATGGTACCTCCCCATGAAGTGAATCTCCAGTAGGACCAGTCACTGGAACACCATTCTCTCAGCCTCTTCTTGATTTTTGTCATTATAGTTCTTTTAGACAGGAACACTTCATGGTCAGAAATTATGACTGTGTACATGCCACTTATGATGTTTTGAATCTTTGTTTTCTCCCACAGGATATTTTATAGTTCCATCTATTTGCCTGAAAAACTCATGATTTCTTCACTATTAGTAGCTAAATAGTATACCATTGTGTAAATGATCCACATTTTCTGCAGCCATTCTTCCTTTAGGGGACATCTGAATTGTTTCCAACTTCTGGCTACTACAAATAAAACTGCTATGAATATCGCAGAGCACATGTCTCTGTGTAATGGTGTAGCATCAAATTGGAAAAGAAATATAGGCATCACCATTTGTGGATACTACCATACAGATGGTGGAATGTCATCAATGTTTTTCTGCTTAAATCCACAGGGAAAGACTAAAGATTAAGAGCCTACTTAAATACAGATTAAATGAAAATCTTACTGCTAGTAGACGAAGTGCAGCCTGACAGGAAAAAAACATTCCCTTCCTAAGGTAGCTAAAGAAATGTTTTGTAAATGTGGATATCAAAGATGTTTATTTTAATTATGTATGAATTTCACACCTGGGCAAGTAAAATAATTTAATTCCCAATGTTATTTTTCATTGCAATGGGATAGTATGCAAAAGATCACCTTATACTAGTCCCATATCCAATAATGAATTTATAAAAGGAAAGCAACTGTGGATAAATGCCTCATCTCAGAAACAACATTATCCTATTCTAACCTTGACTTCAGGCAACTAGAATCTTTTCAGCACCCATCTTGGCAAGTTTGAAGGCTAGCAGGTGATCTTCCAGAGATGTTTCACCATGGAACTACGAAGAATGTGTCTTTGGATGCACCGCTCAAGGAACAAATCTCAGTAATTGATTCCTGTAGCTGATATACCTTTTCTGTCCTTATAGATTTTGTAATTTATGGAAATTAGCCCACATTATTGGGCAGATTTTCTCCTGATCTATAAAAGTGTTCTCTTTTACACTGATGCTATAGAGAAAAAGAGATGATTTCTTAATTGCTAATGATGATTTTATATGAACTACCAAAATTATACTAATATTTATTAAGTCCTTTATAATTAGACTTCTATTTATGTCCTCTCTTATATCAAAACTGCAATTAGAACTCTGCCAGTCATCATGTGTGTCTATAATTGTTTCTGAGATAGAAAGAATGTATTTACTACTTAGAAAAATGCCCTTAAAGCTGTAAAACAACTAAACAAAGGTCATAAAAGGGAAAACATTTTATTGTAGGTGAAAGGACAGAAGATAAAATATTGACTGCATTTATATATACAAAACATCAGTGTTAAACAGAAGAATTATGATTTTTAACTTTTAATGAAACAATGAAGCGAGTGTCAGAAAATAAATATCTAGCCAGAATAATACTCCTAATGATAACACATATAAACATCTCTGTTGTAATCTTCTTATTCAATATATGATTTGAAATTATATATGAACATTTAGTGAACTTTGTAAAAAATATATGCTTGGAAACGCCATTAGCCAAAATGATCAGTAGACTCATGATACAACTCCGAGTATATAAGAAGTTTAAGAAGAACGTAGGTCAGATTGTGAATATTTCAACCCCTCTTAGAAGGTGGAACAAAAAAATTTCAAGAGTCAGAGGAAGGGAAGTGGGTAGAAGAGGGGAGGTGCAGTAGAAAAGAAGGCTGTGTCAGGTATGGGGGAGGCAGGAGAGAAGACCAGAAGACCAGGAGAAAGAATAAAATTATGAAGCAGTGTGGGGTGTAAGGCAGGCTGAAACTCTCCAAAGTTATAGACACCAGTGATCTGAGAGACTCCCAGGCCCAACGGGGATGGCCTTTGATGAAATCTCCAACAGAAGGGAGAAAGAACCTAAAGGGACCACCTCCAATAGATAGACATGGCCCTTGTTTGAGCTATGGAGTCACCCACCCATCTTCAAAACTGATCCAAAGAAAATGCTGGGAGAAAATTGGAACAGAGACTGAAGGAAAGGCCATCCAGAGGACTGCCTAACCTGGGCTCCATCCCATGCACAGATACCAAACATTGACACTATTACTGATGCCATGTTGTGCTTGCACACAGGAATCTAGCATGGCTGTTCTCTTAGAGGCTCTACCAGTAGTTGAGTGAGACAGATACAGGTACAGCCCACCACTGAACTGAGGTCACAGACTCCTATGGAAAAGAGATAGGGGAAAACCTGAAGGAGCTTAAGGAGTTTGCAACCTCACAGGAGACCAATTGCAACTAACCTGTACACTCTAGGGCTTCCAAAAACTAAGCTACCAAACAAACAGTATACATGGACTGGTTTTGGGCCTCAATACATATGTAGCAGAGAGCTGCCTTGTCTGGCCTCCTCCAGAAAATATATGCTTAATTCTATAGAATATTGATGCCTTAGGGAGGGAGATTGGCCTTATCAGGGTGAGGTGGAAGTGGGTTGGTGGGTTGGGGAGCATCCTCTAAGAATCAAAGGGGAAGAGGTAGGGTAAAGAGCTCCTGGAGGGAGTATCAGGAAGGGAGTCAACATTTCAATTGTAAATAAATAAAATAAAATAAACAAATAATAGAAGTCATGTGATCAATTCTCCTAGAAAAGGTACAAAAATCTCCTAGAAATTATGACATTATGCAGAAAGCAGAAGTCAAGAGAAAAATGCAGAATGCATATACAGCTGGATCCATGGGTCCCTCCCTAAGTGCTCCCAGAATGGTGGTTTAGACCCTGGGAGATCACAAAGTGATGTGGAGATACCTTTCTACAGAATAAAGCTTTATCTTATAGTAAAGACTATAAAGTTGCCTTATTAGTAAAAGTCAGATGCCATTCAGGGGCCAGCTATTCCTCCAAGTCCCTTCTGTAATCTCTATACTCAGCCCAATCTTCCCTGACCTGCTCGGGCTCTGGATCTTGCCCCTGAGCCCAGGGCTGATTTCAGCACTGCTACTGGTTTCTTTTCTTTATTTCCTGTCCTTGGATATGATGCATGTCCCCTGGGAATTTGTTAATCTTGTTATGTACAGACTTCACTGTACTCTCAGAAGCTAGAGAACCAAAGAACATCTGCACCAGATCAGTCCAAGACCAAATATTGTTTCTCTCATGCTTCATTTCAACCATTTTAAGCCTTTAGGAGGATAAATGTGCAATCTGTGAACAGTGTTCCATTCCCCAGAGGACAATGTGCATCAAATATGTTGTCCTATAGAAATTTCAATTTTTGCTTGTGTTTTCCATAGGTTATTCCTGGATATAAACTCAACTCATTTTAGAGCTCCATCTTTGGAAAATCCATCATTATTGGTAGAATAATAAACTCTGTAATACTCAACTTAGACACGTGCTAGATGCACACCCTTCCCTCAATCAAGTGTAGAATCTTACTCTATTATTGCCATGTGAGCACAAGTGCTTTTGTTCTGAAATATCTTGTTACAATCATCGTCAACCTGTGTTGGACTCCTGGGTAAAGATAATATATCTTAAGCACATGGAACGTGTTGTGAATCTGTTTAGGAAATGTTTTGTCATTAAGATTGACAAACATAATATGGATAAATATTAAATTTGTAAATATACATTATTTCATTATTGGCACTATCATTACTTCTTCCAATATTACCTACTATTTTTAATTTTACTATATTTTATAGAAACAAGTTTGAATTTATATTTTGATCATGCACTTCCCATTCCCCAAGTTTTTTCAGATATCCTCCCTATCTGTTGTACATCCAACTTTATGTTCTTTATCAAAAACAACAAAAAAAACCCCAAAAGCCAAAAAAACAAACAAAAAAACAAATAACAAAAAGCCCCCAAACAGTAATGCTACAACAAAACTTCTTAAAACCAATAAAAGTACTCCCTATAAGCAAGCAAACAAACCAAACTATCAAAATAAATAAAACTAAGAGCATCCAAATTTGGATGACAGAATATCTTTAATATTGTTAGGGGTTGATTCTAGCCTGAAGGATGTTTCTGAAGTTGGGCCAGTTATTGGTTGGTCATTCCTTCAAGCTCTGATCCATCTTTGTTCCTGCACTGCTTTTAGATAGAACCCATTTTGGGTTGAAGTTTTCTGGATGGGTTGGTGTTCTTATCCCTCTACTGGAAGAGCTTCCTGGCTATAGGAAGTGGATTGTTCAGGTTCCATTCCACATGTTATGTGTCTAGGGTAAAGTCACTTGTATTGATTCCTTGGAGCTTCCCCCATCCCAGATCTTTGGAACTTCCCAGAGATTTCCTTTCAAAGTTACCCTTGGCAACTATAGATTTACATTATTTCTCCTGGCCCTGTCTCTGACCAGACCTGATCCTGACCACTCCTGTACCCCTCTCGATCTCCTCTCCCACCCAATTCCCTTTATCAAGAAACAGTTACTCTGTATACTTCTTGGTTGCTTTTTACAAAATATTTGTTTATTTACTTTAAGTATGTGGTTACACTGTCACTATCCTCAGACACACCAGCAGAGAACATCAGATCCTATTACAGATGGTTGTGAACCGTCATATGGTTGGTGGGAATTGAACTCTGGACCTCTGAATGAACAATCAGTGCTCTTACGTACTGAGCTATCTCTCCAGCTCCTATCTCTGGTATTTTTATGAACTCAGTCTGGAAAGTGAGCTGTCCTCAAAATCAGAGATTTTTTGTGGTATACATATTGAACTGTAGCTCTCTTTATATGTTCTTCATTTTCTTCCTTTAGGTATCCAGGCATAGATAAAGTCAGGGTAGAATGATGAAGTGGAGTCTGGTATCTGGCTGAGAGTGAGAGCTGGGGCAGGCAAGGAAGAGAAGGAAATCGTCCAAAGATTTTAGTGTTATAGCTCTTTTAGACAGGACTTAATGAAACACCTCTCTTAGATGATCTTCAGTGAAGCAGCATGTGCACATACAGTTCATTCAGTGTATGCAAAGGCTATAAATGAGTCTTCGAGACTGGGAAGGAATTGTCATGGTAAATGTAAATCACTGGCTAGAATTTAAAGTATTGTGAATGAACCTCTAATGCCCATGTTGTTTCCAATTCTAAGTGAGATTCAAGCTTTCTTTCTTTGGCCATCATTGTTATTTGACTTCCTTATGTCTGTAGATCTCAGCATTGCTATACTACAATGTATGGATAATGTCTACTTTGTAAATGAATACATACCATGAATGTACTTTTGGGTCTGTGTTACCCCACTCAGGATGATATTTTCTTGTTCTGTGCACAAGTCTGTAAATTTTATGATGTTCTTGTTTTTAATATCTGACTAGTAATCTATTGTGTAAATGAACCCCTGATGTCTGTGTTATTTCCCATTCTGAGAGAGATTCCTCTGTTGAGGGATGTCTGGGTTGTTTGTTCTTTCTGGGTGTTACCAATAAAGTTGCTATGAGAACAGTTGAGCAAGTGTCCTTGTTACACTTGGTGGAACATCTTTTAAATATATGCCCAGGAGTGGTATAGGTTTAATAGCTGGGTCTTGGGGTAGAAGTATTGTTAGTTTTCTGAGAATCTGCCAAATTAATTTCCAGACTCATCGCACAAGATTGCATTCTCACCACCAATGGAGAAATATTCTGTTTGTTCCATATCCCTGTTATCATTTGCAGTCATCGATTTCTTTGTTTTAGTCATTTTGTTAGATGTAAAATAAAATCCCAAAGTCATTTTGATTGGCATTTTACATATGACTTATGATGTTCAACATTTCTTCAAGTGTTTCTCAGTTACTAGAAATTCCTCTGTGGTGATTTCTGTTTAGCTCTCCCCCATTTTTAGTAGGGTTATTTGGTTGGTTGCTATTTGACTTCCTGAGTTATTTGTGTATTTTGGACGAGGAAACAGTGTGACAGAGAGGATGGGGAGGAGAATGGGGTAAGGGGCAACATATGCAAGGACTGTGGAAGAAGAGAGCACCTCTAGGATGTGTCAGAGATTCAAAACAGAGAGGCTTCAAAGAGTTGATGGTGCTCACTTTAGCTGAGACTCCTAGCAGTGGAGATATGGAGCCTGAAGTGGCCACTTCCTATAGCCAGACAAGAGTCCCAGTGGGGTGATACAGATATCAACCTACCCACAAAATCTTCCACCGCAAATATGTGCTGCCTACAAAATATTCAGGGACAATTGTGAGATGAGGGAAAGGCCAAAAATGAATGGCCAAACTTGAGATCTATTTGATGTGACAGAACCAATTCCTGGCACTATTAATGATACTTAGTTATGCTTAAAAACAGGAAGCTAGTATTACTGTCCTTCAAGAGGCTCCAACCAGAAACTTATGGAAACAGACTTGGAGATCCTCAGCCAAAGCTCAGGCAGTCTTTTGGAAGAGTTGGGGGAAGGATTAAGGAACCCAAAGGTGATTAAGACTCCATGAGAAGACAAATAGAGTCAACTAACCTGACCACTTCAGGTTCCCAGAAACTGAACCACCAACCAAAGAACAAGCAGTGGCAGGACCCTGGATCCCACATATGTAGCAGACATTTAGTTTTTCTTCAGGTGAGTCTCCAACAATTGGAGCAAGAGCTGTGCTGACTTTGTTGCCTGTCTGTGGATCCTGTTCTCCTAACAGAGCCATCTTGTCTGGCCTCAATGGGAGATGATATGCCTAGGAATTGTAGTAAGTTGATGTGTCTGGAGTGGGTTTGAAGAGCAAGGTGATGCCTCCTTTCTGAGAGAAGAGGAGGGATGGACTAGGCACTGAGCAAGGAGAGGGCCAGGGATGTACAGTGGTGAATAACTAAACAGATTAATGAGAATAGATACTGCGCATGCCTCATTTCTATGGCTAGTCAATTCAGGAATCCTTGGTTATTGCTCCTTGGATTTTTATTGGGAGAGGAAGTTGAACATGTAGGTTTGCCAAGGGCTGCATGAACTTCTTCAGGTAGAGGATGTGGACGTTGGGTTCCTATGAAAAGTTCACAGAAGTGGAAATCTTGATGGAAAAATGAGTTCTTAATTTTTCTCTGAGCATTGAGGAGCTATCCAGACATGGTAGACTTTGACCATGAGTAGCAAGGTTCCTCAAAAGTTTCATTTGATCCTCTTGTATCTGCCTCCTGAGAATAGAACCTCAAAAGAAGACTGGAGTTCATCTATCATAATGTGATGCACTCTTCTCCAAGTTCTCAGAAACTGAAAACTCATCATTGTAGGAACTTCTGTATTTAATTAAGGTTATAATCCTTAGAAATGGCTAAAGGACTGTCGTGATTCAAAATGTTAGCTATTATGAACAATCCTGCATCAAGCATGGAAGTTCAGGGTAGCAATTCACATCTTTTTTGTTGGATATTTTATCTATTCACATTACATATGTCATCCATTTCCCCCCTTTCCCCCCTAGAATCACCAATCCCATCCCCCATCCTCAGGTATACTTTTATACCATTTTAATTACATGCATGTATTAAAGTCAGTTCTACGTTGAGGGTCTAGCAATACAATAGATGCAAATAGTCAAGCAAGACAATAAACAGAAATAGTCAAAGAAAAAGAAAGGCAATAAACCCAATTACATGAACCATCCCATGTTCAGTGTTTCTAAGGGCTTATCAGGATGGCCAAAATATCTAAGTCTTCATCCCTGTCCTACCCAAAGCTCATTTAAATGTATGAAGCTTACTTCCTTGGTCTTGCCTAAAATTTAAATTCATGACTGAAATTACTTCTTTTTTCTAGCCTAATATTTAGTTTGCTGCCTGAGATTACTTCTTTGTTCTGGACTAATGTCAGATTTCTGCTTGAAGCCTACTTCCTTGTCATTGGCCAATGTCATAGTCCTGCCAGGCAGCCCATTTCCATGTCAGATTCTTGCCAAGCAGCCCCAGAAGCTCTCTGCTTCTCCCCTTTTTTTTTAATTTCATAAACAAGACTGAGCCTGTCTCCTAGGTCATTCTGCCAAGAATTCCTTCGTTACACATCATGGAATATGCATTATCAAAAGCAATGCACTTATGTCTTAGGTTGGTAAGGCTCTGGGCAGAATCTTACCCATCCTTGGCTTGCCAGCTTGTTAATTTAATAACTCTGTCTGGAGGTTCATTTTCAGGTTCAAGCCATGTACTTTGTCTACCAACATGTTGATGTTGTTGAAGAAAAGCTTTAACATGATGGGCAGGAATAAGTGTATTCACATGAAAAAAGGACTTGCATGATATGCCATTATTGAAGCTTGACCAAAATAAGAATAGTAACCTCAGGCCATGGGTAATTTTATCTGCAGTATCTACAACATCAACATTCAGCAAGACAACATTCTTGAAATTCATAAGCTCCCTATGTGTTGTTAAAACTTCCAGAGAGGTGTTAGAATTATGCCAAATACATGGAAAGTGTCATTAAACTTTTACCTAATTATAATGGCTAACACTTTAAATTTTAAAACTACTATGAATCCAATGGTATTTTTGCATGACACTCAAGATGGCTCCTTACTCTTAAATTCTGAACTTTTTTCCAGTAATTTGAGTAGATAAAGAGCATCAATCCACTCTTCCAAATGCCTGTCTAAAACAGGCCTCAACAGATACAAGAAGATTGAAATAATCCCATGCATCCTATCAGATCACCACTGGCTAAGGCTGGTCTTCCGTAATGATAAAAACAATGGAAAGACCACATACACATGGGAACTGAGGAATGCTCTACTCCATGATATCTTGGTCAGGGAAGAAATACAGAAAGAAATTAAAGACTTTTTGGAATTTAATGAAAAGGAGGATACATCATACCAAAACTTTTGGGATTCAATGAAAGCAGTGCTAAGAGGAAAACTCATAGCTCTAAGCACATGCAAAAAGAAACTGGAGAGAACATACACTAGCAGTTGACAGCACACATGAAAACTCTAGAACAAAAAGGAGTAAATGTACATAAGAGGAGTAGATGGCAGGAAATAATCAAACTCAGGGCTGAAATCAACCAAGTAGAAACAAAAAGAACTATACAAAGAATCAACAAAACCAAGAGGCTAAGTCTTCAGGAGCTCCAAGGGGTCAAAGTTAAGTAACAATTTATGTCTTCCTATCAAGTGACAATCCCATTCAGCTTCTTCATTCCTATCACTATCTCTTCCATAGGGGTCTGTGACCTCAGTCCAGTGTTTGGCAGTAAGTATCTGCATCTGTCTCAGGTAGCAGCTGGCAGATTCTTTCAGAGAACAGCCATGCTAGGCTCCTGTCTGGAAGCACAAAATAGCATTAGTAATACTGACAATGTTTGTTGCCTGCCCATGGGATGGATGTCAAGTTAGGCCTGTTACTGGATGGTCTTTCCTTAAGTTTCTGGTCCATTTAGGTCCCTGCCTTTCTTTTAGACAGGAATGATTCTGGGTCAAGAATTTGAAAGTGGGTTTGTGACACACTTTCAAATCCTTCCTGTAGAGTCTGGAAACTTCATCATGATCTTTATCATTCTCAATATTAAAAGCCTCAAGAGAAGCTGAAAATATAATGAGGGATTTATTTTGAGGCATATGATCTAATGATGGAGTATCTTTTCCGTGATATTTTCCCAATAAGGGCAGTGAAAAGTATCCTTCACTTGAGGCTTAGCAGTATGTAAAGCTTTCCTAAAAATACTCCAATAAAAGAAACCTCAATAGGCATATTATTAGGTACACTCTTCTGATATCAAACAGGAATATCCTTTTTTAGTCCATCATTTTTCTAAACCCAAACTCCCTTGGTCTGGAAATCAAGTACTATATTGCTGCACAATTTTAAGAATGCAGTCAATTGAGAAGTGCTGAATTTGATTCCCCCCCTTACTTAAAGTATATTTTATTATATGCATTAAAGCCGTTTTTCTATAGATTATTTATGGCTCATGACTTATTTATAGTTCTTGCTCTTTCATCCTTCCCTATCTGGTCAATTTCTTACCCAGGCAGCTTGCAAAGCACTTCACTGAAGTCTTATTCTTACCACAAGTAGACTTAACTCTATGGGTCCCTATTCAGGAATGAGATGCCATGGGTCTTCCATGGTAGAAGGTCAGAGGGTCTTTGCTGACAAGGTTTCCCACAGAGCAGATAAGGTGTTAGCGAGCAGAGGTAGAGGTGAGCAGTCAGCAATGAAAGAGAGTGTCCAAGGGAATCTTAGAGTTCTAACAATCAGATTCCTTCTGAAGCTCTGATCGACTAGTAGTAAGGTGCTTTCTTTCTTTCTTTCTGTCTGTCTGTCTGTCTGTCTGTCTGTCTGACTCTCTCTCTCTCTCTTTCTCTCTCTCTCTCTCCCTCTCTCTCCCTCTCTTTCCTTCCTTCCTTTCTTTCTTTCTTTCTTTCTTTCTTTCTTTCTTTCTTTCTTTCTTTCTTTCTTCCTTTCTACAGGTTTCATAGAACAAAAACAGACTGATTATTATCTTAGAAGTATAGATTACATGTTTCATCTTTTATTATATATTCAAGGTTATAAGTTCATTCACAATTAGAAAATACAAACTGAACAGATTTTGTTTTATTATCATCCCTGAAACTTGAATTTAAAGAATCTAAAGAATGTATCCTCCCAGGAAAACACATTTTTTTATGGCAACTTTTTTCTAGCATGGAAGTTTTTAAGGTTAGAAAGCACTCCGGACAAACAGAAAACATCTCAATTAGACTTTTTATGAATAGCAAATACTAATACTTAACTTCTTTTACTACACCCAACCTTACTATGTCTGAGATTATAAATAATCAACTTTTATATGCTATGAAAATGCACAGCTCTGAAGTTATGTACTGCTCCATGCTCCTGATTTAAATAATGTATATGTATTTGTGTTATGATAATCATTTGCTAAACAGACAAAATAAAGGTTTCAAAAATCTTATAAAATGAATAACAAAAATTGTTGAAAACACCATATATGTGTTGTTTGATAAACAATGATGTTTGTAGTGATTTTTATTATTTGGGTCACTTGGAGTCAGTAAAAAGGGATCAACTGTGTTAAACTATGCTAAAGATATCTGTAAAGTATTCCTCATTTCTTTTCAATGGATATTTTCTGTGCTGTTCAATGCATACAGAGTACATTTATTTGTTAAAGGTTGTACACATACACACACAAAGAAAGAAAAAGAGAGAGCAAGAGAGAGAGAGAGAGAGAGAGAGAGAGAGAGAGAGACAGAGACAGAGACAGAGACAGAGAGAGAGGAAGAGATAGATATTGCAGAGACTCAAACTCTTAGACTTATAGAGTAAAAGGACACAGAGAATAAAATAGAGACTATAGAATCTAAATCTAAGCTTGCCTTTGGTAAAGTGATATAAAGTAATTCTCAATTTGGCTCTAAATTGCTCTCATTGTCGGAAATTCTCCTTTTCCTGAAGTTTCTGTACCTGCACAGAAGAAAAAAAATTACTTAAATGAATTGGACCAAAAGTGTATCTAGGATAAACTCCTGGTTATAACCAAGAAATACCCATTGTGTCCTGACCATTGATCTCATTCAGAATCTTTGGCAGAAGTTAATGGTGAGTGTTCTGGTTTGCAAGACCAACTATAATAATCCTTTAATACTTTGGCATAAGGTTGAGCTAGTGATACACTCTCAATAAAGGAAAAAGTAATACCAGAAATTTGCCTTTCTACTGAATCTCTTCCATCTACTCTGCATGATTCACTGACCAATGTTAGTAGATTATGTGATACACATTTGTGAAAATACTTTTAAAAAACTTTTCAGGAATTAATATTTGCAGTCATTAGTGAAGTATGACAAAATACTCCCCATGAAGCCCTCATTTGCCATAGGTAATGATCTCAAAAAAGTGTTCTAGAGAATGGGATTGAAAGTCATCCCACTACGGGAATAATTGTCATTATGGCAACTATGTATGAAATGAAACCCTGCAACTAGCAAGCCATTATGAAGCAATTATCACCACTGCTAATATTAGTCTGAGGCTTCAGTAAGGAATAGATGAATGACTACACATAACCATAGCCAAAGGCAGAAATACGCCTTCCCCAACATTATCGTCAGTCTATCATTCACAAAAATTTCCAAACAGAGTTCAAACAACTTTCCTACTCCAAACTGGCTAATATCAAAGCTGTTATATGTACTTGGAATAAAGTTTCTCATATTAATACTTCCTTAGGTTTCTTTCCATTATCAGACAAAAATTTACAGAGATCTTTAGGACTTTGTTGATCATTGCAAGAAGTTGTATTTAGGAAAATAGAAATATCAAAGCTGTTCCCATCTTGTCTTTTTCATCAACCAATGAAAATGCAAGGGTTTTTTTTTTGAATTATTTTTTTTTTTTAGTTTTTTATTGGTTATTTTATTTATTAACATTTCAAATATTATTCCTGTTCCTAGTTTCCCTTAGGAAACCCCCATCCCAGCTCCCCTCCCCCTACTTCTATGAGGGTGCTCCCCTACCCATCTACACACCTGCTTCTGCCTCACTGCCCTAGCATTGACCTATGCTGTGGCATAAAGCCTTCCCAGAACAAGGGCCTTCCCTTCATTGATGCCCTATAAGGCCACCCTCTGCTATGTATGTAGCTGGATCCATGGGTCCTGTCATGTGTACTCTGTTTGCTGGTTTAGTCCTTGGTAGCTCTGGGGTGTCTTGTCGGTTGATATTGTTGTTCTTCCTATGGGATTGCAAACCCCTTTTGGTTTCTTCAGACCTTCCCTTAACTCTTCCATTGGGGTCCCTGTGTTCCCTCTAATGGTTGGTTGCTAGCATCCACATCTGTATTTGTCAGGCTCTGGCAGATCTTTTCAGGAGACAGCTAGATCAGGTTCCTATCAGCAAGCACTTCTTGGCATCAGCAATGGTGTTTGGAGTCTGCATATAGGATGAATCCCCAGGTGGGGTAATCTCTGGATGACCTTTCCTTTAGTCTCTGCTCCACTATTTGTCCCTGAATTTCCTAGAGATAGGGGAAATTCTGGGTCAATATTTTTGAGATGAGTGGGTGGCCCCAACCCTCAACTCCGGGCCTTGCCTAACCTCTGGATATGATGTTTACAGGTTCTCTCACCCATCTGTTGGGTATTTCACCTAATGTCAGCCCTGTTGTGTCCTGGGAGCCTATTGCTTTCCTGGTATCTGAGACTTTCTGGTGGCTATCCCGAGTTCCCTATTCCTGATGGCTACACACCTCTGTTCATTTTCCTGACCCTCTGAACATCTCCCCTGTCTCCTCCCACACTTGTTCCTGCCCTTTTTTTCTCTCCACCTCCTCTCTCCCTCCCGAGTCCCTCTCTTCCTCAACCTCCCACGATTATTTTGTTCCTCCTTTTTAAGTAGGACTGAAGCATTTACAACTTGGTCATCCTTTTCTTTGAACTTCATCTGGTTTGTGAGTTGTATTGTAGATATTCCAAGCTTTTTGCCTAATACACACATTTTTCCTGCATACAGGAAAATACAAGTTTAACTGTAAAACTAATCATTCTGTAGTTGCTAATACTTCCCATATTATTGATGATTTGATAAAATCATGCAAAATTTAGGAACAGTAGGCTCAATTATGCCAATATTCTTGTGTCTTCCTGTATGTTTTTCAGTGTGTAGGAAAAAGGCCATATCTAAAAACAATATAAATTAAAACTTGCTAATCATCCTCATTACAGTAAACTTTTCTCTAGTATAGCTGTAAAATATGAAAAGAATTTTTACTTTTCCAGTCAATGTTGATCTAGTGTTGGAAAAGAAGATAATTCCGTTCCAACAAAGAGGGGATAGTGCACTCAGGGCTGCTGATGACAAGGTCACACCTCTTTCATTCCAAGCTAAGAATTCCATTGCTCTGGCCCCAATGTTATCTAAGCAGGAGACCAGTTGTTCCCAGAACAGCAGAATTTATATGCTCAGGACTCTACCACATGGCATGCAGCTTTATTTCTAATCCAGAAATAATATCTGATTTGACTTCTACTACCAAAAGCAATTTATATTTATATGTACTAACCCCTTTAGTTAAAGGTATACATTTCTATAGAAGTAAAGTTGCTACTCCCAAATCCATGGTAACCTTATTTAAAAAAAAACCTGCCCTTTCTTGTTTCAGACCCATCAATGGACTATGAAACAGGTTTTTGTTTGCCTACATGTTGTTGGTTTGGACTTTACTTGCCCTATTCATAATATAGTTTATTTGTGTCTAGTTAAGCAGCAATTAATAATCTCTTAGATTTGAAGGATATTCATATCATAATATCTTACAATAGCATATTCTTTTTCTTTTATTAAACAATAAACATGTCAATAAAGATGTTCACTGGTAAAGAACTGGTCAAAAATACAGTATACTTTAGGGGGATTCCAAATCAGCATAATTTTGACACACCCTTTAGTAAAGTTCACAAATACTATATAGAACTCTGAGGAGGAGGCAGACATATGGGGACACTCAGAATGACTATTTCTGAGCAAATCATCAGGATAACCTTCTCTGTCATCTCAGGTCTAAGGCAGTTTCCTGCTCTTCTATGGTTTTTGACACACTCAGGATGTGGTTGTGACACTGTGTCTTGTACAGAAATAGGCAGCAGTGTCCTCAGATGTCAGGCTTCTCAGCTGCATGTAGGCCGTGTTGGAGGATGTGTCTGCAGTCAGAGTGGCCTTGTCCTGGAACTTCTGATTATATTTAGTATTACCATCCTCAGGATCAATCCTTCCAATCCACTCAAGGCCCTGTCCAGGCCTCTGCTTCACCCAGTGCATATAATAATCTGTAAAGGTGTATCCAGAAGCCTTGCAGGACAATTTCACTGAGGCCCCTGGCCTCACAAGTTCAGACCCAGACTGCTGCAGCTGGACCTCTGAGCTGACTCCTGTAGAAAGAAAGGCAAATTCAATGTTTCTGTCACAACAGTATATGGCCCCTAAAGTTTGAAACTTAGGAGCCCCTTACCTGTAGTTACTGCCATCAGGAAGGGGATGATCCAGGTACATTTCATGATAAAGACCTTGTGATTCAATGACTGTAGTTAAAACAGTGTTCATATGTTGTAGTTTGCTTTGAATAAACCTGTATTTATCATCATAGACTCACATGATTTGCATATTCATGAGGCAGGTCTTTCTTACATAAGGACATTCCAGCTGGAGAAGAAGGAAGTATAGTGCACCTGGGCCAGTCAACAGGGTGCTCAGGTCCAAATGCTAATTCTGTCTGAAGAACTTTCCCTGAGATATGTGCAGACCATTGAGATATAATGTCCAAGCCATTCTCTCAATTTTAAAGTAGAGTCATAAGCTGACACATTTACTTGTCTTGATGACAAAACTGATTGGTGGTAGTAGCCATGATGATAGTGGTTACTAGAAGTTTTAAAAATTCATTTATGAGAGTTTGCAGTCTTCTTTCATATACATGAAAATAATAGTGGTCTTTGCTGAAGGTTGCATACTAAAATGTTACCAAAATGGCAGCAAGTAAATGTGTGTCAGAAATATGTGCATGTAAATGATTATTTATTCAGTATTTTCTATAAGAAATAAATTATGAACCAAACAACATGTCTGTAGACAAATGATTGAATAAACTAAATATGCTATATATAAAACACAGCAGAATGTATTCTTCTGTAATGATTAAGAAACTAAACTTTCTTAAGTAAATTAAGACCTTTATAGAAGCACAGATACTATATGAATCGCTCATTTGTGGTCCTTAGATATTTTACAATTATATAGGCAAATATGTAATAAAACATAAGTGAAACTATCTACTTGCAGTAAATGGTGAAATGAGAATGACAGGGACAAGGTAAGGATATGTTGATGTAATGGAGCAAATATGCCCAGTGTACAGTATATTTTTGTAATAAAAATTCTAAACATATATAAAGTTCTTAGTTTCATTCTTAAAAAACATTTTTGTTTATCCCTTGCAATTTTCATTCATGGCTAAAATCTTTTCCTCCAAAGCTTCTGACCTTCACTTTCTTGTTTGTGATTATTACACATATGCTTATGGACATGAGTACACACACACACACACACACACACACACACATATATATATATATATATATATATATATATATATATATATGTATATAATTATTCTACTTAGCATTGCATTTACTTGACTACAATGCTGAGCACCTGATATTAGATATTTGAAAATATTTATAAAATAATGTGTTTATAAGTCTACATAGAAATATACAGGCAACTCAACTCAGTTACAAGAAAAGAAAGGCGAAACCGATAGACAGACAATCTTTTTAAACATCACTTCTGTATTTTCAAAGATATTTAAATACAATTTCAATTTTTAAATCATTGCTGAGATGTGGTTTAAACATGCAAGGGTATGGTCAACACAAAGTTTGGGCTAATATGTCAGAAAAAGGAAATTTTAAGAGATGGTGAGAAATGCAAAAATGAGGACGTTTTGTTGCTTGGGTAGAAACAAGAATGATCACAATGTTCTGCACAAACAAAATTAACATCATCATATCATCTCCCAAACAACTAGTGGGCTATGTTTAAGAGACAGCAACATGTGTCAGTGAAATGTCTACACCATTAAGTACAACCATTGGAGGATTATTCACAAGAGCTAAGAAGTTGGGTTGTGGAAATCTAGGAGTTAGTGATATTCAAAAATCCACACTGTATACACATATATAATGATAAAAGATGCAATAAAAAGGTTGAAAAATTAGTCACTATTTTTTGTGGGTAAAAGAATGTATAAAGAATATAAAGATTGATCAAAATATTGTTACATTGTTACATGGGCTTGAAATGAAGAAAGTGCTGTCCTGTGGGAAAACATGGATGGGCCTAAATATGTTACCCTAAGTGAGAAAACTCAGGTATATGAAGATATATGTTACCTAAACTGAACTGTGTGTGCTATATGGAGTATAGAAAGCTGGAAATCCAGGAAGGAATAGTATGTCCAGATTCTCAGAGGCTGAGGTGGCAAGAGGAAGTGATAGCTAAAGAGCATGTCTCAGATTTATGATACAGACTATACACATGGGTTTTATATTTCAATATTAGTTAATGAATATATGTTAAATATTTGAACAAGAAAAATTATATCAGTCATCATGTTAATTTAGTGGTCTTCTGTTTCAACACTCTATTCATAAATTAAACATAAGATAATAACTTTGATATACAAAGATTTTATTTGCCAATATTTGATGTTTAGAATCAAATATCAAACACTGGTGATATTTCAGTGAGACATTTCAGTTTGGAAATACATTACTGATTTCTACTGTATCTTTTTAAGGTTATATTTCAATATGATGTGTGAATATAGTTACTGAATTTATCCTATTGGGTCTTGCAAGCATAAATGTGTCATTTTCCTTACTATTTTAAGTAAATTTACTTTAAAAAAAATCTATTTTCCTAATTCCTCCCAAGTGTTTTACCATCTCCCTATACACCCACTTTCACTTTCATGTTATTTCTCCCACTTAGAAAGAAAAACTGAAACAGAAACAAAACAAATACAAAAACATCCCATGAAGTCCATGTTTTGTTGTCAAACTAATCCAGATCATGAGGCCTTCTGTGAAATTTAATTGATATACTCATTGTCAATCCAATGTAGAAAGCATACATCCTCTAAGCAGCTATCAAGCATGATTGGGTTCATTGTTAAGATTGTTAACTGGTCCCCACTTTCCCTCATCCATGATTGGGTTTTGTCTAGCATTAGCTTCTGTAGGTGTTGTTCATGAAGTCACAGTATCTGTGAGTTCATATGTGAATCTTCCATGTCATTTCTGTCAAACACTGTTTCTTTGACGATGTCTACATCCTCTGGCTCTTAAAATCATTCTACTTGCTTTTCTGTATTGGTCCCTGAGCATTGAGGACAGAGATGTGAGAAAGACATCCCATTTAGGAATGAGCATGTCAAAGACTCTTACTCTGTCCTGGCCATCTATTTGTGGGTTTCATGGTGCTATTTACTATATACTGAAGCAGAACTCTTGGAAAGCTGGCTAACCTCTACTGCCAACTTCAGAAGCTCTCCCATTCCTGTGAAATAACCACATTATAAAGCAGCAACATTCAGTTTTTATAAGTAGATTCTTGTGAAAGTTTCTTTAGTAAACACTGTGGAGCACCACATCTTATATAAAACTACCTTTATTGTTATTGTTATTATTATTATTGTTATTATTATTATTACTATTATTACATTTTGTGCAGTCCAGTCACCAGTCATTACCCACTTCCAGTCTGCTGTTTCACACAGTTCTTCATCTCATTCCTCCTCTCCTCTGTCTCCAAGTGGATGTCCTCCAACCCCTGTAGACCTCCCTACTCCCTGGAGCCTCATGTCTTTCATAGGTTAGTCACCTCTTCTGTCATTGAGGTCAGACAAGGCTGTATTCTGCTGTATATGTGTTGGAAGGCATTGGACCAGCTCATGTATGCTGCTCTGTTGGTGGCCCAATTTTTGAGAGATCTTCGAGGTCCAGGTTTGTTGAGATTGCTGTTCTTCATATTGGGATATCTTCCTCCATAGCCTCTTCCAGGCTTTTCAAAGTTGAAATACTTCATTTTGTGTGAAAATATATGCATCTTTATCATTCAGCTACTTGTTGGGCCTCTCAGAGGACAGCAATACTACATTCTTGTCTGCAAGCACACTATAGCAGCAATAATAGTGCCAGGCCTTGTAACCTCCCCTTGAGATGGATCCCAAGTTGGGCCAGTCACTGGACCACCTTTCCCTCACTCTTAACCCTCAACCCTTAACCTGAATGAGCTCCAGGGTCCAGCATTGTAGATAAACCAGATGATCTTTGTGATATCATCAAAGGACAATGTTAGTCTCACTCTTGGGAATGAGAGCAAAGCTGATAAAGCTGAAGGCCTTCCCTCCTATTTATACACAGGACAGAATTCAATAGGAACACTGATATTCACATTAGAAGTTTAATTTTATTAAATTCAATCCACACAGAGCAACATTTCTCACCATCGGCTCAAAGTCATTCGTAATAACAAACATCAAAGTTAAGATGGTTCAACATGTGATTCTCGAAACATGGAGACAGGGCATGAGTATGTGTGAGAAGAGATGCAATGATGGAATTCAAAATTGCTGCAATTGAAACCTGATATATGAGAAAAACAGGAGTACATGAATATTTCAACAAATGATATCCAAAAAGGAATCAACTTGATGATCAGCAAGTAATCTTTAACACAAGAACTCAATAAGGACCAAAGCAGTTCTCTCTCTCTCTCTCTCTCTCTCTCTCTCTCTCTCTCTCTCTCTTTCTCTCTCTCTCTCTCTCTCTCTCACACACACACACACACACACACACACACACTCACATACCACACCACACATTAATCACACATTAATGAACAAGATAGTGACAGTGTAAGCAGTACCAAGTACTGTAGAAAAGAGTAACAATGACTACACCATAAACTTTATGTCCTACAAAAGTGATAGATAGATGAGTGGGAGGGACTGTTCCTCACATCTGTGAACAATACACTATATTGGATGGCATGAGAGCAGATAAGTTAGAATCAGATAACTTTAAACCCCTTTGTAAAAATAAAATCAATTAGTCAAATAAATAAATAACGAATCATTAAATAATTCACTAAAATGTATTATAGGAGTGTAAATTAAGTTTTAGCAGAAAAAGAAATAAAAACAATAAAATGGAAATACACACCAGGATGCTTCATTTTAATGCAAGTTTTGCCAGAGTTAAGGTTTCTGGAAGCAACACAAGGAGAGAAATTACACCCTAGAAAAAGCAAGAAAGTTATCTTTTCAGAACAAACCCAAAAGAAGAGAACCACACAAGCATAATTCCACCTCTAACAACAAAAATAACAGGAAGCAACAATCATTACTCCTTAATTTCTTTCAACATCAATAGACTCAATTCCCCAATAAAAATACATGGACTAACAGGCTGGATATGTAAAAAGGACCTGTGGGGAAAAATTACAGGCCGCAGCTGTGGGGTCCCTGGGGGTTTCCACGCTGCGGCTGGTCTCACATGCAGGAGGAACATCTATGGTTCCAGTGGCCTGGAGGCTTTGGAGTTGGCAGGCCCCAATGACATGAGGAAGTCCTTGGTTCCGAAAGGGTTTATTGTCATGGCGGATGGTAGATGGTTCTGGAAGTATGCCCCCTAAAACTCAGGGCAGTCCCAAGTTATATAGGAAGGGAGAAAGGGGGAGGATCTGGTGAGGCATGCTTAATTTGCTCTGCCCTCTGGCCTTCATTAGTATGTAAATCCCTAGCGCCTGAGGCCTATAGTCTGGCCTATGTAACTGAACAATGTAATTCTACGGATGTGGTCCCACAAGGACCCAGCATTTTGGTTCATACAGGGAATATACTTTAGTGACAAAGACAGACACTACCTCAAACTAAAAGGCTAAAAAAAAAATTTCCTGGCAAATGGTCCCCAGAAACAAGCTGGAGTAGCAATACTAGTCTCCAATAAAATAGATTTTCAATCAAAGATTATCAAGAAAGATGGGGAAGGATACTCCATACTTTCTCACCAATGGACAGATCATGGAAACAGAAACTAAACATTGACACAGTGAAATTAACGGAAGTTATGAACCAAATGGACTTAACAGATATCTAAAAGATAGGGGAGAAGTACAGAGGGTCAGGAATTTGAAAGGAGGTGTAGCAGTGAGGGAGAGGAAACAGAGTAGCCACTAGAAAGCCCCAGATGCCAGGAACTAAAGAGGTTCCCAGGACCGAACAGGGAGGAAATTAGCCAAAAATACCCAACAAGGGGAGATAGAACCTGCAGAGACCATATCCTGTGGGTAAATATGGCCCCTAGTTGAGTGATAGGGCCATCCACCCACCTGAAAAAAAATAATCCAGAATTCCTATCAAAGGAAATGCAGGGACAAAGAGTAGAGCAGAGAGACAGAAGGAAAGACCATCCAGAGACTTCCCCACCTAGGGATGCATCCTATCTAGAAACACCAAACCCAGACACTATTGCTGATGCCAAGAAATGCTTGCTGACAGGAGCCTGGTAAAGCTGTCTCCTGAGAGGCTCTTCAAGAGCCTAACCAACACAGATGCAGATGCAGGCAGCCAAACGTTGGACTGAGCATGGGGACATCAATGGAGAAGATAGGGTAAAGACTGAAGGAACTGAAAGGGCTTGCAACCCCATAGGAAGAACAACAGTATTAAACAACTAGACTCCTCAAAGCTCCTAGGGACTGAACCACCAATGAAAGAGTCCACATAGGGGGACCCATGGCTCTAGCTGCATATGTAACAGATGATGGCCTTATCTGACATCAGTGGGAGGGGAGACCTTTGGTCCTGTGAAGGCTCAATGTCCCAGTATGGGGGAATGCTATGGCAGTGAATCAGGAGTGGGTGTGTGGGTGGGTGGGTGTGAGAGCATTCTTATAGAGGCAGGGAGAGAGGGGAAAGGAGATAGGGGGTTTGTGGAGGGGAAACTAGGAAGGGGGACAACATTTGAAATGTAAAATAAAATAACCAATAAAAAATTTAAAAAAAGAAAAAAAAGAAGGATTCTGGAAGCACGGTGAAACAACAGAAAGAGTTAGTCAAATCAACTGGATGAAAAATATAAATGATCCAATATGTAATATTTCAAATAAAATTCCATTTAAGTATAAAGAAAAAGAGTAAAGTATTACAAAAATTTATCCAGTGAAAATGCAGACTCATCAGAGATCTTAGTGTTCATTCTAATTTCAGTTAATGATGACATCATCAGAAAAAAACAATTATCCACTGAAATGGATTCTACCTAAGATGCAGAAAACTCCATCTGAAAAGAATAAAACTTCTTATGATTGTTCTCAAAAAAGAAATAATTCAAATACCCTAAGACCTTTGAAGAATCTGCAGTGTTCACAGATAAAAGTCAGGCATGTAGAGATCATTCAGAAGGCCACTAATTAGAATATGGTAATAAACATTAATGAGTTTTTATGTGCAAAACTCTCACCTTTCACAATAGAAAGAAATACTGGGGTATGAAGCCCACTGAATTAGAAGACAGACACAGTGACACACACATACATACTCACACACAAATACACATACACACAAACATACACACACACATATATACATACACACACACATACACACACACACACATACATAATTATTCCATGTTCCATGTGCATTTATTGAGATTGAAATACATGGGGAAACTTGGTGATTTGTGTGATAGGATATTTTTAATACTTCTGCTAGAATATAAGTATTCAAAGTAAGTATTTTTTTAGAAGATGAGATGAACAATGAAGCCAGAGATTTTATGAAACCAAAATCTGGAAAAGAAATTGGAAACAAAATTAAGAATACTAACACCATGGGTTTATCAAGTCAAAAATCCTGGAGGAAAATTGATGCTAGAGATTTTATCAAATAGCATAATCACTAAGTATGGTTTTACTATTTATCTGTATACTCACAGATATATGTTGTTACCTCCAATCATAGAGGAAACTTCGAACTGCAATACCTTAAGACCCTTACCTTAAACCATACCTTATCAAAACACAGAGTTGTGAATTGTAAACCCTAGTAACAGGAATGCAGGCAATATAAGAGCTTGAAGCTACTTAACTGAATTTATATAATTTATTTCATAATACATATTTAAATAAATATATCAATAATGTAAGATAAATATATACAAATAAATATATATTGTTATAGAATAGTATTCTAGGAACAACAGTACACCAATAGTTTTCCAATACAGAGAAGCCCAGAAAACATAATCACTAGTAATATTACATGGACTGAGCATCTTGTATTTTTATTTTTACATTTAATGTGCATGTAAATATTCCATATTTAGCATTTATACATGCACATGTGTGTGTGTGTATGTGTGTGTGTGTGTGTAAATTTAAAATGGAGCAGATTACAAAAAATTCTATGTAGAGTAGAAATTGAAAGTTTATGCAATTGTATTATAATATGAAAAAATTACAATGAAAACCACAATTTCAGTTTACCCTATAGCATAGATATAATTCATATATCTTTATGTATAAGTTTGGGATACAATTTCATAGATAAATTGATTTTCTAGCATGTAAAAATCCTTCATTGATTTTGCCACAGCAAATAAATACCTCATGACACTGCATGATTATAATCAAAGAACTCATGGATGTGATGGTGCACAAGAATCAGACGTCCAAGATAATCATTCTCTTTATAATTAAATATATATTTCTTTTTATATCTTTCTGTATATCTCTCAGGCAAGCCTGGGATCGGTGTTGCTCCTTTTCTTCCAAATAAAATACAAAACATAACTCTTGTGATGTTTGGGCATGAAATATTCCATAAAGATATTTTCTGCACAGTGGAAACCAGTTTTTAGCTTTTCCCTGCACCTGATGCACAGGCAGTCTTCTCAGTGTATGTTCCACAGAACTTGACTAACAGCCTTGTTCACCCTTTAGCAGCTAAGAAGGCATGGGGACTGCATTCATCAGTATTCTTCTTTGGATCTTCTGTTATGCCTCCTATCTGCCTCCCTTTCTTCTGCAAAGCCATAGACTGTGCACAGTTTTCTTCATATGTAATTTTGGTAGTTTAGAGTAGGTTAATTATTTAGAATTTAAGGAAGTATTGCATGCCAACTTTCTTGCATTGCACTTCACACACCTTGATGTGAGCTGTTCCCTTATAAAAGTGTTGGACTGAAGCCTCAGATTCTCTAAGCCCTAGTGAGTTCAATATTTCTTATTTTCATGTCAGGAAATTTGGTAATGTAATACAACATCAGCACTAATGGTTAATGATATACAAATAACCATAAACACTTCAAACTTTTCAGCAACGAAAAATGAAATCATGTTAATTGTAGACAAATTGATGAAATTATAGATTTTCAAATTAGAAATGACCACGTTCTGGAAAACAACAGCACACTAAATTAATGGATAACTTTTCTCAATCTGGGAATACATAAATGTGTCTACTAAACTGATATTAAAGAGTACAATTATTAACATCCTAAACCAGATAATAAGTCAAAAAAGAAAGTAAAAGCCATTCTAATTGGAAAACAACAACCAATTTACCACTGCAGATGGCATAAAGGTATATATTGAAAGTATTTAAAAAGTAGTTAGACAGTACAACCAGAAAACTAACAAAGAAATGTGGGGATTTAATCTCTAACTTTATTTTTGTAAATCAGTATTATTTATATTAAAATAAAACAAATAAATGTCCTAATTTCAATTGATATAATGATAAAATATAATAAAAGGGGCAAAATATATGTACAATGAATCTATAAATGACTGTGGCATAGATATTATAATAACCAAAACTAGAAAGAAATATTTTGTTTAGAGGTTAGAAATAGAAATACTGTTCATATGTCTATATCACCATTCGACAATCCATCAAAATAAAACTGTAGTAGTGTACTGGTTAGATTTTTGTCAACTTGACATAAGAAGGTTTTCTGAAAAGAGGGAAACTCAACTTAGATGTTTCATGCAGGAAATGTCATTGATTGTGTGTTTTTAATGATTATCAATTGATGTTTGAGGGACTAGCACACTGTGGACAATACCATGGGCCAAAAATATGGTGCTAGTTTATATTAAAAAAAGCAGGCTGTGCAAATCATGAAGAACAAACTAGTAACCAGAATTTCTCTCTGGTTTTTGCATTAGTTAATGCCTTGAGAAACCTGCCTTCATTCCTGGCCTTGGCTTTCCACACTAATAGAATGGGATACATGACAGGGATAGGTAAGTCAAACAAAACTATGCTGTGTTTGATTTCGTCATTTTTCATAGATAGAATATGTAAAATAGGACAAGTGACATTTCTCTTCTCCTTTCTCCAACACCAATAATAAACATTGTACTAGCCAGGAAGTCCCAATGAGCCTTCTCACAGGAAAGTCTGTCTGTCCAGGATACTTGAGTTTTTTACATCTAATTCCAGTGGCCATGACCTGCACATTTCTGTCCTTATAGTTGTAAATAGGTGATTTTCTAATAATTGATCCTGTTACCCTCCCCAGTGAGTTTTGTTCCTGAATGAAAGTCAAACAAACAACCTTTTTATTTTGATATGCATAATCAGCTGAATGGCTGGACAACTTCCTAACCTTCATGTGGTTAATCCACTTCCCATCAATAATCTCGAGTTGTTATTAAATTCTATATTCTAACTGGGTGTTCTGGGCTCTGAGGGCTGCCCAACTGGGCTGCACTTTCCTGGCTCCTTCTCATGCAGGCATGTGTCCTGTCCCTGTCCTCCACTCTTCTCAGGCATGGTGGATCTCCCTCTCTTTCCTCAGTCCCAAACCAGAGAATTCTTAAAGTCCCATCTCTGTCTACTCTGTCCAACCGTTAGCTGCTGGCTTCTTTATTTACCAATCATAACCAACTTGGGGCAGTTTCCTAGAAGCTTCCTTGCACTCTAGTATACAAAGTTTTGTAGGAGTGTGATTAGCATTTGTAATACAAGCAGATACACAGGGGTATCTGACACCTTATTCATCTCAAGGACTATGCTTTTGTCATTCCTGTGTCGTATCCTGCCTATGAGAAGCTCCATCCAAATTGTCCTGGATGATGTGTGTTTCTGTGTGTTCCTGTGTGTGTGTGTGTATATGTGTGTGTATAAGTGTGTGTGTGATTTTTGAACTGTATTACTAGGGATAATATATAAATAAGCAAATATCCATTCTGAAGACATATAATTTTTGTCTTTTCATCAGTAATTTCCAGATTCAGGCCCTGTTTACATCTGGGGCCAATAAGTTATTTATGTACTTTGATACTATTTTGAGATATTTGTTGCTATTGATGGTCTCCAAAATCTACATGCCAGTTTTAAATAATAGAATGAAGTCAATCTTAAATAAAAACATGGTCAACAGTCTTAAAGGAAGTAGAGAGTAGATAAGGTAATTTTGCATACATGTCGACTAAATATCAGTATACACAGTGTTACAGAGATTAGGACAAGGATTTGAAGTAACCCATCTAAGAAGCATGTAAATTGCTGAATTCTTATAAACTTGACAAGTAGCAGACTGAGAAGGAGCCTCATAGTACACAAAGTCTTCATTAACAAATGTTTTGTGAAATTTGTTCTGCAATAATGAAGATCAGATAAACCAAACCTAAAGAAACCAACAATACCAGGGTCCCACCATGATATTTGGGTACTCTGAGTGTGGTATCAGCAAGGTCCAAAAGCTAATGACTTCTAGCAATTTCAATCTCTCTTGCTATTCAAGGGACAGAAGCTGATAACTCCTGGCAATTTAACTCCCTCTTGTAATTCAGGGGCAAAAAGTTGTTGGTTTCTAGAAATTGAGTCCTGATGATAGCAGCAGGGGCTATTAAAATGAAAGGAACCTAATTTACTTAGACTCTTTGAGTCAGGCCTTTCACTGGACACAGGAGAGGCTGAGCTTTTCCTAACACTTTGTAAGCCAGCAAGAAAAGAAAGGAAAGAAAGTCACACACACACACACACACACACAAACACACAAACACACACACACATACATGCACACATGCACACATGCATGCTCACCCAGGTGTGCACAGATATACACAAGTAGAGAGCGGATGAAGCAGAAAAGGACTGCACTGCCACTTTATTATAAGTTTTAGTTTTTTTGTATTCTTCTTAGGATAATTGACCATATTTTCAAAGCATTTTTACATTCCATATGTTCATAGTTTATGTCATAGCATGATATGGCTTAAGGAGGATTGTTTCTGTGTCTTCACATTAACATTAATACCTGACTAAACATTAATATTGTATTTTATGGGCTCACAAGTTTATTATAAGTTTAAATCAATAGGTTATATGTCACAAGATAGCATGGTTTTGTCAAGAGACCCAATATCTGCCTTATATCTTACTATTTAGAAGTCTCATATATATAAACTATTGCATCATTTATTTTATGTTCTAGTGGCATGAATCATATATCAGCAGCAAGAAGCAACCCTGGGAAGAGGTCATTAGGGATCATGCATCCCAGAGCAGACCTATTCCAGCAATTCAGAACAGTGGGCCGTCTCCAGAAAACTCGCTTGCCATAGCCTTTCCAATGTGGCTTCTGAGAAAACATTTTCAGTGTTACAACAGGAAAAGTTAGGAAATGTTTATTATGATGGTGCTAGTAAAGTACTGGGTGAGCACAAGAGGGGGCTTTCAGAGATGATTTCAACTTGGCTCTAAACTCATGAAATGAACCTCTGCTCAGTGTGTCTTGAGTGCCCCCTGCTGGTCTTGAGCGTATCTTCTGACTTGTTTGTGTCTAGGTTCACTCTGAGGTCCTTTACTATGTTTCTGTGTTCTGTTGTCACAGAATTCAGCTGAATGCAAAACTGGTCCCTGATGTTTCTCTGGTGATTGCACCTTGATTTTGATAGATCAACTGAAGTGTTGCCACAGCATGTCTGTCTCTCATTTGCTCATCACTGAGGTTTGGTGAGCCCAGGGCCAGCAGTAAGTACTAGTTGAGATGGAGAGAGAAGAGGGAGTGAAGACCAGAGACAGTGATAGTGATGGCTTTTCTATGGCAAATGCTAACTCCTGCCAAAGGACAGCATTTCTGGATCAAAGTCTATCAGTTCTCAATCATTGAAAATTATAACTTGCCCATGAGCCCATATAAGACAACAGAGGTGCTTTAGCAGGAACAGAAGCGAAACCAGCGGCTTTTTCTAGAAAGCACTCCCAGAGATTGAAATATGTGATCAAAGAGTAGTGAACTGTCCAGGAAAATGGGGTGTTTTGTATCTAGACTGTGAAGAATAACTTACTTATAGGGTGTTTTCACATACCTATGGAGGTACTGTAGTTAGACTGTGTCCTGTGAGATAAGTTTTCCCTTAAACTCAATTAGTAGTAAAAGTGGATTTGGTTTCAGAGGGGACTTTTAGGTTGAAGTGGGTCCCATGTCTGCTCCCCAAAGGAGCTACTAGGGCCACTACTTGGGGAATACAGAGGTGTGGAAAGTTTGTGTTCTCCCCATGCCACTGCCAGGAGGGCATTGGGCTATGTGAAGCCTTGGGATCTTACTTAGGTGTGGGGGAAACACAGTCTGAGGTCCCACATGCAACCAGAGCTCTTGACTTGGGTATACCCAGGTCAAAAGGCAGCTGGGGACAGTCTAGTTCTCAGCCCTTGGGACCCCAGCCACTTCTGGGGGCCACCGAAGGACTGAGAATGAAGTGGAGGAATACAAGATGGATTGACCCACAGCCAAAGGAGAGAGGGGGTAGAAGCTCTGGCTGTGTCTCAATTTGCTTTGTCATGTATAGCTCCATTTGCCATAGTCGAGTTGGTAGTCTCTGTGGCTGGGAACCCAGAGAGGTCTTCTACAAGTGATTAGATAGCTGCTTTATAGGCAACAGTCTGTTCCACCGTTCCCCACTGAGGATCCCAGAGAAGAGAATCAGTAAATGGTCTTAAGATATTTATTGTCATGGCAGAAAGTAGATTAGAAATTGTACCTCAGTTTCCTCAGGGTTAGTCTGAGGTTAAGTACCTTTTGCACGGAGGAGGTTTGGAGAAGGAATGTTTAATTAGCTCTGCCTCTCTGGCCTTTAGGTACTTCAATGATATGGAGATTTATCATGAGGCTCCTTGGCCTGTAGTCACCTCCTCCACCTGTGGAGGGGCTAGTAGACATTGCCCTATGTGATGAAAGGACCCTAATCTATGGAAGGCTGCAGCTTCATGTCAGGAGCTTGGAGTCTGGAAGCATTGTAAAATGCACGCTGTATATTATGGTCACATGTGTCCCACCTGGGGCCCCTCAAGATCACTTAGGGTCTCAGTCAGTTTCCAGCCTGTACTCAACCAGAAATCAGGCTGCATTTCATGGCCCTACAGGGATCCTGGTTAAATCTGATGTCAAATGACTGTGCCAAGAGCCAGCTTTCATCTCTCTCTTCCCTGGCTCCACCCCAATGCTAAGATCAGCTCAGGCTCGGTTTCTTGCCTCCTGGGGATGGATGTCAGCACCAATCGATCGATCCTTTTTTCTTTCCTAAAACTCTGTCTCTTTATGAGGCTGCTGAAGAGTAATTTTGTAGGAATATCATAACAGAGTCTCAGACAGCCTGAGATCCAAGACATACCTGTACCAGAACTGTCAGAGCTGGGAGAAATGTCAATAAAATGGCTTGAAAGCAGTATATATAAATCAAATTGTCCAAAACCAAATGGTGTTTACAAATAATTGAGCACCTGAGAGATGAAGCAGAAAAAATAATCCTGGAGTGTCATGGTGTAGCACAAGCCCGTGAGTACATTTCTGATAGATGATGCCAGAAACACTTAAAGAAATATGTTTAAATTTTTTATAGGAAGGAGAAATGTGTGGATAACAATTTCATTTTTTTTTTTTTTTTTTTTTTTTTATTATTTGGCAAGAGACATGTCAAGAAATACGTTTAAATTTTTCATAGATAGAAGAAAATGTGTAATAGCAATCTCATGTTTCTTCATTATTTACATATCTATGGATATATATATATGTATTTGAATATCATTAACTATATAATTTCCATCTTAAAAATCAGTTAAAATGGACAGACAAATATCAGATTGTACAGAGAGGTAATAGATTTTAGATAGATGCATTTTTGGTAGATACATACGTTTGTAGATATATGAATATCAGAGAGCACTTGTCCCTACAGTACGGCAAAGCAGCAAATTGGAAAGGAAGTCTAGGCATCAACATTTGTGGATGATACCGTACAGATGGTGAAATGTCATCAATGTTATGGTGCTTAAATCCACAGGGAAAGACCAAAGATTAAGAGCCTGCTCAAATATAGATTAAATGAATTTATTCTTATTGCTAGTAGAAGTGCAGCCTGAGAGTCAAAAAGCATGCCATTCCTAAAGAAGCTAAGAGAAAGTGTTTCTAAATGCGGATATCAAGGATGTTCATTTTAATTGTGTATGAATTTCATGGCTGGCCAAGAAAATTATTTTGATCTTCTCTGTTGTTTTTCATTCCCATGGGATAAGAAGCAAAAGATCACCTCCTCCTTGCTTCACAGCCAAAAGTGAATTAAAAAACAAAAACAAAAAGCGAAAAACAAGCGGATAAATGCCTCACCTCAGAAACACCATTATCCTATTCTAACCTTGCCTTCACCTGGAATCTTTCCAGGAGCCATCTTGGAAAGTTTGAAGGCTAGCAGGTGATCCTCCAGAGATATTTCACTATGGAACTATAAAGAATGAGTGTTTGCAGCCCAGGCCCAACAACAAATCTCAGTAATTTTTCCCTGTAGTAGATATGGCTTTTCAGTCCTTATAGAATTTATAATTTCTGCACATTAGCCCACACTATTGGGCAGATTTTCTCCTGATCAAAAAAGTGTTCTGTCAGCCGGGCGGTGGTGGCGCATGCCTTTAATACCAGCACTTGGGAGGCAGAGGCAGGCAGATTTCTGAGTTTGAGGCCAGCTTGGTCTACAGAGTGAGTTCCAGGACAGTCAGGACTACAGAGAAACCCTGTATCTAAAAACCAAAAATAAATAAATAAATAAATAAATAAATAAATAAATAAATAAATAAAAGTGTTCTGTCTTATACTGATACTACAGAGAAAAACAGATGATTTCTTAATTTCTACTGATGGTTCTATATGAATTTCTAAAATTATACTAATATTTAAGTCCTTTATAATTAGACTTCTATTAATGTCTTCTCTAATATCAAAACTGCAATTAGAACTCTGCCTTCATGTATCAAGTTAATTGCTTCTAAGATAGAAAGAATACATTTACTACCTAGAAAACTCATCCTAAAGCTTTAAAACTATTAAACAAAGATCATAAAAGAGAAAGAGTGTTTTATTGTGGGTGCAAGGACAGAAGATCAAATATTGATTGCATTTATCTATACAAAACATCATTGCTAAACAGAAGAATTATGAATTTTAACTTTCATGAACCCCTGAAGGCAGTGACAGAAAATAAATATCTAGTCAGAATAATACTCCTAATGATAACACATTAAACATCTATTTTGTAAACTTCTTATTCAATGTATGGTTTGAATTTATATATGAAGAGTTAGTGAAATTTTGGAAAAAAAAAATGTATGCTGGGGAAAGCCATTAGCCAAAGTGGTCAGAAGACCCATGATACAACTCACAGTTTATAAGAATCTAAACAAGAAGTTAGGTCAGATTGTGAATACTTTAATCCCTCTTAGAAGATGGAACAAAATATCTCAATAGGCAGAGGGAGGGAACTGGGTGGAAGAAGGGAGATGGAGTGAAAAGGAGGCCAGATCAGGTATGAGGAAACAGGAGGGAAGCCCAGAAGCCCAGGAGAATGAATAGAAACATGCAGCAGTGTCGGGTGGGAGACAGGATTAAACTATACAAAGTCCCAGAAATCAGGTATCTGAGACACTCCCAGGTCCCAGTGGAAATGCCTTAGCTGAAATGTCCAACAATAGGGAGCTAGAAACTAAAGAGACCACCTCCAATCTTATTTAAGCTATGGGGTCACCCACCCATGTTCAAAAATTGATCCAGAATATTTCCTGTCTAAAGAAAGATCAGGGACAAAATTGGAACAGAAACTGAAGGAAAGGCCATCCAGAGACTGGCCCAACTTGGGATCCATACAATGCACAGGTGAAAGACTCCTATGGAAAAGAGTTCGGAGAAGAACTGAAGGAACATAAGGAGATTCAAACTCATAGGAATACCAATATCAACTAACCTGGACCCTGTAAGACTCTCAGAGACTAAACCATCAAACAACCAGTATGTATGGACTGGTCTTTGGTACCCACTACATATGTGGCAGAGGACTGCCTTGTCTGGCCTTACTTGGAAAGGATATGCTTAATCCTATGGAAACTTAATGCCCTAGAGATGGAAGATGTTAGCAGTGTGAGGTGGAAGTGGGTGGGTCGGTGTAGGAGCATCCTCTCAGAAGCAAAGGAGAAGAGGTAGGGTAAAAAACTCCTGGAGGGAGGATGAAGAAGGAAGTCAACATTTGGAATGTACATAAATAAAAAAAATAAAATAAGAGAATCCATGTGATTGATTTTCCTAGAAAAGGTACAAAAACTAGGAATTATGACATTAGTCAGAGAGCAGAAGTCTAGAGCAAAATGAAGACTGCAGAAAGAGATTTAGAACAAGGGAGAAAGCAGAGAGAGAGCTGAACATAGCAAAAATACAACAGAGCAGAAGAGAGAAATGAAGACAAAGAAGAAGCTACAGAGAGAGCAGAAAGAGCAGGCAGGGTTCTCCTTATCATGACATGGCATAGTTTTTTGTTTGTTTGTTTTGGGGATTTTGTTTTATTTCATTTTGGTTTTTTCATTTGTCTTCTTAACAGCAAGGCAAATTTAATTACTAAAGAGGACCAAGGTTTTTTTTTTTCTTATAGACTTGAGTTTAATTAATTTAAAAATAAATGGATAAAAGCTTTTTCTTTAATTGTGCAATAAAGGTTGAAACCTATTTTTCATCCAGAGTGAGTTCTCTCTGAAATTGTGCTTCCTTCTTAATTTTACTCTGTATGCATATATATAGGTGTGTCTGTGTAAGGACATAAATTGAATATGTAGATTGTTGGGATCAACAAATAAGCATCTGATATTGAATGTGTATGTATGAATTACGTGTGTCTATGCATATTTGTGCGTGTAAAAGTTTTTCCTTCTGTAGAAAGTGATCATGACACTTTTCTCATGGTAGAATAAAAGTTTATTCCTCCAAGCATTCGTTCTTCCTGACAAGTGAGAGTCAAGTCTTCCGGGCAAGAGAGAAAAAATATTAGCAATCAATCCTTTACTTAATCCCCTCCATTTTTATGATGAAATGATAAACACCAGAGAATATGTAGTTTCTACCACCAGCAGAATTCAGCCAGCTACTGCTGCAAAGTCATTTAGAATCAAGAGAGATAAACACTATTATTATATCAAAAGGCAACCATAATTTCTTGGAAGACAAAGTCTTGTTCCAAGAAATGTTCTTTCCCCTAAGATACCTTAAAGAAAAGACCAGAACCCCAGAAGTGGCCTCCAACATCTCCACAGAGGAATCTTGATTGACCGTGAAACATTTAAAGAAATGTTCAATGTCCTTAGATAACAGAAAATGCAACTCATAATGACTCTGACATTACTTCTTACACCCACAGAATGACTCAATGACAGTACACGCTGTTGAGGATGTGGAACAAGGGAAGGAGTCCTTCATTGCTAGAGAAAGTGCAAGTTTGTACAACCACTTTGGAAATCAATTTAACATTCTATCACAGACTTGGAAATGGGTCTACCTTAAGACCTGGGTATATTACTTCTGGGACTAGGCCAAAGATGACACAGGTTACCACAGAGACCTTGCTCAATTGTGTTCATAGCACATTTATTCACATTCACCAGGAACTCAGAACAATGTAGATGTCTCTTAACCTAAGAATGAATAAAGAAACTGTATGGCATCTACTCAATAAAATACTATTCAGCCCTTAAATACAAAGACATCATGAAATGGGCAGACAAAATAATGGAACTTGGGAAAACCATCTTGAGTGAAGTAATTCATTCTTGCCCCTGTAGATGCTTTCCTTTTTCTTAGCTACCTTAAAGACAGGACAAGAAGGAATTCTGAATGGCCAAGAAGCACTTAATTTATCCAGATAGACTTATAAGATAAGCATATAGGTGGACATTGGCCATAAAGTGTAGGGTAATCAATCTACAAATCCAGAGACACACAAAAAGTGGGCCCAACAATGAAGCCCCAAAGAGAATCTGTGAATCTCACTCAGAAGTAGAAACAAGATAGTCATTATAGGTGAATGGACAGAGAGGCTACTGAGTGAGAGAAGGGGTGGACAGAGATATGGTGATGATGGTCATGTGTGGGGGAAAGGGGCATGAGAAGGCTGTGAGTTTGCATGGAAATTGGTGGTGGGGCATCTTTGGGACTAGCTGAATATCTGGGATAGGGGAAACTATGAGGAGTCTACAGGGGTAATGCTAGCTGATATTCCTACTTTCAGAGGATGTAAAGACTGAAGTAGCCAAGTCCTGTAGCCAGAGAGGACTTCCAGTGTTGGGAAGGGAACATCAATCCACCCACAAAACCTTCAACCCCAAATCTTTCCTAACTGCAAAATGTACAAGGATAAAGATGAAGCAGTAACTGAGGGAATAGACAACTAAAAACTGGCTGATCAAGGAGCTCTTCCCATGGCAGAGGGCCAATCTCTGCTAGTATTCATCATCCACTGCTATTTTTCTAGACAGGAACCTTGCATAACTATCTTATGAGAGATTTCACCCAATACGGTAGGGAAATAGATAAAGAGACCCATAGCCAAAAACTAGGCGGTTCTGGGGATGACTTCTGGAAGAGATAGAACTGAGCTTGCTGAAGGGGTGAACAAAGTCTGATGAAAACCTATAGAGCCATCTAATCTGGGCCCATTGTTCTGTCTCTGGACTGAACCACCAACTAAATAGCATTTGCACATTTCTAGAATATATGCTGCTTGTTCTTCATAGATGTCTTCCAACAATTAGAACAAAGACATCTCTGACTCTGTTGCCTGCCATTCTAACCTATTTTCTTAGCTGGTCTGGCTAGTTGGGTCTCAGTGGGAGAGAAGGTACTTAGTCCTGTTGGGACTAGATGTCCCTTGCTGGGATGGTACCCAATTGAAACTTCCATTTTATGAATTGAAGGAGAATATATGATAGTGGAGGGAATTGTAAGGGGGGATATGGAGGAGAGGAGTAGAGAGGCTGAGGTTTGGATGCAATGTAAATAAAATAAATAAATTATGAAGTTAAGTTCCAGTTCTTCCTCCCTGTACTATGCATCCAGAAGTATGACTCTGAGTCAAAATATATACCTTGGGCATTTAACTAGGCTCTTCTCTGAGTAGATTCAAACTGAAGATAACACATTTATTTATTTATTTATTTATTTATTTATTTATAACCTACTTTCTGCTGCATGGCTGATTCTCTGTGCTCAGGTACCATGTTTCTGTTTCCTCACATCTTCTTGGGCTGATCTACCTTGCTTAGTTCTATCCCAGAATTCTGTTTTCTCCAAGATCTCTATTTTCTACCTAATCCATAGTCCATAGAATTTTAAATTTATAGGTGATGCATCCATAGAATGGACAAGAAATACTCTCTATAAGATTGTCTTCCTTCAGAGCAATAATTCTGGCATCCTTCCTCTTAAAGTGGTAAGCATAGAAGCAGACATGAAGTGAGTGCTCAGTAGAAATCAGCTGACTTCGCAGCAATATCAAAATGAGCTTAATGAAATGAGAAATTGTTTAAATTATTAAAAAAGAATTTAATAAGGCAAAAATTGTTAAAGAAAAAGGAACTGCAATAATGCTGGACAAGAAAGTTAGAGTTACTCGAAAAGCAAAGGCCTCAGTGGAAGGAGTCACCAATAAAATAAATCATGTCAAAACAAAAACAAAAAACTCAAAATGAGAGTCAATACTGGAATATAAAAAACGTCACACAATTGAGTCACACAATAACATTCAATCAGAAAAACTTTACTGTGTATAAATACTACATAGGAATGCTTTTGGAGACAATGGGGAAACAAGCAATGTTTGGTTTATGAGCAGATGACAAAAGTATAAATACATATCAAATACACAGAGAATATTTTCAATAAATTATAACAATATTTCCCAAACCTACAGAAAAAAAATGCTAATCTCAGTACAAGGGGACAATAGAAGACCAAAGCGAAACAGAAAATAATATCTCTACATGGTGTTACAGTTATGATATTAAGATGACAGAATAAAGAATGATTATTAAAAGCAACACAAGTAGTCAGGTCTTTTATAAGGGTAGGTTCTTCAGAATTGCTACTGATTATACAACAGAAATATTTTAAGTTAGATAAACATTGACAGATGTACAACATATTTTTAGAGAACACAAATATCAATTCAGATGAGTATATATAACAAAAGCATATGTTAAAATTGAAGAAAAAAATTTACAATAAAATTGCTAAGAAACATAAGAACACTATTGCTGACCTCAGAGAATAATGGACTATTTAGCCTAAAGAGAATAAACATACTTACAATAAAACTCAATAGGTAACCAACTCCACCATAACCATGAGTTCTAAAAAGCCACCACAAACAACAAATGTCAGGAATTATTTTATATTTTCCAATAATAAATGCTAGTATTAATTTCCTCACTTTTTAAAAATAATAATTCAGACTAGTGGATTGGATTAAAAGATGGGATTAACCTTGCTGCTATCCTGAGAAACAGACCTCATTATCAATGAGTATCAAAGAGACACATCACTTAATGTTTGGAAAATGTATTCCAAACAAATGCATGTAAGAAATAAGCAATATGTGATTGAATGGATGTCAGTTTTAACTAGTTAGTAGCAATGCAGTAGATTGGTTCATATTCATTAAGCAGAGTAGTCAAAAGTAATATTTCTCTCTCTCTCTCTCTCTCTCTCTCTCTCTCTCACACACACACACACACACACACATGCACACACACACAAACTTTTTTAAAAACTTTAAAAGAAATTTAAAGTTAAAAAAATTAAAGTTTTAAAATTTGTTCTGTGATATGTTACATCCGGACTGAAGTTTTCCATCTCTCCCCTTCCTGGGTCTCCTCTTTTACCTTCTCTCTCTTCCAGGTACACATCTCTCCTCTACTCAGAAAAGAACAACATAACAAGGACCTCAAACAAACACGACTTCAGACCAGGCACATACCATCACATCATGGCTGGACAAGGTGACTCAATAGGAGAAAAAGGGTCCCACAAATAAGCAAAAGAGTCAAGAGATATCCCTTGCTCACTGTTAGGAATCCCACAAGAACACTAAGCTAGTCAGCTATAACATATAAGCAGGGACCCAAAGTAAAAGCCCTACAGGTACAGGTTCCCTGTTTTCTGGTAGACCTCATGAGTCCTGTTCCATTGATTTTGTGGGTCATGTTGTTACAGTATCACTGACTCCTCTGGTCTTCTATCCCCTGTCTTCTGTAGAACTGCTTGAAAGCTAAGGAATGTTTGAGTATGAGATATTTCATCTGTTCCATACAGTAGCATATAAAGTCTGTCTTGTCTCTTTGATGACAGTGTTACCTCTGATTCCAGCAAATTCTGTAAGCAAGACAAACTCTATACTGAAGGTTTTATATCTGAATTTATGACCCAATCTCTCAAATTGAGACCTTTCCTAGTTCCAGGAGATGGCCAGTACAGGCTTCCTGTCTTCCATCTTTAAGTTTCTTTTCTAGGGTTACTCTTATAGATTACATGTAGTTTCAATCATATTGTGTTTCTAGCTTGCCCCTGCAATAGCTCTAATTTCAGTCATTTCTCTCAATGTCTTCCATATTCCTCCCTGTTGCAAATCCTAGGCAGCCTCCACCTATGATGTCTATTCTATTTTCCCCTTGCAAGAGGATTCTTTTGTTCTTATTTAAGCCTTCCTTGATATTCAGGCTCTCTGGTTTTCCTGCTGCAAATGCAAATTTGTGCATCCACTTTGGAAAATAATATACTAGTTTCTTAGAGAAAACCCAGATGTATCACTCCTAGGCATATACCCAAATAGTCTCCTTTCTACCACAAGGACACTTATTCACTATATTCATATCAGTTTTACCATTAATATCTAGAAATTGGAAACAAACTAGATGTCCCTTAACTGAAAAATGGGTAACAAAATAAGGTGCATTTACACAATAGAGAATTATTCAGCTGTTAAAAATCCATCTTGAAATTTGCAAAACACAACAAAACAACAACAACAAAAACCAAACAGATAGAACTAGACAAAAAAATATTGAGACAGGAAACCCAGAGCCTGAAAGATTTGTATTCACTTATAAGTGTATATTCGTCCTAAATTTAAAAATAATCATGCTACAATGTACAGATTCAGAAACACGGAATTTTGATGGCATATATGTGACTGACATAATCTAACAAACATTGCACATAAAGATGATAATATTAATGATTTTGGGAGAGACACAGCATGATAAGCCTTGGAATTATGCTTTTATGAGAAAGCTCTGCAATGTACTACTTTTCTAATTTGAGCATTTTATTCTACTATGACATGAACTGTCTTCATTGTGATTGAGAGGGGCTTTGAATTATGTCATTTCTCTTTCTGTAACTTCCAATAGATAGTAGAAAATGACTGCAATTACCCCTGTCAGATCTTGTGTCCTTCAAAGCAAGGGTTCTGACATAGTACATGGTTTCCTAGGACTTGTATGTGCTTAAATGAGAAGAATAAACTGTGTAGAGCCAGGAAACACACTGGGTGACTCCACTCTGCACCTGGCCCTCAGTTTCTGCATGACTGATTCATTTTGGTTTTTCCTTTTTACTGTCCCAATTCAACAAGAATTTAGCATTGCTATTGATTATACAAACAATGTCATTTGTAAATCATAATATACAATAATAAAGTGTCCTTCTTTGTTTATCTAATGAAATATAATCTCCATTTGATTAATCACATCTCCGTTTAGGGATTGTTGTATACTAATTTGTAGAGCATATTGAAGTATTTTATCCATATCTTACAGGTCAAAAATGTTGTATGAATTCTGTGTTACTCTGATATGTAAGGACAGACATAACATTTAATTTTGTGGAGGACAAAATTTTAGTTTTCCTTGAGAAATCAAACCTGTTCTACTTGAAGTTACCCTATGATACTTCCATTGGCCTGTACAATTCAAATCTAATGATAACCAAATCTTCATACCATGCTTAGTCTTTCTGTTGACCATCCCAATAAATTCACAGATAGAAGATTGCCTCTTTTTTTATCCTAATGTTCTGTTTTATATTTGAAGTACATAACAGTATTGACAGTGTATATATTACACAGAGAACACTGGGAGGACAGTGGATTCAAGAACATAAGATATTTCTGCCCACCTTTACCTAATGAGGAGACTTTTCCTGTGTTTCAATTGATCTACATGGAAAAGGCCTGAAGACATCGAAAAATAATGCTGAAGGAAGAGAGTACAATACAGACTGAAAGTAATTTACTTGCTGGAACACAAACATCCCAATCAGCACACAACCTAAGGTACTCACAGGTCTAAGAGGAGCCAGGTCAGATGGGAAACCAATAGGTTTTTTTAGTCATTGGAACTTTTATACATCTTGCTGTTTTGATCTGTGCCAAAACTGTTTTTAAATGACAGAATCACACTCTGTGACAGAAATTTATCAACTGTAACCATGCTATCAAAATTATATGTCTTTTTGAAAATCATTTCTGCTCTGTAGATCCTATATATGTGTTTTCTTAGTTTGTTACAAAACAAGAGAAAATACCAGCACACATTGACAGAAAATATAGGATTTAGACAATGTAATGCTGTAACAGAGCCAAAAATCAAGACAGTTCCTAAGTTGTCTTGCTGAATCTAAGAACAGAAGTGTGTGTGCATATGTGTGTGTGTGTGTGTGTGTGTGTGTAAGTGTGTGTGTTTGTGTGTATATTGGTTGTTTGATATCACTGAAGTCTCTTCATTGTGTCTCTAACTATAATACATAGCAGTTACCTATGCCATCAAAGATGTAAACCTCAGGGAGAACTTGACATTCTCTGAGATTCTGGAGTTGGAAATGAAGGTTAACAAGGATGGATTTTGTTCCATGACTCCAAAATGACTTCATTTATTAAAATATAGAGGCAGAAGTTCTAAGCTTGTGGTAGAAAACCAGAGACAGCTGGTTAAGCAAACAAGGAAAATATACCTTATGTTTTTCCTTGCCCCAATACAAATTACTGCACACATATTTTTATGGACCATTGTGGTTTCCTCAGTACCTCTGCATGGTAGTTATGCAAAATTGGCTTTTTTAGAGGCTTAGGTATCATCCTAGAAGAGGGCAAAGAAAGGTTGGGTGAACAGTATTGAAGCAATATTTCCTGTATGCAACAGGAAGGTTGTACATATGAACCTACAATAGCTTTGAAAGTAAGTACAGACCTGGAAAAAGTTAAGCCAGGCAGTATTACATCAGAGTGGTCAAGGTGGTGGCATGAAGTCCTACCTTACTTGAAGAACTATTAGTTTTTGAAACTACTGAGAAGAGTTGGTATTCTTTAGGGATGTGTGCACTGAGAAGCTAGCCATCTTCTAGTACATAGTTCTATGTCCAGGTATACATTGGCAGAATAGTGTAAAGTCAGTGGTTCTTAAAAATAAAGAAGAAAGAAACACAGGTGCAATTGGGAAGAAATCTTGATGAGTGGATGGAAAAGGAATTGGAAGGAATAGAAACACATTATACTCATGCAGTACATGTATAAATACTACATGATATAAATATGGGGATATATGTTTATTTTAGGAAGTAAATTATTGTTTCTTTCAATTATGACAATATGTGGGGCAGTGGACCATGAGAGATAGTCTGGTCCTTGGTTGAGCTACAGGTTTTATAGCTGTGGAGACCCTGAAGAGACAGTTGGAGCTTTGCCTGCTTCTGGGCACCAGGACCCTGTCACATAGCTGCAATCCTCCCGTAGAATTTTGGCCATCAGTCACATAAGATCAATGTATCAAGATGTTTCACATGTAGATGAAGTATCCCTAACATCCCATAGAAATACAATAGAAATGAGACATGACCAGTGGTCACATAGGCTCAAGACACAGATAGCCATTCTAATGGGGTACCTCAAAGACCAGAGGGTGTTTCCAATAAGATTCTTTTCCCAGACATTTCTCCTTGCTAAAAGTATTTAATCTCAGGCCTACTCTGAGAAGTAGGATATGTATTTATGCATCCACTCTTCACCATGGCAATAAAAGATTCAGAACCATGACTATTTCATTGGGATTTGTCTTGGAGAGCCATGGAGAAGGCCTTTGCCTCCAAAGCCACTAGAAGGCCTCTCTGCACTCCAAGCAACAATTGCCACCAAGCTGGCAACCCATCAAGCCTAGGACAGTCCTCTAGGGACCAGTCAGAGCTAATGCTTTCCCCACCTCCTCTCCCTCAACAACCCTTTGGCCCTAGGCTAGACCCAGCCCATTGGCCTCCACTCCATTCTCAGCACTTATGCACTCCCAGAGGTACCTGGGTCCAAGAGCCTGAGAGCCTCATGGCCCCAGTCTTGTCTCAGGACTGAGGACCACCAAGCCAGCTCTGGCATTCCAATGTCTCAAAATATGTTTTCCCACCCCATATGGTGCCTTGGCATCTTCCTACAATCCAATACCAATCAGGTGAGGAGTAGGATAAGCTCAAACTCCCTGAGTCCAGCCTCCCCAAGTGAACATGCCCAGTGGCTGAGTAGATATGGGGACCACAACCCTACAATGCCATGGGAAGGATCTTCGGTGGCTTTTTGTTGTTGTTGTTCTGGAAGAGGAAACAATGGATTGTGACACCAATCCGCCTTAAAATTTTTTTACACTAGAAGGAGCATATGATCTTACTCATTTACAATGACAAAAACTGCAATTTCTCAGAGAACATGTGATTTTGTTCTCACTAGAGAGTAAGAAGGGTGAAGAGATGGCAGTAAAATGATGTCGCTGAGTGGCAGATGCATTTTATTGGAAGCAGTTAAAGCATCCTGTAATTCAGGAGGGAAACTTTAGTTACATAACATATTTATATATCAAAATAATATATATATATATCAAAATAATATGAGATGCATTTAAAGTTCTCTAGTACAACATATAATAAATGTTTGAATACAGAGGTCCACTATGTGGATATATATATATATATATATATATATATATATATATATATATATGTCTGTGTGTGTGTGTGTATATACATATACACACACATATATATATATATAACATTAATATGCTTTCAAATAAAAATATCAAAATTAGAAATTGCTGACCTATGTGTCTGATAGCCATGGCATCTAAAAACTGTTGTTAATATAATCCAAATTACATATACTTCTCATCATATACAATACATTGTATAAGGTAATATAAATTACATTAATATGTAAATTTTCTAAATAATAATATAAGCAAAAAGATTTTGAGCGTAATGAAATGGAAGATTTGAGTCTTAGTGTCAAGCAACTCAAACATCCAACCTTAGTCAGAAGTGAGATGAGATTATTTGTCAATACAAATCAATGAGACAAAGAAAAATTTGAAAGATATACTACTGGGAGAAATCTCTGTCTTTTTCAGTTGTAACACTGATATAAAATGTAATAAGTTGTATAAAGTATAATTTTAAGTATACCTGCCGATTTATTTTACAGATGTATAAACAAGTCATGTATGGCAGGAAAAAAAGAAATGAGAAATTTAAGACAAGTAAGTCATTACATAAAGATGTCTTAAATGTAGGAAATGTAGGTCTCAATGCAAAATGTGTTCTCCATGAAGCATTACTGAGAGACAGAGGCCCTCAGCTATTAGAAATTTTACAACTCCAGTGTCCCATCTTTTGAGTTAATTTACAGAATCAATGTCACAGAAAACTATTTTTGAAGGTATATTTTAAGTGTCAACTTAATTTTTCTAAAACTAAATTTTTGTAAAATTTAGGCTTCTTTTTTCATGAACTGCTACTCATCCTTGACCAGATTGCAACTTTAACACATATGCCTGTCAGCTCTGATTAACTGTGCAAACAAAAACCTAAAGTCTGATCATAAGATCTTTAGGAATTCTGTGTCAAAGAGCAAAAACTCAGAGAGTCAAATAAGGCTTCTTTTGCTTGAATCCACGTGCTGCAGGCAATATGATGAGTCTGGATCAATTCAGAGCATGATATGAGAAATGTCAGATCTGGTCATAGATTTTCTTCAGGGCTATAATGCCAGAAGTAGACCTGATATCCAGGTTCCACAGACATAATGACCTGGTCAGCATGCCTCTGTATCTTTGATATTGTCAAGAGCATCCTATCATTTTGTAGGAAATGACATGTCTCTACTATCCATAAATAAGCAAAGATACAGCTGATTGAAGAAGAATGAATATTTCTGTCCTGTGGAACGTGTGTGTGTGTGTGTGTGTGTGTGTGTGTGTGTGTGTGTATGTGTGAGAGGGAGAGAGAGAGAGAGAGAGAGAGAGAGAGAGAGAGAGAGAGAGAGACATCACTGAGTGCTTGCTTACATAACATGCGTATTCCAGAAATTCATTCCAAGCACATTCATATCAATCAGGTTTGTGCTCTGTCTGTTCTTTTATATCCTCCTTTCCAGTGACACTTATGATCACAGAGTGAACTCTTGATGGACTAATATCATTGACAATGTTTGGCACTGTTGATAGTTTCTAAAAATAGTGTCCATTAGTACAACCTCTTTCTTAATCATGACAATGAAAGCTATCTTCAAACATTGGGTAAAAAGCATGCTTATAACTTGACAAGTAATAGCATGATAAATCTTTTAGAAACAAAGACTCAATCAATTATCCCTGTGACATTTAATCTGACATCAGAAATCAACCAAGTTTGACCTCAAAACAGCTATATTTTAAGTTTTAAGACAAAAGGAAAGTCTGTAGAACTTTTTATAGAAATGTGAGGGGCTGAGATACCAGGATATAAAACAATAGCGTCAGAGTGTTAATCCTCTCTCTGTTCCTGCTTATGGAGGTGAAACTATACTTAGTGCATCCTGTAAGTTTCCTACTGGTTTTCAGCACTGCTGCAGGAAGTTTATGTCTGGGTTCACATTGAAGCTCACTCACTGTGGTTTTCCCTGGAACAGTAATACATGGCTGTGTCATCAGCAGTCACAGAGCTCAACTGGATAGAGAATTTGTTCAGTGATGTGTCTCTGGAGAGGGTGCTGCGGCTTTTGAAGGATGGACTGTAGAAAGTGTAACCATCATAACGTATGCACCCCATCCACTCTAACCCCTTTCCTGGGGGCTGACGGATCCAGTGCCAGCAATAACCACTACTTGAAATGGAGAATCCAGAGACTGTGCAGGTGAGGGACAGTGGCTGTGATGGCTCGGTGACAGCAGGTCCTGATTCATTAAGATGAATCTGAGACAAAATGCCTAAAAACAGGGTTGTTGTCTGTCAGTAACCTGGAGTCACAAGCCCCCAAAGAACCCATGTGTGACATAAGGGACCCAGTCAGTGATACTCACTTTGCAGAGCTGCTGCCAAGCACAGGAGAAACTCTAGTAGTCTCATCTTCTAGATATAAACACTGTGTTCCACAGAGAAGCCAGCTTTTTCTGGGCAGAAATTTCTGTACTACCACAGCAAAGAGGGGCATTTAAATCTAGAGCTTGAAGATTAAT
>NW_021604742.1:332114-348768 GCF_004785775.1 Grammomys surdaster | reverse complement strand
CTACCACAGCAAAGAGGGGCATTTAAATCTAGAGCTTGAAGATTAATTTGCATGTGGAACATTCTTTTCAAATACTCAGAGAAGGACTGAGGTCAGGCTGACCTTTGTCCTTCTGTACCCTGTGATTAATTTTTCCTCTAGTCGTCCTGTAAAAGTCAAGAGATGGAAATGTGCCGCCCATCACATAAACAAAACCCAGAATTAAATGTTTTAACTCTGGTTTATTCTGATAGAAAGTATTTACGTCTAAAATCTTTCCTATGTCGTTTCTCATTATATATATATTTTTTTTCTCATCAATATATGATGATATATATTCATGAATATATCATCAATATATATAAAGAATATTAAATATATAATATATATTATAGTATATATAAATATATATAAGAATATATATAAGAATAGAATATATAAAAGAATACATACATATATACATATATATATACATATATATACATATACATACACACACACACACACACACACACACACAAAAACAAAGACAGAAAGATGCTTCCAAGTTCAGTTTTCTTCCCCTCTTTTTTTGGACTTGTTTCTGAGAGACCACCCTTTGCCCCAATGGTGGCTTTTCAACACAAAGGCCACTGAATCTTGTATTTCTTCTGATCTATACATTTGAATTGCACCCAGATTTAAGGTTAAATTAGATCAGACTTACATTTAGTCATTTCAATGTGTTGTGAAGATTCCTTTCTACAGAATAAAGCATTATCTTATAATAAAGACTGTGAAGTTTCCTTATCAGTAAAAGGCAGATGCTATTCATGAGCCAGCTACTCCTCCAAGTCCCTTCTGTAATCTCTGTACTCAGCCCAATCTTCCCTGACTTGCTTGGGTCAGAATCTTGCCCCAACCCAAGGGCTGATTCCAGCACTGCTACTGATTTCTCTTTTTCTTGTCCTTGGATGTCATGTATGTCCCGGGAATTTGTTGAATATGTTATGCAGGGACTTCACTGTAGTCTCACAATCTAGAGAACCAAAGTATCTCTGCAACAGATCTGGCCAAGACCAAATAAACTGTGGTGTGTCTAATGCTCCACTTAACCATTTTAAGCCTTTAGGAGGAGAAACATATAAACTCTATGCAGTGTTCCATTCCCCAGAGAACAATGTGATTCAAATATATGGTCATCACATAGAAATCTTGTTTTTCATATGTGATTCATAGATATAAACTCAACTCATCTTAGAGTTCCTCTTTTGGAAAAATCCCTCATTATTGGTAGAATGATAAACTCTATAACACTCAACTTAGACACACAGTGGATGCATTCCCTTCCCTCAAACCAAGAGTATAATATTACTGTATAGCCCTCTGAGCACAAGAGCTTTTGTCCTGAGATATCATGTTACAATGATCTGTCAACCTGTGTTGGACTCCTGGTTAAAGATCATATATCCTAAGTACACGGAAAGTATTAGAAATCTGTTTAGACAATGTTTTGTTACTAATGTTTATTATTGATAAACATAATAGCTGGATAAATATTAAATTGTGTAAATATAGATTATGTCATTATTTATTGATCAGTTGATAAACATATGTACTGTTTCTATTTTCTGGCTATACTGAGTAGCAAAGCAATGACTATAAATGAACAAAATCTCTATGGTAAGAAATAGTCTTTTTGGTATATGGCCAAGAGTAGTATACCTATATCATATAGTATACCTATTTCCAGCTTTTTGAGGCACTTTCACACTGGGTTCCATAGCGGTTGTCCCAGTTTGAACTCTTACCAGCAGGAGGTAAGTGTTCTCCTTTCTCCATATCCATTTCAATTGTTGTCATTTTCCTTATTACTTCCAGCATTATCTATTCTTTTTAATTCTATTATATTTTTATATAAAACAAGTTTAACTTTATATTTTTAATCATGAACTTCCCAAAGTCCTTCCAGATCCCCTCTCTATGTGTTACATGTCCAAATTTATGTTCTTTCTCAAACAAAACAAAACAAAAGTACTACAACAAAACCTGTTAAAACCAGAAGAAAAGCAAACCATGCCCTTCAAACTAACAAACAAACAAACCTACCAAATTAAAAAGTAAAAACATCCAAAAATTGGATGGCAGAATATCATTGATAGTATCAGGGATTGATGTATCTAGCGATGTATCTGAAGTTGGGCCACTTTTTTGTTGGTTATTCTTTCAGTCTCTGACCCACATTTGTTCCTTATTGCTTTTAGACAGGACACACACTTTGGGTGAAAAGTTTTTTTTGGATGAGTTGATGTTCTTATCCCTCTACTGAGAGTGTTACCCAGCTAAAGTGAGTGGGCACTTCAGGTTCCATATCCACACTTTTATATGTCTAGCTATGATAAAGTCACCTGTGTTGACTTCTGGGACCCTCCCCCATCCTAGATCTCTGGAACTTCCAAGAGTTTTCCTCCAAACTGCTACCCCTGACAGGCAGCTCTAGATTTACATTATTTCTTCTGGCCCTGTCTCTCCCCACACCTGATCCTGACCTCTTCTATACTCCTCTCAATTCCATCTCCCACCCAATTCCCTTTCTTCCTCTGGTCCCTGTGGATGGAACTAGAAAATATCAACCTGAGTGAAGTAACCCAGGCCCCAAAGGACATGCATGGTATGTATTCACTGATAAGTGGATTTTAGCCATAAAGCATAGGATAATTATGATATACCCTACAGGGTTAAAGAACCTAAATAAGAAGGAAAACTCAAGCAAGAATGCTTGAATCTCACTTAGAAGGAGGAATGAAAAAAATCTCTCTTCATTTCATAATGGAATTCTTGTCCTCAATTTTCCCACAATATCTTTCATTAGAGTATTCAAGCAATATCTATCCCAAATTTATAATTTTTAGTTCATGCTTCCAAATGGTTTTTGACAAAAATAGGGACGCTTAGGTCAATTCTATAGAAGCAAATCGACCAGCTTTCTGATATAAATTTCTGGTGCCATTTATTTATTTATATATTTACTTATTTATTTATTTATTTATTTATTTATTTTTCAAGAAACTGTTACTATGTATAGCTCTGGTTTTATGAACTCACTTTGGAAATTAAGCTGGCCTCAAACTCAGAGATTTTTGTGATATACATGTTGTGCTCCAGCTGTGGTTCTTTGTCCTTTGTTTATTCCATTAAGGTATCCATGCATAGCTACAAATCAGGCTGGAAGAATGAAATGGAGTCTCCCTGTCTAGATGGGAGAACTATGGTGAGAAGAGGAAAGAAGAAAATCCTCCAATATCTTAGTGTTATAGCTCTTTTAGATAGTACTCAATGAAACAGCTCTCTTAGTTGAAAACATGTTCACATACCGTTTATTTATTGTGAACAAAGGCTATAAATGAACCTTGGAGAGTGGGAAGGAGTTGCCATGGTAAATGAAAATCATTGGCCAGAATTTGAAGTACTGTGAATTAACCTCTGATGTTTATGGTATTTCCCATTTAGAGTGAGATTCAAACAATGTTTCTTGGGCCATCATCCTTATTTGTTATTTGGCTTCCTTTGGTCTATGGATTCCAGCATTGATGTCCTGTAATTTATGGCTAATATTCACTTTAAATGATTACAAACCATACAAGTCCTCTTTAGTCTGGGTTAGGCCACTCAGGGTGAAATTTTCTTGTTTTGTGTACTAGTTTGTAAATTTTAGAGTGTTCATTTTTTAATAGCTAAGTAGTAATCTATTGTGTAAATGAATCACATTTTCTTTATCCATTCCTCTGTTGAGGGACGTTTGAGTTGTTTCTACTTTCTGGGTATTGAATATAAGCTGCTAAATATAGTTGAGCAAGTGTCCTTGTTGTATGATAGAACATTTTTTGAGTATATGCTCTGTAGTGGTATAGGTGGTATATCTGGGTCTTAATGTAGAACTATTGTTAATTTTCTGAGAACCTGTAAAATTGATTTCTAGACTGGTCAAATAAGTTTGCATTCTCAACAAAATAGGGAGATATTCTCTTTGTTTCACATCCCTGTCATCATGTGGAGTAATTGATTTATTATTCTTAGTCATTCTGATAGATGTAAGATGGAATCTCAGAGTCATTTTGATGGGTATTTTCCTTATGACTAATGATGTTGAACATTTCTTTACATGTTGTTCAGTCACTAGAAGTTCCTATGTGGAGAATTCTGCTTAGCTCTGTACCACATTTTTAGTAGAGTTATTTGGTTGGTTGGTGTTTAATTTCTTGAGTTATTTACATATTTTGGATGAGGAAACAGGGTGGCAGAGAGGAAGGGGAGGAGAATGGGACAGAGGGAATCATATGTACGGATTGTGGAAGAGGAGAGCATCTCTAGGATGTATCAGAGACTCAAGACAGGGAAGCTTCGAGGAGTTGATAGTGGTGACTTTAGCTGAGACTACCTAGCAGTAGGAGATATGGAGCCTGAAGTAGCCACTTCCTAAAGCTAGACTGGAGTCCCAGTGAGGAGATAAAGACATCAACCTACCCACAAAACCTTCCACCCCAAAAGTGTTCTGCCTACAAGATATACAGGAACAATGGTGAATCCAAGACCGAGGGAAAGGCTAAAAATGAATGGTCAAACTTGAGAGCTACTCCATGGACAGAACCAATTCCTGACACTATTAATGATACTCAGTTATGCTGGGCAACAGAAACCTACCTAGCATTAGTGTCCTTCAAGAGGCTCCAGCTAGAAACCTATAAAAACAGATGCAGAGCCCCTCAGCCAAACATTAGACAAAGCTCAGGAAGTCTTCTGAAAGAGTTGAAGGAAGGATTAAGGGACCCAAAAGTGATTAAAGCTCCACAAGAAGACCAATAGAGTCAACTAACCTGGCCACTTTGGTTTCCAAGAAACTGAACCACCAACCAAGGATCAAGCAGTGACAGGACCCCACATCCCACATATGTAGCAGATATTTAGTTGTTCTTCATGTGATTCCCCAACAACTTGAACAGGAGCAGTCTTGATACTGTTGCCTGTCTGTGAATCCTGGCCTGTTAATAAAGTCTTCTTGTCTGGCCTCAGTGGGAAAGGATAGGCATAGTACTGTAATACCTTGATGTGCTAGTCTGGGTTGAAGAGTAAGCTGTTCTCTCCCTTCTCAGAGAAGAGGAAGAATGGAGGTGGAACTGTGTGAGTGGAGGGATAGGGTGATGTGATTATGTTGTACAGTTGTGAATAAATAAATAGATTAATGAAAAAAGTATTGTGGATGCCTCATTTGTATGGTGAGTCAGTTCAGGAATCCCTGGTTATTGCTCCTTAGGTTTTATTGGAAAAGAGGAAGTTGAACTTGTAAGTTTGCCAAGGGATGCATGAACTTCTTCAGTTAGAGGATGTGGGGGTTGGGCTCCTAAGACAAAGTCACACAAGGACAAAGTCTGATAGAACAATGGAGTTCTTCAGTTTCTTCTAAGCTTTGAGGAGCTATCCAGATATGGTAGACTTTGACCATGTGTAGCAGTGTTCCCCAAAAGGTTTCTTTGATCCTCCTGTATCTGCCTCCTGAGCTCTATGACTAAAAGTATGTGTCCCTGCACCCAGTTTACTAATTGCTAGTGTCTATGGTAAAACCCTCTGGGAAAAAAAAACTACATAAAGAAGGAAAGGTTTATATTAGATACAGATTGAGACACACTTGATCATGGTGGAGAAGCCAGGGTGGCAGGCTATTAAAGCAGCTGGTCAACTTCATCCATGCAAGGAAAGAAAGACAGATGAATGTTGGTTTTTGGCTGGCATTCTTCATTTTGTTTGCAATCCAGGACCATCACAAGGAAAGCTGCTATGTACTTTTAGGGAACTTTTCCCACTTCATTAGCCTAATCCTTGTAATTACTCAGAAAACTCTCAGAAGTTCCTTTCCTAAAAGATCCTAAGTTGAAAATCACTGTAAACCAACATAAATTTTCAAAATTAAATGTATGAAATGATCTGTAAATCTTTATATAGGCACAAAATTCTATCCAGGTTTTCCAAGCAGGATTTCGCTTTTAACTATTAATACGCCTTAAGAGTCCCAGGAAGCAAGTAAATTGTGGTAATTACTTAGATAGTCACATGGAACAGTGCAAAGGAATAAATGTCCTCATAACTATCACATAGGTCCAGTCAATGTTGTTCTAGTATTGAACGCTAAGATTCACATTGAAGAATGGATATAACTGTCACAGCAAGAAAATTGTACACACAGAATGAAAGTATAAAGATTTTTGTAGCTTTGATGTTATAATTAACATCAACTAGAAGATGAATTTCAAATGTCAGCCTGGCCTTTAAGCATGTGTAGGTCATTTTCTTATTTGCTAAATGACCAATAGTAAGAATCATTCTCGTGTGGATAATAACATCGCTGGGACAAGTAAGCCCACATTGAACTAGGTAAGCAAAACAGGGAAGATAAATAATATGCAGCTTTTCTCATGGATCCAGACACATGTCCAGACATCATTCAGTGATGAACAATTACCTCAAAGCATAAGTTGCAATAAACCCTTTTCTTCAAATGTTGCTTATGTTCTTGGTATTTATCATAGCAAAAGAAACCAATCTACGACAGTATAGAACCTCAAAAGATGCCTAGCATCCAACTATCAAAATATCATGCAGAATTCTCCAGGTTCTCAGAAACTGAAAAGTCATCATTGTCATAATTTTTGTATTTCATTAAGGTTATGTTTCACAGCAACTGCTCAAGGACTGTGGCAATTCAATATGATAGCTATTGTAAACAGTCCTGCACCTAGCATGGAAGTTCAGGGTAACATTGCACATCTGAGAGAAGTAAAGAGGCTCAGAGGATTGTTATTCTGTAGCACAATGAGACCTGGATTAAATTCATCACCATCTCTTTTAAGAGGTGAGAATACAGCCTGTCTCATTTGGGAGACCATTCATTTTTTCCTTCACACAAGTGCCATGTTTCTGTCATCTTGTCAGAGAAAAATAACACTGTAGGCTCTCTCTCTCTCTGCCAAGAGAGGTTAGAATGAAGGTCAGAACACACTTCAGTCTCTTTACACCAAAGCCACAAAGTCTCTGGGCTTCCTGTGTGTTGACCACCCACAGGCTGGTCTTGCATTTCTCAGTAACAAGGTTTGTGTCTGGGACCACAGTGAAGTCCCTTCACTGTGTTTCTTATGCAGGAATACAGAGACATGCCCTAGGTGTTGATCGAGTTCAGTTGCATTAAGAATTGGAATTTGAACATGCCTCTAATGACAGAGATGTGGGTCTTGACTTTGTACTGTGTGCCACTTACCATATTTATACACATCATCAACTACAGGATCTTCCCATGACTCTGATGAATCTAAGATACAGACATAGTTTTCAGTTCTAGAGTAACCAATAATATTGTAGGCAGAATACAGTGACTGTGAAACTTTATCTGTTGAGGACCTGACTCCTGAAGCTGCACATGGGACAGCACATTTGGAGAGAAGGGAAAAATCACCATTTAGTCAAGAATCAAAGAAAGAACATGTTCATCCATGTCATTTTCTGAAAGGTCTGAAACAGTTACCACAAGGAATGGACCAGAGAAAGGCTCATACCTGTTCTAATGTTGCATGCTGGCCTTGGTGTGGTTTGAGCGCCCCCTGGTGTTTATAATTTCCCCTCAAAGAAGATTAGTGAAGTTTCATCCTTGGGCCCTCAATGAAGAAGCTTTCAAAGAGTGCTTCCACATTGTTGATTTCTGATACACCTTCCTATTTATTCCCTTTTCCTCCAAAAGAAACAAAACAATCCTCCTTAGCCAATCAAGATCTCAGTCTTGACGTCTAAGAGCTGACTTCAGAGCTTCCCTGCTTTCTCTACTATGACATACTTCAAGTTCCCCAGGAACCTGTCCTGTCTTTCCTTTCTGGTTTTGCAGGAGGCATATAACTTCCACGTTTGCTAAAACAATCTGAGACTCAAGGGTGATCTGTTCCAATGCCATCAGAGACTGAATAATGTGATATGTTTTCATATTTTGCTCAAAATTATTCCAGGTTTTTGTGAATAAACTTTAATGTCTCATTCCTACAAAGCCATTGTGTATCAAATAACTTATCTTTGCCATTTTAGTTTCAGCTTGTCCTCATTGTGTTATTCTTGAATGCAAGCTCTTATATTAATAACAAATTTCTATTACTTTAAAAATGGTTAACATTCAAATTTGAATCATCAGTGAGGGGGTAATACCACATGGCAGCACCGTGTAAGCATGACTGGCTGTTGACAAGTATATTTTTGTGCAATCACACATTGGGTATTCATGATTTCAATGTGTGAATGATTAACAGTTATACTAAATTTCATTGTTACAAAGCACAATATTTCCTAAGGTCTATATAAAAAATTTATGGTAAAATAAACAACGGCTCAAAAATATTTGAAAGTGTTCTAACTTATTTCAGTTTGGGTAAATAAGAATAGTTCAGTACTGTTTGTGAATTAAGGAAGGACTAGTAATTGGCAACCTCGGGTAGAATGCATCTGCAGCATTTACGACTTGATCCACTCTGATAAAGAATAAAGTCAGGAACACAGTATTTGTGTAGTACTAATCCTTAGATATTTTCACAAAAACAGGTAGAAACCTAGAGGTTCAAACTGCCACATCTTTCTATACCACAGCTGCAAAGACCCTGGATCACTCTACAGTAATATAAGAATAAATGTTGTCCTTGACAGCTCTTCTGTAAAGCCTTGATTGAGAAATAGAGCCTCCACCCAACTTCTATTGCTATGAGAATCCTGGATACCCGTGGGACAGTGGGCTGTGAGATGCATCTGGGCGTCTGGTTGAGCACAGGCCTCAAACACCGGACCCTAATGTGACAGAAGGTATTTGGCTTTGGTCCTGAACCCCTAGTTCCTTTCACTTAGCTTCATCCCTCCACAAATCCTCCCACAGAGAGGTCTGTGGCCATCAGTCACATAGGAAGAGTGCCTCAGGCTCTCCTACATGTAGATGAGGTATCTCTAAGCTCTCTGACCAAGCCAATAGGGGTTATCTGCTGCCAGACCCTAACTCACCCCAAAACTGTATATAAGAGCCCTATTCAGGAGAAGTAAATGTGAGCAAGAATCATCCGGTTGTCCGAGTTTTTGTTGCAAAAGCTGTAACACTTGGGACGAGATCTGCTCTCCTGAAGTGCATTCAGGACCCTCCCCTACTTGCTAGCTAGCTGGCATCTCACCAGCCCATCTGGGACAGGCTCGGCGCAGAGGGACAGGTGCACCACCTAGGAGTGGCTGGGTACCAACAATGGAGACAAGGGCAGAGGCAGCAGCAGCGGAGGCGGTTCCCTCTGCCTGCTTGAACTCTATCCCCTTGGATCCAGATGCCTGCAACCAGGTGGGCCGGAGACCTTCGTGGGATGCCCTCCAGAACTGGGAAACACAGATGTCCCTGTTATTCTTTGTATACCTAGGGGCATTCCATATCCTATTCTCTCTAAGGACCATGCTTTTGTCTTTGCTATCTCTTATCCTGCTTCTGTGACCCTCTGCCCCAGTGATTCTGGTTGATGATGATAATGCTGCTGCTGCTGCTGCTGAAGACGTTGATGATGATGGTGGTGGTGGTGTGTGGCATTTTAGCTGCATTACTAGGAATAACATATAAATAGGTAAATATATATTCTCAAGACATATATTATTCTTAACAATTTAGGTCTTTTTATCAGCACTTCACAGCCTCGGGCCGTGCTAACTTTTCAAATCGGGTAGTTAATTATGTACTTTTCTAGTACTTTCAGATATTTGTTGCCATTTATGGTCTTTAAAATCTAGCTTCTCATTTGTACACATGAGAATACCTATGGGCTCAAAACAGATGCAGTGAGGCCAGATTCCTGGGGACTTAAGTAGAGCATAGGTGCAGCCAGGCAATGAGCAGGTGGCAAAACAGCTGAGTGGCTGAGAAAGAGCTAAGTATTCTGATTTACAAGTCAGTTGTTACTGCAGCCCATAGCCAGGTGTAAAGTGAAGATGGCAGTGATGGCAAAAGCCATGGTAAAACCCTGAGCCCCAAATTGGAGGACAGAACTATGCAGCTCCTGGGGTTTAGGAAAGAAACAATGTTTAGGAAGACAAGAAACAGAAGTCAGCAGATACAAGCCTGTGGTTTGGTAATATGTCCTTGAAACGTTCTCCCAAACTGAAAAGGAAAAGAAATAGGTATATAAAAAGAACTAGGTATAGGTCATAAAAATAAATATTAAGTCAAATAATAAGGTAAAGTCTCCAAAGAAAGAAGAAAGTTACATATTTAAAATGACAACATTTTCTATGTTAAAAAATGGGGACCACAATGGTAAAGGACACTTGGAACAAGTATAATTATGTTTCAGTTATCAACAATGAAATAATTGTATGTTCAGCAGTTATTGAAATTTTACATATCCTCCTTAAGAAAGATAAGAATAAAGCATACATATATAAGGAGATGGCTAGCAGTTAAATAATGGCACAGATACTTATGAATATTTATTATAGTTTGCCCTTTGGGTTGGTCTATCTCCACAACAGCTCATCTAAATTAATTCAGGCTAATACTAGCATCACATTCTGCCATGGGGCCAGCTCTACCTCTTTCCTGATATTCATGTCCATTAACCCTCTTGCCCCTGTAGAAAATCTTCTACTACTGATTTCTTCTCCCAGAGACTCTCTTAGCCAGAAATTTCCATCGTCCCCTTACTGCCTAGATATTGGCTGGTAGATCTTTATTAAGCCAAACAAGTAATGGAAATGAATGCTTAATACAGGACCTACAATGAGCCATAGGAAGAAAAATATGCAGATCCAGTTAGCTCTTTGCCAGTATACTAATCAATAAGTGACAATACAGAAACACTCTCAGAAAACATAATCCAACAAGAAGGAGCAGAAACGGGAAAAACAAAAGTTCAAACACAAAGTACTGTTTGGAAGTTGAGAAGTGACTCTTTGTATGAAGATTAGCTAACATTAAAGGTTATAAGGAAGCTGATTTGCTTGCTATGTAAACGATAATAAAATTTAAAAGTATATAGGTGTCATTGGGCATGACAAAACAAAGTGAGTATATTCCAAAGGAAAATATGTCATAGAATATGACAATGCAAAGAGTCTCTATAGAATTGCTTAAATGGGAAGGAGAAGCCACATATTCTAAGATTTAAAAATCCATTAGATTTTATATTAGGAAGCACAAGGGGCAGTTGTGAACCTCCTGAGATTTGGGGACTATCTAATATTTCTGAGAAGCCTTAGTAGTTCTTAAGTTTCTGTGCTCATCCTGAGTTCTTCTTATGCAGGGAGGTTTGTGTCTGAGTTAACATTAAAGTCTTCTGATGTCTCTGGCACAATAAGAGATGGAATGCAGTTCAGACTTTTAAATGGCTATTGGAAGTATCTCCATTAATACCGACTCTGAATTTGAGGTTCCAATTCTATGTGCCTACAATAATCAATATTATAATACCACCATATTCTCATTCTTTCTTGAATGCTGCTAGACCAAGTTAATATGATAATTTGTTACAGAGACTCTAGAGACATTATATTTGATGGACAAGGCCTGTGAGAGTTTCACCACCACAGATGTATCTCATGTAGTTACACCTGGGACAGTAAATCTGAGAATAACATAAATTATCACATCACCCATGCTATAAATCACCTATCCAGCTCCCTTTCCTTAAGCCCTGTGACACTCACTTCAGAGAAAAGGCACCATGCATGAAAACGTTCAAGGACATACATCATTTGATGGAGGCTCATGTAAAGAGGAGATTTATGCTGATTGGCCAGGACTCAGCTTTCAGCCTGCAATGGGGCCTGCTCTGAGTAAGGGAGGATCTGGAGGATATAAAATGGAAGCAGATCACAGGTCAATCGTCCCTCCCTGACAGATCAATTTAATTTGAATTGGCTAGAAGAACTAGAGATACAGACATTCGGGATAATTTCTTCATTCCTACCTTGCCAATACACTCCCAGAAAAATAAGAAATGACATATGTCAGTCCAAATAGCCATTGCTCTGTGAACATGAAGATGATCTTTTCTTTGTTCATTCATCTGGCTAGGCCTTCATTCCATGATCAATTTGTCCTGTTGAATTTGAGGCATGGCTGCCATTAAAGACTCCTTAAGACTAACTACAATCTGTGGATCTTTGCTGACTAGCTAGATGTCCATCACCTGAGTTCTTGTTTTTGTTTTTTGTTTGTAAACAAAGACCTGTATCAGTTGTGGATACATGTTATAACAGTGGGGAAGCAAGTGTCTAGTGCAGGTTCTGAGGGACTCTCATTACTTTGTGTGCTATGCCACCTTGTTTGATATACCATGAGTTTATTTCAGACATCATATCTCCTCTTTGTTTTGTCTCAAATTTCCTAATGGTCAGACACAATTTGGCAAAAATATCACAGAAATGAATATGACTCTTATTACAGTTATATACTATAAGACCAATTACTTTGCTGTTTTTACTTTGACTACTTAGGTGAAGCACTGTGTTTTAGGATCTGCATTTGGATTATCCTGGTTACACTCTAAAGAAATATATCACAAAATACTGACCACTATCTAATGGTGTATTTATATACATAGTTTTCAATTCTCTCTTATGACAGAGGTGGATTCTTGTCTGGAGCATTGTTTTCTCATATTGGATTGGATATTTTATTTATTTGACTTTCAATTGTTATTCTCTTTCCTGGTTTTCCCTCCAGAAAGCCTCTATCTTGTCCCTCTATACCCTACTTCTTTGAGGGCTCCCACAACCCACTCACTCCCCCCTCCCCACTTTTATCTACAGTGAGGCAGTGAGCCTTCACAGAACCAAAGGCTTCTCCTTCGATTGATGCCCAACAAGGCCATCCTCTGGTACATATGTGGCTAGAGCAATGGGTCCTTCCATGGGTACTCTTTTGTTGGTGGTTTCAACAAAACCACCTGGGAGCTCTGGCAGGTCTGGTTTGTTGATATTGTTCTTTCTAAGGGGTTGCAAACCCTTCAGCACCTTCAGTCCTTTCTCTAACTCTTTCATTGGGGACCCTGTGCTCAGTCTAATGGTAGACTGCAAGCATCCACCTATGTGTCTGTCAGCCTCTGGAAGCGCCTCTGAGGAGTCAGCTATATCAGGGTACTGTCAGCAAGCACTTCTTGGCATCTATATTAGTTTCTGGGTTTGGTGACTGTATATGGGATGGATTCTCAGGTGGGCTAGTCTCTGGAAGGCCTTTCCTTCAGTTTCTGTTCTACCCTTGTCTTTCTTTTCCTCCCATGAGTATTTTGTTCCACTTTCTAAGAAGGACTGAAGCCTCCACACTTTGGTCTTTCTCCTTGAGCTTCAAGTGGTGTGTGAATTTTATCTTGGGTATTAAGAGCTTTAGGGCTAATATCTATTTATCACTGATTGCATACCATATGTGTTCTACTGTGATTGGGCTACCTCACTCAGGATGATATTTTCTACTTTCATCCATTTGCCTAAGAATTTCTTGAAGTCACTGTTTTTAATAGATGTGTAATACTCCGGTGTGTAAATATACTGCAATTTCTGTATCCATTCCTCTATTGAGGGACATTTTGGTTGTTTCCAGCTTCTGGATATTATAAATAAGGCTTGTTTGAACAGAGTAAAGTATGTGTCCTTGTTTTATGTTGAAATATCTGTTAAGTATATGCCCAGGAGTGATATAACTGAGTCTTCATGTAGAACTACTTTCAGTTTTTTGAGGAACCGCCAGACTGATTTACAGAGTGGTTGTACCAACTTACAATCTCACCAGCACTGGAGGAGTGTTCCTCTTTTCCCACATCCTCACCAGCATCTGCTGTCACCTGGGTTTTCGAACTTAGCCATTCTGACTGGTGTGAGGTGGAATCTCAGGGTTGTTTTGATTTGCACTTCCCTGATGAGTAAGGATGTTGAACATTTCTTTAGGTGGTTCTGGCCATTTGGTATTCGTACAGTGAGAATCTTTGTTAACACATTTAACTTTGTTAATTCATTTTTAATAGGGTTATTTGATTCTCTGGAAGCTAACTTCTTGAGTTTTTGTATATATTGTATTTTAGCGCTTTATTGGGTGTAGGATTGGTAAAGATCTTTTCCCAATCTGTTGGTTGCTGTTTTGTTCTATGACAGTGTCCTTTGCCTTACAGAAGCTTTGCAATTTTATGAGGTCTATGCTTGAACTTTTAGAAACTGAAGTTATCACCATGACCACTAGGATATTTATTAAATATGCTTCTTTAAAATTCTAATACAAAATGATATATTTGCTTTCACAAAATATTCCTTATTTTAGAAGCAGTAACCACTAACCACTGAGAACTTGTACATCAGCCATGCACACCTGACTCCAGGAAACCCTTTGTTGTGTATTGTAGGGTAGAATTAAAGTTGTCATGATGAATGGACTCTTATATAACTCTTTGTCTCATTTCCTAGGCCTCACATCAAGTGCTTTGTGTTAGTAATCTAAAATGTGCACCAACATACATTAAGTCTCTAAGGGTGAAGGGTGTGAGCCATCATGTAGGATTAATATTTTAGTGTGACAAATACTGTCCTACAGAGGACAGATGAGCTTTAAAAATGCGGTTTTCATTAAAAATATATGATTAACAGCAGAGAGGCGGCTCATCATATAAAATTTGAGGTCACAATCAAAGAGAGAATTTAAAGAGACAGTGAAAAATAAACATAATGGAGTTTACCAAAACAGATGATTTCATAATCAGAGAGAGTAATGACCCAAGTCTCACTATTATTAGTAAGAAGCACAGTACCAACCAAAAAATGAACAGCAAAAACAGACAAACAAACAAACAAGCAAGCAAACAAACAAACAAACAGCCTTTTTTTGTTGTTTTTGCTTGCTCTGAAGTAGCATCCCTGGACTTGATGAGTGCTCCATGCTTTCTGGTGTTTCAGAGCACTTTCACTGAGATCTCTGTTTCTGAGTTCATAATGAAGTTTCCTTACTGTGTCTCCTGTACAGTAACACATGACAGTACCCTCAGTGGTTACAGAATTCTGTGGCAGGAGGAACTCATTCTTGGATGTTTCTTGAAAGGCATATCCATGTCGGGAGCTTCCCTTGTCTTAGTACATGACGAAGGTAGATAGTGTCTCCTTCTAGTTATTACAATGTAGGTATCATTGTGTTTTTCTTTGTATACTGTGAGTCTGGAATAAGAGACCTTGAGGACTGTGTTGATCACAGGGATTACATCTTTCCGTAAGCTCACCTATACTTCCTAGTAAAATGTCCTCACTGACATTCTTCCTTCACTGTATTTTTATTTCTCTGACCAGTGACTTTCTCCTGGTAAGAGAGCATTTTCCTAGTTCTGTCCCACTCAGAGGAAAAAAAATGCCTTTACTCTGAAGTATTGTTTATCTTTGTTGCTGAGGTATGTTTCTTATGTGCAGTAGAATGATGGATACCCTTTATGTATCCACTCAATTAGTCTGTGTCTTTTTATCAGCTAACTGAAAAAAAATGATGTTGAGAGGTGTTTATGACAAATGATTGTTAGTTCCTGTTATTTTCATTTTAAACATGTTACTGTGTGTTTCTGTATGTATGTCTCTCTGAGTGAGAGTATGTGTGCACATGTGTGTGTGTGTGAAAAAGAGTGTGAGAAAGAAACAGAAAGTAACATGGAGAGACAGAGACAGAGAAATATAGAGACAGAGAGATTCTCTTATTTTGGTTTTCCTGTAAAATTAATATTTTCTTGTGTTTTCTTGAGTATAGTTAACTTTTTTTGTTAGAGTTTTTCTTCTAGCATCCTCTGTCATGTTGGATTAGTGGAAAGATATTGTTTAAATTCAGATTTGTCATGAAATATTTTCCTTTCTCCATATATAGTAGTAGAAAATTTTGGTGAATATGTTAGTCAGGGGTGGTATCTGTTGTCTCTTGGGGTCTGCAGGACACCCATCCAGTCTCTTCTGGCTCTTAGAGTCTCAGTTGAGGAGTCATGAGTAATTATAATATGCCTGCGTTTATATGTTACTTGTTCTTTATCCCTTGTGGCTTTTAATATTCATTCTTTTTTTTTCAGTTTTTTCAAGACAGGGTTTCTCTTTTTAGTCCTGGCTGTCCTGGAACTCACTCTGTAGACCAGGCTGGCCTCAAACTCAGAAATCCACCTGCCTCTGCCTCCCAAGTGCTGGGATTAAAGGCGTACACCACCACTGCCCGGCTCATTCTTTGCGTTTTACATTTAGCATTTTGATTATAATGTGAGAGAAGTATTTTATTTGCTGTTGCAATCAATTTGGTGTTCTATAAGTTGTAGATATGTTTATAGTTATAACTTCATGTAGGTTAGGGAAATTTTCTTCTATGATTTTTGTTGAGGGTATTTTCTAGGCCTTTAATCTGTTAATCATCTCTTTCTTCTATTGCTCCTACTCGGATTTGGTCTACTTATATTGTACCAACTTTCCTGGATGTTTTATGTTAGAAACTTTGTAGATTTGGCATTTTCTTTGATTGATGTATCAATTTCTTCAATACTATCTTCTGTGCCTGAGATTTTTTCTTCCATCTCTTGCATTCTGTTTGTGATGCTTGTGTCTATAGTTCCTGTTCTCTTTCTCAGGTTTTCTTACTCCAGAATTATCCTATTTTGTGTTTTTT
>NW_021604742.1:282406-332104 GCF_004785775.1 Grammomys surdaster | reverse complement strand
CTTTCTCAGGTTTTCTTACTCCAGAATTATCCTATTTTGTGTTTTTTTATTGATTATATTTCCATTTTGAGGACTTGGAAAAATTTATTTTCTTCCTATACCTGTTTGGTTGTATTTTTCATTATTGCTTTTTACTTATTTGGTTCCTTTTTATAGGCATCTAAATTTTTTATTGTATTTTCCTGTATCAGCTTAAGGGATTTATTCATTTTCTCTTTAAAGGTCTGTATCATGTTCATAAGATTTAAGTTTATTATTTTAATCTTCACATTCAGCAAAGTAGCTAGATATAAAATTAATTTAAAAAATTAGTAGCCCTCCTTTATACAAATGATAAACTGGCTGAGAAAGAAGTCAAGGAAATCATACCCTGCACAATAGTCACTTAGATTAAAAATATCTTTGTACATAACTATGTAACTGAATGACCTTTATGAAAATGACTTGAAGTCTCTGATGAAAAAAATTAACAAAGTATCAGAAGATGGAAAGATCTGTATGATTAGTATAGTAAAAATGGCCATCTTACCAAAAGCAATATTCATATTCAGTGCAGTGGGAAATAACCTTGACTTCACTGTTACAGCAAACAACATCCTGAGCAGGACACCAATGACTCAGCTACTAAGTTAAACACTTAAGAAATGGTACTTCATTAATCTGAAAAACTTCTGTACAGCAAGTGACATAGTCAATAGGATAAATCAGCAACCTACAGGTTGGGAAATATCTTCAGCAACCCCATATCAGATAGAGGGCTAATATACAAAATTTAATTAGACCTCAAGAAGTTAACCACCAAACAAACCGAACAACCTAATAAAAAATGGGGTATAGATCTACACCAAAAATTCTCAACAGATGAATGTGTAATGACAGAACAGCACTTATAGAAATGGTCAAAGTCCTTAGTGATCTGGGATATATAAATTAAAATAACGCTGAGATTTTACCTTATAAGAAATAGAATGGATAGGATCAAAAATTCTGTGATAGCACATATTGGAAAAGATGTACAGAAAGAGGAACACTTTTCTATTTGTGATGGGATTGCAAACTGGTACAACCACTCTGGAAATCAATCTGGAGGTTTCTCAGAAAATTGGAAATAGATCTACATGAACACACAGCTATACTACTGTTGGGCATATACATAATAGATGCTCCACCATGCCATAGTGGCCCATGTACATTATGTTCATAGTGGCCGTATTTGAGATAGCCAGAAATATGTTGCTAATGTCTACTGGATTTTCTCATGATTTCCTTCAAAATGACACGTGATTATAATTATTGATTTCATCATATTGGTGTGCTTCCCACATGTGCATGTCCCTTTTCTTACTTTTTAATTCAACTTAATTTTTTTCATCTCCCCTAACTCTTCTCAGATATTTTTCACCCACTTTCATGTTTTTTTCTCACACCTAGAAAATAACTAAGATAGACATTCTCAGCTTTTTTTCACAGTGAAGGTAATTCTTTCAAAAACGAAGCTTGGAATTTCTCTGGCTCTTGAAGAAATGAGATGGCTTTGTCAGTGTTAAGGTGATAACTGATATCCATGTTATTCATGATGGATTTAGATAAAATAGGAAATTGTGTGTGAGAAATTTTCTAGGTGAGTAGATTTCACTTCTCTTTGAAGGGCAACATTTTCTCAGATGCATATGTTCAATACCTACCTAACGGTATAATTCCATCTTCAGGTCCTGTAGAAGACAAGAATCTAAATTTGAAATGTCTGTCTCCATATAGACACAGACTTTACTGAATAATAAATTTATATGTAATCCATTAATGAACAGTGATGAAAGTCATGGAGTAATAAATGGAATTATCTAAAAGAGAGCGTCAGATCTGAAATGTGGTAGGCACAGTTCACAGTGAGGAGAGTGGAAGTTTAGAACTAACTAGGTTTTATGGTCAATTGATCTCCATCTTTCTCTGGATTTTCCATCAAATATAAGTGGTACTCTAATCAAGAAATCTGCCCAAGGCTGTTCCTTGAATCTGAAAGAAAGAAAGAGAGAGAGGGGGGGGGAGGGAAATTGAAAGAAAGAAAGACAGACAGAAAGAAAGAAAGAAAGACAGAGAGGAAAGAAAGAAAGAAAGAAAGAAAGGAAGAAAGGAAGGAAGGAAGGAAGAAAGAAAGAAAGAAAGAAAGAAAGAAAGAAAGAAAGAAAGAAGAAAAGAAAAGAAAGAAAGAGCATGCGGTGGCTTGAATATGGTTTGCCCATTGGAAGTGAGATTATTAGGAGGTGTTACCTTATTGGGGAAAGTATATCCTGATTGGAAGATAAGTGGTGTGCTTTTGTGGTTTCCTCCTATGAACAAGCCCTACCAGTGAGGAAGAGACTCCCTTACTGTCTGCCTGCAGAAAACGTTCCCTTCTGGATGTCTTCAGATCAAGATGTAGAACTCCAAATTCTTGCAGCACCATGTCTGCCTGCAAGTTTCCATGTTTCACAACATGATGACAATAATCTGAACCACTGGAACTGTAAGCCAGGCCCAATTAAATATTTTAATTTATAAGAGTTGTCCTGGTTGTTTGGTCTTTTCGAATTTGTGAAATCGTAACTAAAACACAGGTATACACATGAACTTCCTCATGAGATTTCAATGATGTAGACTGAAACATTTATGACCTCATAGTTGTCATTTCGCAATTTTTAAATATGAGATGGTGTCTTATTTTTTTTAAATATAACAGCAGAAATACAAGAAATGTTTTGAGTATATCAGTTTCCTCCACCTGAGAAGAGTGTCCTATCATGTTTTTATAATCTGGTATGAACCAGTGTGCTGCTTGTACTGTGCACCACCTAGTGGTTCAGAGTAACTTGACAGTGAGGTTTATGTCTAGTTTAACACTGCAGTTCATTCATTGTGTCTGTACAGTAATAAGTGGCCGTGTCCTCAGATCTCAGATCGTTCATCTGCAGGTACAGGGTGCTCTTGGAATTGTCTCTGGAGACAGTGAATCGACCCTTTATGGATGGTGCATAGTTTGTGGTACTGCCATCATATTTAATTTCTGCAATCCACTCCAGGGCCTTCTCAGGTGTCTGTCGAAACCAGTACATCCAGTAATCACTGAAAGTGAATCCTGAGGCTGCACAAGAGAGTCTGAGAGAACTGCCAGGTTGCACCAAGCCTCCTCCAGTCTCCACCAGCTGCACTTCACACTGGACATCTGTAAGCATAGAAAATACTGGTCAATAAATTGTTCACACACCCATTGTGTCTCATATTCATGCCAACTTACATTCAGCTTCTATTGCTCTTCAAAAAATTACCTTTAAAAAGCGCAAAAATAAAAATTAAGCTTAATTCCAACTCCATGTTGAGTAGTAAATAAGAAGTCTTGGGGTCCAGAGCCGAGCTCCTGGGCCTGAAGTGTAAGGTTAGGTTGGTCTGCTTTTCATGAGTAGAAAGAAGCCCTATTTGCATGTCTTCCTGGTATATGACATGATATATAGTGGGAGCCCAGAGGTGACAAGTGCTAGATTATTTTTAAATGTGTTAAACAACTCAGGTTACAATGTTAATGTTGGAAAAGCTGGTATCAGATTTCATCATTTTCCTTAAGAAAAACTTATTAGTTATCATCTAGTTTCTTTTATATTTTCAAACAAAAGTTTTGATGTTTACTTCACCTCAATTTTTCATTTCCTGTGTTACAAAAGGGACTGACATTGGTTGGTAAAATGGTCATTTCTGTAAGATTTAGTGCCATATGCCTATTTTCTGATGAACATGCAGATCCCTGAGTCAGCTCCAGGTCTAGTGCAGCTGCTTTCTGAAGTCGGGAACTCCCTTTCTGTATTGAAGTCATGTGACATATGCCTGCCTTTTAATGTTCAAATTAGAAACTGAAAAGTGTTGTCAAGACCTATGTGTACCCAGGAGTCTATGAAATATTTTATGTATTTTAGTTCTTTTTCTGCATATTTCCTATTTGTTCTTTAGAAATACGGAGTGACTTTTAAGCTGAATTTCAGTATACAAGTCACAATTGCACTTCTATATATTCTCTATATGTGCATATCCTGGGTTCCAAAAAGAATGGCCTCACTCCCAACAAACAATCACTTAAATTTACTTCCTACAGTTTGTTTATGCTGCATCACAGGCACTTATCAGTTCTAACCTTAATTTGAGTTCCTAAGTTTGGGTCTCACGTTCTAGAGGCCATAGGGATAGAAATACAGGATGGATTTCTGTTTGACTTCTCACTGAAAAAGATTTATTATGTGACAGAAACGTATTCAGTTTTGCTTCTCTGCTTTAATGGTGATTGATATTCTGACTGCAAGAAAGTATTTATTATTATTTAATTAGCTGATTCAGGTGTAAGCATGCTTCAATTTTTTGCATGCATTTAAACAAAATGAGCTTTGGGATATCATCTGAGAACAGTGTTCATCTCATCATTTAGGAAAAAGAGCAAAAAATATCAAATTGATAATCTGCTTATTAGATTATGCACAAAAAAGAAAACGCTGAGGAGGAACAGTGTGTTCTAGAGGCTTTAGATTAAAAAAAAATAGAAACCCAAGTCACAGTAGAAATTGGAAAGGATAAAGTGACTGAACCTGGTGGAAACCAAGTCTGTTAAAAGAGTCAAATGAAAGTGTAAGAAAGATTACAGCAGCACTGAAATTATTCTTTCCCATTAGGCTAAGGTCATCTGTGATAACAAGTAGAAAACTTAGTATGGTTCAGTATATAATTCCACAAAAAAATGGAAAGAGGCCAGATGATATATGAGGGCAAGAAGGCAACATTGGAGCTGAAAGTTATTGTGTTGAAATCTCAGAATATAAATGAGAATAACATGAGAAATATGGATATTTCAGGCACAAATATCTGAAAAAGAATCTATTTGATGATGATCATCTAACACAACACTCAAGAATTTAAGAAGAACCACAGCATGTTACACACACACACACACACACACACACACACACACACACACACACCTCTACACACAGCTAATCTATATTCTATTAAAATTGAGAAGGAACTCAATCCTGAAGTCCCCTAATGTCGACCGATGATGTAGTCTTAACAAAAGACCATAGAATTGTCACAGACATAAGGAGTGTGATCAAAAAGCAACAGATTACAGGACAATATAGCATATCCTCAGCATGTTGGATAAAGTTAATTATCCTTAAACTATCCCTTCTGAAAGACTCAGACATTGAGTGTTTTAGAATCAGAACCAAGGCTACTCAAATAGTTCTGGGGTTAATTTCAGAGGGAACAAAAAGGTTTTTTGAGCAGACATCATGAGTTGAGGGTGATATCTGTTCCTAAAACAAAATGGAAAGAATCCATTGTATTTTTTAAAAATTTAAAAATTTTATTTATTAAGCATTCCTTTCATTTACATCTCAAATGAAATCCCACTTCCTGGTTACATCTCCACAAACCTCCCATCCCACATATGCCTTCCCCACCATCTCATTTGCCTCTATGAGGCAGCAACCCCACAATCCATGCTCTCCCAGACCACCACTCCAGCATCCCCCTATGCTGGGGTATACAACCTCCACAGGACCAAGGGTCACACTTTCCATTGATGTCAATAAAGGCAATCCTCTCCTACATATTTATCTGGAGCCATGGATCCCTCCCAGTACACTCCTTGGATTGGAGTCTAGTCCCTGGGAGCACTGGGTGGTCTGGCCTGGTGATGTTCATTGTATGGGATTTCAATACCCCTCCTCTCCTCCTGTCCTTTTGCCAGATCCCCCAACTGGATCCCAGAGCTAAGTCTGATGGTTGGCTCCAAGCATCCACATCTGCATTGCTCATATGCTGGCTGAACCTTCCAAGGAACAGCCAGCTACCCCATGTTTCTGTCAGCAAGAGCTTCTTGGCAATAGCAATAGTTCAGGGGTTTGGTTTTCTGCAGACAGGATGGGTCACCAGGTGGGGCAGTCCTTGGATGACACTTCATTCATTCTCTGAACCTTTTTTTGTCCCTGTTCTTCTGTTGGACAGGAACATTTCTGGGTTGAAAAGTTTAGGATGGGTGGTTGACCCCATCCCTCAATCAGGGGCCATGCCTATCTACTGGAGGTGGTATCTACAGGTTTTATAGCCCCCTTCTCTGCACATTTTTGCTAAATACATTCCTGTGGGGTTCTGGAAGTCACTCATTTTCTTGGCATTTTCCACCCTCCAGTGACTACCCAAGTTTCTCATTCCCCCTTACATATTTTTATTCAATTTCCTGACCATGTGTACCTCTCTCCAGTCCTCTGAAACCTTCAGTACCTGATAATGCCTCTCTTGTTTCCTGCCCCTTCTCTCCCCCTTCCTCCACCTCATGCAATCATTCTGTTCCCATCTCAATGCAGGATTGAAGCATCCACACCCTGGTCTCCCTTCTTCTGAAGCTAAGTAGGAAAAAAGACCACTGTATTTTATGAGGGACTCTTTTTGGATCCTCTGTAAGATAGGAAAGGTAAATTAGCTGGTCTTTAATTTGCGAGGGGCTGTTGGGAGCCAACTCCTAGCAGAAAGTGGGTATCATCTTTACAGCCATTTCAGGACATATATTCTGACAAGAGAATTGTTTCCAACAGCCCACAACAGCTAAGCATACTCTGATAAACATCTTGTTTTTCACACATATCTTATTTTGCTGCTTAGTGCACCCAGCTGGAAAGTACACATGGTATTCACCCTGCAAGGCACATGGCAAAGTGCCTTCAGCTGTGTCCCCCTGCTGGTCCAAGAGGGCAAGGCACATAGTAAAATGTATAAATACCCAGGAATACCTTTCAATAAAAGGAGACTTGACCAGACCCTCTGTTTTGTCAACATTCTTTGTGTCTCTTGCCCCTCAATCCCCACTCTCTCCCTTGTTAGCCCCTGACCCACAAACTGTAAAAACAGCTCGGGCCTGGATATAGATGCCCCCAAAGCAGAACAGTTTGAGACAATGGGAAATGAAAGATTCTCCCGATATTAAGATGTCATCTATATAATGATATAGATTGAGTCATATGCCTAAATAAGAATTTGATGCAGTGGCCACAGACTTCTACAAATGGTTAGAGTGTTATCCGGTTCCTGAATGAGAACAGTCCTTTCATATAGTGAGGCTTGACCAGAGTTGTTAATAGGGGTAATGAGAATGGAAGGCATTTGCAGTCTGTGTGAGGAGAGTTGGAAATAAAATCAGTCTATTAGGTCTACTGCAAATAGGGGAACATTAGCAGGAATGGCTCTGATGTGGATCAGCCCCCTTTGGAGAGAGCCCCAGACTCCTATGATTTGGTTAATTTCCTTCAAATATTGTATTAGTTTCCACCCCCATGAGCTCTTTGAGTAGCAAATACAAGCATGTTCTAGGGATTGTTGGTAGGTCAGATATGTTTTACTGGGTGACTCATATTATTCCCATATTTTTTCCTGTTTTGTTATTATTTAATCTCTTTATACTGTTCAGTTTTTATCCCCCTCCCAGTACACCTTCTGACTGTTTCATATCCCATTCCTACTCTACCCTGTCTCCAAGAGGAGATTCTCAACCCTAACAGACCTCCTCACTCCCTCAGGTCTCATGTCCCTTGAGGCTTAAGTATATCTTTTCTCACTGAGTCAAGACCAGGCATCCTCTGCTGTATATGTGTTGATAGCCTCATATCAGCTGATGTATTCTGTCTAGTTGGTTTCTCAGTGTCTGAACAATCCCCTGGGTGCCTGTTAGTGCAGACTGCTGGCCTTTCTATAGGGTCGGCTTCTTCCAGCTTTTCCCCAATTCAACCATAGTGGTCACTAGCGTCTGTCCATTGGTTGGGTATAAATGTCTACATCTGACTCTTTCAGCTGCTTCTTGGGCCTTTCAGAGGGCAGTCATGCTATGCTCCTGTTTGTAAGTACACCATAGAATCAGTATTAGTGTCAGTCCCTTGAGTTCTGATATTCTGTCGCCTCCCAGGTCTTTGGTACATTCTAGAGGGTCTCCTTCACCTTCTACCTCCTGAGGTAGCCCATTTCCATTCTTTCTCTTGGGCCTTGGGGCTTCAGTCCTGTCCCTGCCAATACCTGATCCTGTTCCCCTCTTCAACCCACCCACTCGCCTCTCCCACCAAAGTCCATTCCTCCCAATCCATCCTCCTGTGATTACTTTCTTCTTTCTCCCAAGTGGAATTGACATTTTTTCATTTGGAACCTTCGGTTTGTTAACCTTGAGTTCTGTGGATTGTATCCTGAGTATTCTGTACTTTTCTGGCTAATATCCACTTATTAGTGAGCACATACCATGCATTTCCTTTTGGGACGAGTCACTTAACTCAGAGTGATATTTTCTACTTCCATTCACTTGGCTGCATAATTCATGATGTCCTTGTTCTTAATAGATAAATGGTATTCAATTGTGTTAATGATCCATATTTTCTATATCCATTCTTCTGTTGTGGAACATATGGGTATCACCTACAAGGCCACTATGCACATAGTGGAACAGGTGCCCTTAGGGCATTGTGGGCCATCATTTGGATATATTCTCAAGAGTGGTATTGCTGGGTCTTCAGATATATCTAGTTCCAATTTTCTGAGGAACCTCCAGATTGATTTCCAGAGTGGTTGTGAAAGTTAGCAATCGCACCAGCAATGGAGGAGTGTTCCTCTTTCAGCACATCCTTGCCAACATGATCTATAACCTGAATTTTTTATCTTAACCATTCTGATTGATGTAAGGTGGAATCTCAGGGACCTCTTGATTAGTATTTCCCAATCACTAAGGATTTTGAACATTTCTTTAAGTGCTTCTCAGTCATTTGAGAGTCCTCTGTTGTAGATTCTCTGTTTAGTTCTATACCCCATTTTTTGATTGGGTTGTGTAGTTTGTTGGTGGTTAGCTTCTTGAGTTTTTTTTTTTTATATATATTTTGGATATGAGCCCTTTATCAGATGTGGAGTTAGTGATGATATTTTCTCAGTCTGTGGGTTGCTGATTTGTTGAATAGACTATGTCCTTTGCCTTACAGAAGCTTTCCGATTTCTATTCTACCAGTTATGTTAGGACTTTAAGGTTTTCTTTTCACAGAAACCACTGTGGAAGCCAAATGGCATCATTGTAGAGATAATCAAGGCAGGAAGTATCAACTCTAACAGCTGACACTTAGATTGGGAGTGATTTAGAGGAACGTTTATTAGGGTCTTTTGGGTATTTCTTTGTAGATATTTGTTGGGAGCAATCTTGCTTATGTATTAATAGCCAAAGTCAGCCATAGGCCTAAATTAAGTCTCTGGGCTTCATGTGTGTTGACTACTCACAGGCTAGTATTGAATTTCTCTGCAAGGAGGTTTGTGTCTGTGCCCACACAGTCTTTTCACTGTGTGTCTTATGCAGGAATACATGATCATGTCCTTGTTAGTGATGCAGTTCAGTTGTGTTAAGAATTGGAATTTGAATATGCTTGTACTGATAGAGATGTGGTACTTGAGTTTGTACTGTTTGCCTCCTACCAAATTTATATACTTTATCAACTACAGGATCTTTCCATAATTCAGATTGATTCAAGTATGACATATTTATTGGTGGTAGAGTAACCAGTAAGAGTGTAGGTGGAATACAATGGATCTGAGATACCATCTGTCCAGGACCTGACTCAAGGAGATATATCTGGCACAGCACATTTGGAGAGAAGGAAAATCATCATTTAGTCAAGAACCAAAGAAACAATGTGCTCTTCAATGTCATTCTCTGAAAGATCTGAAAAAGTTTCCACAAGGAACTGTCACTACGGAGAGGCTCATACTTACTCTAAGTTGTATGCTTGGATTTGGTGTGATTGCAGCGACCCTTGGTGTTCATGACTTTCCCTCATGGAAGGTTTGTGAAGTTTCATCCTTGTATCCTCAATGAATGTGTTCAATACTGCTTCCATATTGTTGATTTCTGATACACCTTCCTATATATTCTCTTTTCTTCCAAAGAAACAATACAATCCTCCTTAACCAATCAAGATCTCAGTCTTGCCTTCTCAGAGCTGATTTCAGAACTTCTCTGCTAACATGACATACTTCATGTTCCCCAGGAACCTATTCTACTGTTATTTTCCAGTTTTGCAGGAGGCATACGATTTCCACTGTTGCTAAGACAATCTGAGACTCAAGGGTCATCTGTTCCAGTGCCATCAGAGAGTGAATAATGTGATGTCTTTTCTTATTTAACTCCAAATTATTCCAAATTGTTGCAAATAAGCTTTATCTAATGTCTTATTCCTTCACAACTTTGTGAATCATATATCTATCTTTGCCATTTTAGTTTTAGCTTCTCCTCATGGTGTTATTTTTGAAGGCAAGCTTTTCTACTAATAATACATATCTATTACTTTGAAAATGGTAAACATTCAAATTTAAATCACTAACGACATGGATACTACCTCATGACAACACCATGTAAGCATGACTGGCTGTTGACAAGAATACTCTTGTGCAAACACACATTGGGAGTTCATGATTTCAATGAGTAAATGATTAGCAGTTATACTAAAGTTCAGTATTACAAAGCAGCGTATTTTCTAAGGTCTATACAAAAAATTCTATGGAAAAATAAGTACCTGCTCAACAATATTTGAAACTGTGCTAATATATTTAGTTTTGTGGAAATAAGAATAGTTCAGTAGTATTCAGGAATTAAGGAAAGGCTAGTAATAGGCAATCTTGCATAGAATGCACCTCCAACATTTATAACTTGGTCCATTCTGATAAAAAATAATGTCAGGGGACTCTGTGTTTGTGTAGCTTTGATTCTTGGTTATATTCACAGAAACAGGTGAAAACCTAGAGATTCTAACACACACATCTTTCTATACCACAGCTTTTAAGACCCTGGATCACTCCACAGTAGGATAAAAATAAATGCTGTTCTTGACAGCTCTTCTTCAGAGCCTTGATTAGGAAATAGATCCTTCACCCAGCTTCTATGGCTAGGAGAATTCTGGATGCAGCTGTTATTCTTTGTATATCCACAGGCATTCCATATCCTATTCTCTCCAATGACAATACATTTGTCTTTGCTATCTCTTACCCTGCTTCTGTGAATGTCTGCCCCAATGATTTTGGATGATAATATTGCTGCTGCTGACCTTGATAGTGATAGTGGTGGTATTTTAGCTATATTACTAGGAATAACATATAAATATGTAAATAATTTTTCTGAAGACATATAGAGTCCTTCACAGTTTAGGTCTTTTTTGGTCAGTATTTCACAACCTCATGTCATGCTAACTTTTGGCATTAGGTAGTTAATTATGTACTTTTCTAGTATGGTCAGATATTTATTGCAATTCATGGTCTCTAAAATCTAGATTCCCATTTGTACACATGAGAATATAGACTGGCACAAAACAGATGGAATAAGGCCAGATTCCTGGGGACTTAATTAGAGCTTAGTAGTAGCCTGGACAATGAGTATGTGGCAAAAAACCTGAGTGCCTGAGATCGAGCTGAGCATTCTGAGTTACAAGACAACTGTTATTGTGGCCCTTAGCCTGGTGGAAAGAGAGGGTGGCAGAGATGGCAGATGCCATGGTGAAACCATTAGCTCACAACTGGAGTACTGAACTGTGCAGCTCCTGTGGCTGAGGAAACAAACAATGTTCAGGAAATCCAGACCTAGAAGTCATCAGAGACTAGCCTGTGGTTTGATAATATGTGCTTTAAATGTTCTTCAAAAGTGAAAAGGAAAAGAAACTGTGTATAGACAGTCATAAAAATAAATATTAAGTCAAACAATAAGGTGAAGTCTTCAAAGAAACAAGTAAGTTAGAGATTAAAAATAACAACAATTTCTGTGTTAAAAAATGGAGAACACAATGGTAGAGGACACCTGGAACATGTATAATTATTTTTTAATTATCAACAATGAAATAATTATATTTTCAGCAATTACTGCATTTTTATATATCCTCCTTAAGAAAGATAAGAATAAAGCATACAAATATAAGGAGATGGCAAGCAGTTAAATAATGGCACAAATACTTATAAATATTTTTTATAGTTTGCCATTTAGGTTGGTCTATTTCCATAACAGCTCATCTAAATTAATTCAGGCTAATCCTAGCATTACATTTGGCCAGCTCTACCTCTTTCCTGATATTCATGTCCATCAACCCTCATGTCCCTCTAGAAAATCTTCTATTACTGATTTCTTCTCCCAGGGACTCCCTTAGCGAGGAAGATCCATCTTCCCTTTACTGTCCAAATATTGGCTGGTAAATCTTTATTAAGCCAACCACGTGAGTAAGGTGAATGCTAACATGAGGCCAGTGAGGAGACATAGGAACAAAAATACCAAGATCCAGTTGGCTCTTTGCCAGTATATGCATCAATAAGTGACCATACAGAAACACCTTCACAAAACATAACCCAACAAGAGGGGGCAGATCCTAAAAAACAAAGGTTTGAACATGAAGTGCTATTTGGAAATGGAGAAGTGATAGTTTGTACAAAGATTAACTAAAATTAACAGTTATAAGAAAGCTGTATTCATTTCTAGGATCTTGCTGTGTAAGCAATAGTACAATTTAAAAGTATATAGGCATCATAGGGCATGACAAAATGAAGTGAGTGTACTCAGAGAAGGGACTATGTCATAGAATGTGACAAGCCAAAAGGTCTCTAAAGGATTTCTTGAATAGGAAGGGAAGCCACATATTCTAACATTTAAACACCCATAAGCTTGTATGGTAGGAAGCACACAATATAGTTCTGAACCTTCTAAGATTTGAGGAATATCTAATATCTCTGAGAAGCCTCAGCACTTCTTAAGTTTCTGTGTTGATCCTGAGTTCTCTTGCAGGGACTTTTGTGTCTGAGTTTACATTAAAGTCTTTTTTCCCCAAGTCTCTGGCACAATTAATGATGTGACGTTTAGGTTTTTAAATGGCTATTGGAAGCATCTCCATTAACACTGACTCTGGATTTGAGATTCCATTTCAATGTACCTCCAATAATTAATAATATAACAATGCCATATGCTAATTCTTTCTTGAATGCAGTTAGACCAAGTTATATGATTATTTGTTACAGAGACTCTAGAGACAGTACAATTGAGGGACAAGTCCTGTGAGAGTTTCATAAGAGATGTAATTCATGTAGCTACACCTGGGACAGAAAATCTGAGAATAACAAAATTATCAATCACATCACACATACACTATAAACCACATATCCAATTCCATTTCCTTAAACCTTGTGACCCTCACTTCAGAGAAAGCCACCATGTATGAAAAAGTACAATGACATACAGCATTTGATGGAAGCTCATGCAAAAAGGAGATTGGCGCTCACTGGCTAAGACTGAACTTTTAGCCTGAGACTGGGGGCTACTCTAAGTAAGGGAGGATCTAGAGGTTGTAAAAGGAAGCAGATCACAGGCCAATTGTTCCCCCTGACAGAGCAATTTACTTTGAGTTGCCTAGAAGATATATAGACACAGACCTCATGGATAATTTCTTCATCCCTACCTTGTCCAGGCACTCTCAGAAAAATAAGAAATGACATGCATGAAGCCACAAAGCCATTGTTCTGTAAACATGAAGATTACTCCTTCTTTGTTCATTCACCAGGCTATGCCTTCCTTCCATGATCGTTTTGCCCTCTTGAATCAGAGGCATGGCTGTCATTAGAGAATGCTTAAAACTGACTACTATCTATAGGAATTTGCTGACTGGTCTGATGTCCATCTTTGTGATATGGGTTTCAGTTTTGGATGCAGATCTTAACAGTAGAGAGGTCAATGCAGGTTCTGAGGGACTCATATCACTTAGTACACTCCATTACTTTGTTTGATATATTATGAGTTTCTTTCAGACATTATATATCCTCTTTGATCTGTCTCAAATTTCCTAATAGTCAAAGAGTATTTTGCAAAAATATCACAGAAATGAATAAAACTCTGTTTACACTTACATAATATAAGACCAATTAATTTGTGGTTTTTACTTGACTATTTGAGTGAAGCACTATATTTAAGGATATACATTTGGAATGTCCCAGTGAAATTGTAAAAGAAGATATCACTAAACACAGATCATCCTCTAATGATGTAGGACCAGAAGTGTTTATATACATAATTTTCAGTTCTCCTCTATGACAGAGGTGTATTCTTTTGTTTTCTTGTCTTTTATTGGATATTTTAGCATTTACATTTCAAATGATATCCTCTTTTCAGGTTTCACCTCCAGAAACACCCATCTAATATCCCCTCCAACTGCTTCAACAAGAGTCCTCCCCAACACCACACACTCTCCCCTCTTCACTCTGGCATTCACCTACAATGGGACATCAAGCCTTCATAGGACCAAGGGTCTCTCATCCCACTGATGCCCAACAAGGCCACCCTTTGCTACATATATGACTGGAGCCATGGGTCACTCCATGTGTACTCTTTTGTTAGTTGTTTCGTCCTTGAGAGCTCTGGGGAATTCTTGATAATTGCAAACCCCTTTAACTCCTTCAGTCCTTTCTCTAACTCCTCCATTGGGGACCCCGTGCTCAGTTAAATGGTTGACTGCAAGCATCCATTTCTGTATTTGTTAGGCTCTGGCAAAGCCTCTCAGGAGACAGCTTTATCAGGCTTCTGTCAGCAAGCAATTCTTGGCATCCATAATAGTGTCTGCGTTTGATGACAGTTTATGAGATGGATCCCATGAAGGGGAGTCTCTGCAAGGCCTTTCCTTCAGGCCCTGCTCCACAATTTGTCTCTGTATTTTGCCCTGTGAGTATTTTGTTCCCCTTTATAAGAAGAATTGAAGCATCCACACTTTGGTCTTCCTTATTCCTGAGCTTCATGTGGTCTGTGACCTGTATGTATTGCATTCTGTGCTTTAGTGCTACTATTCACTTGTCACTGATTGCATACCATAGGTGTCCTTTTGTGATTGGATTATCTCACTCAGGATGATATTTTCTAGTTCCATCTATTTGCCTAAGAATTCCATGAAGTCATTATTTTTAATAGCTGAGTAGCACTCCTTTGTGTAAGTGTACCATGTTTTCTGTATCCATTCTTCTGTTTAAGGACAACTGGATTGATTCCACCTTCTGGCCATTATAAATAAGTTTTCTATGAACATTGTAGAACATATGTCCTTATTATGTGTTGGAGAATCTTTTAGTTACATGCCTAGGAGTGGTATAACTGTGTCTTTAGGTAGTACTATGTCCATTTTTGTGAGGCATCACCATACTGATTTCCGGAGTCATTTTACCAACTTGCAATCCCACCAACGTTGGAGGAGTGTTCCCTTTTCTCCATATTCTCTCTAGCATCTCCTGTCACCTGAGTTTTTGATCTTAGTCCTTCTCACTGGTGTTAGATGGAATCTCAGATTCATTTTGATTTGTATTTCCATGATAACTAAGGATGTTGAAGATTTCTTTAGGTGCATCTGTGCCATTTGGTATTCCTCAGTTGAGAAAATTTGTTTACCACTGTATCCTTATTTTTAATGGGGCTATTTGAATCTCTGGAGTCTAAGTTCTTGGGTTACTTGTATATATTGGATATTAGACCTCTATAGGATATAGGATTGGTAAAGATCTTTTCCCAATCTGTTGGTTGCTGTTTTGTCCTATGACAGTGTCCTTTGCCTTATAGAAGCTTTGCCATCTTATGAGGTCTGCTCTGGCACTTTTAAAAAACAGGAGCTGTCACCATGAACATTTAGGTACTTATTAACTATGATTGTTTAAAATTCTATTACAAAATGATCTTGCACAGAAAATTCCTTATTTTGGAAGCAGTAACCACTAACCAGTAATACCTTGTATATCAGGCATACACACTTGACTCTAGGAAATTCCATGCTGTATATTATAGGGTAGAAATAAGGTTGTCATGATGCATGGACTCTTATATTACTCTTTGTCTCATCTCATAGGCATCACAGCAAGTGCTTTGTGTAAGCAGTCTAGAGTATTCTTCAACATATGTATGTCTCTAAGGGTGGAGATTGTGAGCAATAAACTATGGAGTTAATATTATAGTGTAACAAATACTGCCATGCCAAGGTCAGCTGAGTTGCAAAAAGCTGTTTTCATTAAAAATATATACACTTAAAATCAGAGAGCTGGCTCAGCTGGTAACTTTTTAGTTCATAATCAAAGACACAATCTTGAGAGACATAGTGGAAAATAAACATAATGGAGTTTATCAAAGTGCAGTATTTCATGATCATTGAAAAATGACCCCAAGCCTTCTGTCATTAGTGAGATGAGAAGGACAGTCCAAAGAAAATAAAAATGAACAACACAAAAACAAACATACAAATGTTTGTCCAACAAAAACACCCCGTTTTCCCCCTTTTCTGAAGTAGCTTTCCTGAGCTAGGTATATGCTTCATGTTTCCTGGTATTTCAGAGATCCTCCACTGGGATCTCTGTTTTAGGGCTCACAATGAAGTTTCCTTACTGTGTCTACTACAAAGTAACACATGACAGTGTCCTCAGTGGTCACAGAATTCTGTGGCAGGAGGAACTCGTTCTTGGATGTTTCTTGGCAGCATATCCATGTGGAGAGCTTCCTTTGTCTTAATACATATCCAAGGTAGATAGTGACTCCTTTTGGTTATTACAATGTAGGCATCATTTTCTTTGTCTTGGTATAGTGTGAGTCTGGAGTAAGAGAACTTGAGGACTGAGGTGATTACCGAGTACATTTTCGCATGACTTCAATTCTTCTTCCTAGTACAATGTCCCCACTGACATTCTTCCACAAGTGCATTTTTAATGTCTCAGACCTATGACAACCTTCTCTTGATAAGAGAACTATTTACTAGTTCTCTCTCACTCAGAGAAAGAAAACTTTTTTCCTGAAATACTACTGTTTATCTTTGTTGCTGAGGTATGTTTACTATATGCAGTAGAATGACGGTTACTTTTCACATATCCACCCTATTAGCCTGTGTCTTTTTTATCAGCTAATTGAGAAAATTGATGTTGAGTGATATTCAAGACCAATAATTCCTAGTTCCTGTTATATTCATGTTGAAGATGTAAACGTGTGTTTGTGTATGTGTGTCTCTCTTTGGCTGAGTATGTGTGTTTGTATTTGTGTGTGTGTGTGTGTGTGTGTGTGACAGAGAGACAGAGGGAGAGAGAGGGAGAGAGAGAGAGAGACAGAGACAGAGACAGAGAGACAGACTGAGAGAGACAGAGAGACAGACAGAGAGACAGAGCCAGACAGAGACAGATATACAGAGACAGAAATATAGAGAAAGAGATATTCTCTTATTTTGGTTTTGCTGTGAAATTATTGTTTTGTTGAGTACAGTTACCTTCCTTTTGTTAGTGTTTTCCTCCTAGCATCCTCTGTAGTTTTGGATTAGTGGAAAGACAATGTTTAAATTCAGATTTGTCATGGAATGTCTTGGTTTGTCCATTTATAGTGGTTGAAAACTTTGGTGGATATACTAGTCAGAGGTGATATCTGTATCTCTTGGGTATTGCAGGACATCCATCCATGCCCTTCTGGCTCTTAGAATCTCAGTTGATGAGTCATTAGTAATTATGGTACGCTTGCTTTATATGCTAGTTTTTATTTACCACATTTGGCTTTTAATATACATTCTTGGTTTCCTACATTTAGTGTTTTGATTATAATGTGAGAGGAGTATTTTCTTTGTTGGTTCAATCTATTTGGTGTTCTATAAGCTTCTGATGTGTTTATAGTTATAACTTTAGGTTAGGAAAATTTTCTTCTATGATTTTGTTAAAGATATTTTCATGTCCTTTAATCCATGAATTATCTCATTCTTCTATTGCTCCTATACTGGGTTCAGTCTTTTCATATTGTTACAAATATCCTGGATACTTTACCTTACAAAATTTGTAGATTTGACATTTTTTTGACTGAATATCAATTTCTTCAATACTATATTCTGTGCCTGAGATTCTCATCCATCTCTTGCATTCTGTTAGTGATGCTTGAGTCTTTAGTTCCTGTAATCTTTCTTAGGATTTTCATGTTCAAAATTGTCCCATTTTGTGTTTTGTTTTTATTGATTATATTTTAATTATGAGGACTTACATAGATTTATTCTCCTCCTTTACGTTTTTGGCTGTATTTTTTATTATTGCTTTTTACTTATTTGTTTCCTTTGTAAAGGCCTCTAACTTTTGTTGTGTTTTTCCTGTATCATCTTAATGGATTTGTTCACTTTCTTTTTAAATGTCTTTATCATCTTCATAAGATTTAAGTATATTATTTTACACTTCACATTCAACAAAGTAGCCTGATATAAAATTAGTTTAAAAAATTTAGTTAGCCCTCCTTTTTATAAATGATAAACTGACTGAGGAAGAAGTCCGGGAGGTCACACACTTCACAATAACCATTTAGATTAAAAATAATTTGTGCACACTAATTATATAACTGAAAAAATATATAACAAGGACTTGAAGTCTCTGATGAAAAAATTAACAAGATATCAGAAGATGAAAAGATTGTTCATGCTCATTCATCAGTCGGATTAACAGGGTAAAAATGGCCATTTTACCAAAAGCAATACACATATTCAGAGCAGTGGGAAATATCCTTGAACTCATTGTTATCAAAGACATCATCCTGAAGAGGACACCAATGGCTCAGTTATTTTGTTCAACACTTAAAAATTGGGACCTCTGGATTACAACACACTAACAAAATTAGAAAATGTACACTCAATACAACTGACATTAAATACTGTAAAAAAAGTATTTTTAACTTGACAATTAAAAGAGCATTAATGCATGTTCTAACACTTGCTTGAAATCCAGATCCTGTCCCAACTTTTTCTTTTGCTAACATAACATCATAGTGAACTGCAGCTAACTTCAAAATATGTATATAGAAATGTCCACTACCAGCCTTCCTAATGAAGACTGTTATTTCCAATATTGGATTGATTTCTAGACCAGTACATGACGGAGTCCAAATAACTGGTTACATTTAAGAAAAATACAATAGGGACATCAGTTACAGAGGTCTCTCAACCAGCTTTTGTTTTACTTCCCTGAGAATCACAGAAACTTTGTCTACTGAAAAAAATCCTGCAAATATTGGAAGAAGTGAGTCAGGCTTTATGCAGAAGCAAGAGGGTAATGGGCTTGATTATTGCTGGTATAACAGCTTTAATTACATTTATTGCTATAACTACTGTGTCTGCAATTGGTCTGACACAAGAAGATAAGACAGCTACTTTTGTTAATTGTTTAGCAAAAAGATGTTTCTAATGTGTTGAATATACAAGAAGATTTAGATAGGCATTTGGAACAACAGATTGAGGATCTTTATCCTATTTAAATTATTGCAAGAAGGTTCAGAGTAAGGAGCCATCTTGTGTGTCAAGCAAAACACCATTGGATTCATGTTAATTTTAAAATTTACAGTGGTAGCCATTATAATTAGGAAAAAGTTGACACTTGCAGTGTATTTGGCATAATTTTAACATGTCTGTAGAGGTTTTAACTTTGCATAGTAAGCTTATGAATTCAAAGAATGCTGCTTTGCTGAACATTGATGTGCAGATACTGCTGGTAAAATTACTCATGACTTGAGGTCAGTATTTCTGTTTTGATCAAGCTTCAAGAGTGGCATATATAGCTTGATCATGCTAGCCCCTTTTTCCTGGGAATACTTTTACTCCTGCCCATCTTTTTAAAGCTTTTCTTCAAGAACATCTACATGTTGGCAGCCAAAGTACATGGCTTTAACCTGAAAATGGACCCCCAGACAGAGTTGTTAAATTAACAGTCTGTCAAGACAAGGATGGGTAAGATTCTGCCCAGAGCCTTACCAACCTAAGACTTCAGTGCATTACTTTTGATAATGCATATTCCATGATAGGTAAGGAATGCATTTTTTGCAGAATGACCTTGGATACAGGCTCAGTCTTATATATGAAATAAAAAAAGGGGAAGGGGCAGAGAGCTTCTGGGTCTGTTTGGCAAGAATATGACATAGGACAAGGACAAGGAAATGGGCTGCCTGCCAGGAATATGACATTTGCCAAGCACAAAAAAGTAGGCTTCAGGCAGGAATATGACATTATACTAGAACAAAGAAGTAATTTCATACAGGAATGTAAATATTAGGCTAGAACAAAGAAGTAATTTCAGGCAGCAATCTAAATTTTAAGCTAGAACAAGGAAGTAGGCTTCAGAAATCAAAATGCCTTTGTCCAGGACAGGGAAGTGGGCTCAGATACTTTGGTCATCCTCATAAGCCCTTAGAAACAGTGATCACAGGAGTTTTTGCAGAACTTTGTTCATTGCCTTGCATATTTTTGACTATTTATGTTTATTGTCTTGCTTGTTACTTGATTATATACAACTATTGTATTGCTATATCCTCAACCTAAAACTGACCTTAATACATGCCTGTAATTATGTGGTATAAAGGCAAACACAAGAACGGAGTGGGTTAGGAGCTTTCTAGGGAGGGGAAATGGGGAAAGGGAATAGCATCTGAATTATACATAAGCAAAATATCCTAAAAAGAACAAAGAAAAGAAATGGGGCCTCCTGAAACTGAAAAGCTTCTGTACAGCAAAGGAATAGTCAACAGGACAAATCAGCAACCTACAGGTTGCGAACAAATCTTCATTAACCCCATATCAGATAGAGAGCTAATATCCAAAATTTAAATAGACCTTAAGAAGCTAACCTCCAAAAACCAAACAACCCAATATAAAACAGTGTAATTCTATACTGAGAATTCACAACGGAGGAATGTTTAATGGAAGATTAGCACTTAAAGAAATGTTCAAAGTCCTTAGAGATCATGGAAATAAAAATTATAATGACCATGAGATTTTTCCTTATACCAATCTGAATAACTAGAATCAAAAACTCAGGTGCTAGCACATATTGCAGAGGATGTGCAGAAAGAAGAACACTCTTCCATTGGTGATGGCATTGCAAACTGGTACAACCACTCCAGAAATCAATCTGGAGATTCCTCAGAATTTTGGTAATGAATCTACCTGAAGACAAAATACATATTATATATTATTGTATACCACTCTTTGGCATATACGCAACATATGCCCCACCATGTCACTGGGGCCCATGTACACTGTGTCCTTAGTAGCCTTATTTGAGATAGTCATAAGGAGATGTTAGTCAAAATAGTACAGCATACCCAGGATAAAATCTACAGAACTCAAGATGGTTAACAAGCTGAAGGGCCCAAGTAAGAATGCCTTAATCCCATTTGGGATGGATAAGAAAGCAATCATGAGGGCAGAGGGAGAAAGGAACTGGGGGAGAGAGGGGACAAAAAGGAGAAAAAGGGAAGATGATCAGATATTGGGTGGTGCATGTGCAAAGCCTGGGTGAAAGCAGAAAGAATACAAATAGGAAACCTTGTGAGATAGGAAGTGGTGGATCCTCTAGATTGTCCCAGAAACCCTGGTGGTGAGAGACTCTGAGGACTCAAAGGAAAGGACCTTAGATGAAATACCCAATAGTGAGGAGAGATAACTGGTGGAGTCTACCTCCAGTAGAAAGATAGGCCATAAATTGGAGGAGTGAGGCTGCCATTCCACAGTCAAAAACTCTGACCCAGGATTAGTTCTTTCTAAAAGAAATGCAGGGACAAAAATGGAGAAGACCTGAGGGGAAAAAAGGTACACTTATGGGCACAAATTGGGAACCATTTCAAGAGGATGCTCTAAGGCCTGACACTATTACTGATACTAATGTGTAATTACAGACAGGAGCCTAGCATGGCTGCCCTCCAAGAGTCCCAAAAAGCAGCCGAATGAGACAGATGCAGATATTTACCAAAAAAATAAAAATAAATAAATCAAGAAACAAAAACAACACAAAATAAAACAAAAGTCATACTGCCCCCATCTCTCACTCCCAAATTCCTGGCCTCCTTCTTTCTATTAGATATTCTCACCCACGTGTGTGTGTGTGTGTGTGTGTGTGTGTGTGTGTGTGTGTGTGTGTCTGTGTACCCTGCTTTGTTTGTTCAGTGATTGACTTACATGATTTCAGGGCTGAAAACTTGGTATCAGTATTTGAAATTATTTACACAGCATAAATATGATTGTGAGCTTATGTACAGATATGCAGTTAACTCAATTACAGTAAAAGAAAAATTCAAATAAATAGTCAAACATATTACACAGGTATTTATATAAACAATACATGTGTATGTTCATAGATATATAAAGAGATTCCATGATTTAAATTCAAATTAAATACACACTGGAGAGTCCATCACATACTTAGAATAACTTGTCAGAAAGAGAAAATGTTAAATGCTGAAGATAATGCAAATATGGTCATTTTGTTGGACAACTACAGTTTTAAGTTGTCACACTAGTGTGTACTGTTCAACAAACAAAATACAGCAACATCATAACTTCTCACAGTCAACTACTATGTTATTCATAAACTACAGAGACATGTGTCAATAGGAGGGTCATACCACCAGGTGCAATAGTTTTGGGATTATAAACAAGCACTGAGATATGAAAGGAAGGTATTATTATCAAGTTGACAGAGGTTCACTGATTGTGGAAATTTAAGACTTACTGAGAGGAATCACAGATGAGTCTGATCAAAACACATGGTATAGGGGTACTAAAAGTTCAAAGTTGCAACAAAAATGATGAAGAAAAAGGTAACATTGTTTATAGGAGAAGGAATGGATAAAACCATTCAGAATTTATTAAAATCCTGTGGTGTGGTCTTGAGATGCAGAAAATGCTGTCCTGTGACAGAACAGGGTTGGCCCTGAGTAAGTTGCATTAAGTCAGAAAATTTATGAATGTCAGTATGCTAATTGCCTACCTATGTGTTTCCACACTGTATTTATAAATTAAGCAGAATGTAATAAATTATTGATCTAAAGTTCAGCATTTCCCAATTTATGAGTTTTAAATAGCAACTGTCAAACACATGATAATATAGGTATCTGTTCCTAATGTCTACTGGATTTTCTCATGATTTCCCTTCAAAATGATACATAAATATAATTTCTGAATTCATTATATTGGTGTGTTTCACACATGTGCATGTTGCTTTTCTTAATTTTTAATTCAACTTAACTGATTATTTTCTTCTCCTCTAACTCTTCTCAGATTATTTTGATACAAATTCATGTTCGTTCTCTCACCTAGAGTATAAAAAAGGCAGATATTCTCAGCTTTTTACACAGTGTATGTAATTCTTTCAAAAATGAATCTTGGAATTTACGTGGCTCCAGAAGTAATAGGCTGGCTTTGTTAGTGTTAAGGTGATACCTGTTATCCATGTTATCCACGATGGATTTAGGTAAAATAGAAAATCATATGAGAGATTTTTTTTGGTGAGTAGATTTCAGTTCTCATGAAGGGCAGCATGAACTTAGATGCATATGTTCAATACCTTCCTACAGGTTTAATTCCATCTTCAAGTCCTATATAAGACAAGAGATCATGTTTGAAATGTCTGTCTCCATATAGACACAGACTATACTGAATAAATAAATTTGTATAAAATCTTATAATGAACATGGATGAAGGACATGGAGTAATAAACTGAATTATATTCAAGAGAGGGTCATATCTGAAATGTGATGTATACAGTCCCTAGGGAAACGAGTGGAGGTTTAGGACATACTAGGATCATCCACATCTCCATCTGGATTTTCCATCACATATAAGTGCTACTCAAATTAAGAAATTTGATTAAAACTCTTTTTTTGAATCTGAAAGAAAGAAAGGAAAAATTAAGAGAGAAAAAAAGAGAAAAAAAACAAATAGGGTGTGGTGATTTGAATACGCTTGGCTAATTTGAAGTGAGATTATTAGGAGATATGGCCTAATTGTCGGAGGTATAGCCTGTTTAGAGAAAGTGTGTCACAGTTGTGATGGGCTTTTGTGGTCTCCTCCTATGCTCAAACCCTACCAGTTAGTAATAATAAACTCCCTTCCTGACTGCCTGCAGAAAAAATCTCCTGGATGTCTTCAGATCAAGACACATAACTCCAATTCTTCCAACACCATGTCTGCTTACAAGTTGCCATGCTTCTCATTATGATGAAAATAGACTGAACCAATGAAACTGCAAGACAGGCCCAAATAAATGTTATAAAATATAAGAACTGTGCTGATTTTTGTGTCTTCGTCAAGTAACCAAACCCTAACTAAATCACAGGGATATCCATGAACTTCGTCTTGAGAATTCAGTGATAAAGCCTGAAACATTCATGAACTCATAGTTTTCATTTTGCATTTTCTTCATGTGAGACTATCTCTCATTTTTTAAAAAAAGAATAGTAGAAATACAAGAAACGTCTTGAGCACTTCAGTTTCTCCCAAAACAAACTTTTGTAAGACTTTCTAGAAAACTAAGCTGAATGGCCGCCTAGACACCTGAGAAAAGTGTCCTTATAGTGTTTATAATCCGGTCTGAACCAGGGTTCTGCATGTACTGTGCACCCCCTGGTGGTTCAGAGTGGCTGACAGTGAGGTTTATGTCTAGTTTCACACTGCAGTTCATTCATTGTGTATGTTGTACAGTAAAAAGTGGCCGTGTCCTCAGATCTCACATTGCTCATCTGCAAGTACAGGGTGTTCTTGGAATTGTCTCTGGAGATAGTGAACCGACCCTTTATGGATGGTGCATAGTTTGTTGCACTGCCATCATATTTGATGTTTCCAATCCATTCCAGAGCCTTCTCAGGAGTCTGTCGAACCCAGCTCATCCAGTAGCTACTGAAATCAAATCCTGAGGCTGCACAAGAAAGTGTGAGAGAACTCCCAGGTTTCACCAAGCCTCCTCCAGTCTCCACCAGCTGCACTTCACAATGGACATCTGTAAGTACAGAAAATACTGGTGAATAAATTTCCCCATACACCCATTGTTCCTCATATTCATGTCAACTCACACATTCATCTTCTATTGCTCTTCAAAAAATTACCTTTTAAAAGAGCAAAAATGAAAACCAAGCTGAGTTCCAACTCCATGTTGAGTAGTGAATAAGAAGTCTTGGGATGCAGAGAAAAGCTCCTCTGCCTGAAGTGTAAGGTTAGGTTGGTCTGCTTTTCATGAGTAGAAAGAAGCCCTATTTGCATGTCTTCCTTCTATATAACATGATATATAGTGGAAGCCAAGAGGTGACAAGCCCCAGATCATTTGTAAAAGAGTCAGACAAGTCAGATTACAATGTTAATAATGGAAAAGTTGGTAACCGATTTCATTGTTTTCCTTGAGTAAAACTTTTAATCATCATCTAGTTCCCTCTATACTTGTACACAAAGGTTGCCTTTGATGTTTATTATATATTTTAGTTCTTCTTTCCCTGCATATTTTTTAGCTCACTAGAAATATAGAATGATTGTTAAGCCGAATTTCAGTGTACAGATCACAATTACACTTCTGTATATTCTCTATGTGTGCATGCCCTGAACTCCAAAAAGAATGGCCTCATTCCCAACACACTGCCCCTTAAATTTACTTCTCACAGTTTGTTTATGCCACATCACATCAGTTACCAGTCCTGATCTTAATCACAGTTCCTAGGTTTGTTTCTCACTTTCTTGAGGCCATAGTGGTAGACATACATGATGGATTTCTATTTAACTTCTCACTGAAAAGGATTCATTATTTGACAGATGCTTGCTCTGTTTTGCTTCTCTACTTTAATGGTGACTGATATTCTGTCAGAAAAATTAAACAAAAGGTTTATTATCATTTACTTAGCTTATTCAGGTTTCAATGTGCTTCAGATTATAGCAACACAGGGAAATATTCCTTTCTATTAGCCCAAGGTCATCTATATAAGAAGTAGATGTCTTAGTATGGTTCAGTATATAATTCCACAAATAATGGAAAGAGACCAGATGATATATGAGGGCAAGAAGGCAATAATTGAGTTCAAAGTTTTTGTATTGAAATCCCAGAATATAAATGAGAAAAACATGAGACATATGGACATTCAGGTACAAATATCTGAGAAAGAATCTACCTGATGATAATCTTCTAACTTATTTCTCAAAATTTAAGAAGAACCAAAGCATTTTACATACACACAAACACACACACACACAATTCTACACACAGGTAGCCCATATTTCATTATATTGAGAAGGAACTCAACACTGAAGGTCCCCTATTCTAGACAGATGTGTGGGCTTAAAAAAGACATGAGAATTTTTACAGGAATCAGGAGTGTGATCAAAAATCAACAGATGACAGGAGAATACAGCATAGTGTCAGCATGTTAGATAAAGTTAATTATCGTTGAACAATATCTTCTTAGAGGCTCAAACTTAGAGAGATTTAGAATCAGAACACCCATTCCACAGCATGTGCTGTATGAAGTTCGCCATGGCATGCTGGATCTGAGCAGAAGCTCAAGCCTACTGAGAACTATGGAGAAGTGGAAGTGCTTAAATGTCTTTGCAATTTTCTTAAAGAATAACTACTTTCAAGGAACTAAAATGCTGTAGCAGGTAAAAGTAAATGCTATGCTTTCATAACAACCTAACATCATTCCAGAAACCCAGGTAAAATTCATCTTGTGGTGCCAAATAAGTGTAATCCCAGCATGCCAACACAGAGTGGGAAGGGTTAGACAGGAAGAATGACAAGAAACTCACTGGGCATCTAATTCTGGTGTAAGTAACACATCAGGAGATACAACAATATACTGATAAGCAAAGTGGGACTCCTGAAATATTCATTTCACATTGTGAAACCATACAAGTGCAACCCCCACCCCCAGCACACACAAACACACAGGCATACCACACAAATGAACAAAATGTTTAAACTGTCAGAAAATTTCATGAAAGCTGGCTTTGTTAGTGCTAAGGCGATATGTGATATCCATGTTCATGTCCTATAGAGGACAAGAAATCATGTTTGATATGTCTGAATCCCTATAGACACAGACTTTACTGAATAAATAAATTTGTATAAAATCTTATAACAAACGTTGATGAAGTACATGGAGTAATAAACTGAATTATTTAAAAGAGATGGCCATATATGAAATGTGATGTAAATAGACTTTCGGTAAAGAGTGGAGGTTTAGGACTTACTAGGGTCACCCACATCTTCCTCTGGATTTCCATCAAATATAAGTACGACTCTAATCAACAAATCTGATCAAAACTCTTATTTTTGAATCTGAAATAAATAAATAAATAAATAAACAAAGAAAGAAGGAAAGAAGGAAAAAAGAAAGAAAGAAAAAAAGAAACAAACAAACAAATAGGGTGTGGTGATTTGAATATGCCTGGCTTATTGGAAGTGAGATTATTAGGAAGTATGGCCTAATTGAGGGAGGTATAGCCTGCTTGGGGGAAGTGTGTCACAGTGATGATGAGATTTCGTTGTATCCTCCTATGCTCACGGCCTACCAGTGAGTAAGAAACCCTTCCTGGCTGCCTGCAGAAGAGTCTCCTTCTGGATGTCTTCAGATCAAGATACATAACTCCAATTCCTCCAACACCATGCCTGCCTGCAAGTTGCCATGCTACTCAACATGATGACAAGAGACTGAACCAAAGAAACTGCAAGCCAGGCCCAATTAAATGTTTTAATTTATAAGAGTTGTGCTGATTGTTGTGTCTTCATCAAGTAACAAAACCCTAACTAATACACAGGGATATCCATGAACTTTGTCTTGTGATTTCAGCGATCAAGCCTGAAACATTCATGACCTCATAGTTTTCATTTTGCATTTTCTTCATGTGGAACTATGCTTCCTATTTTTTCTTTTAAAAGAAGAGCAGAAATACAACAAATGTTTTAAGCACATCAGTTTCCCCCAAAACAAACATTCATAATGACTTTCTGGGAAACTAAGCTGAAAGGTTGCCTAGACACCTGAGAAGGGTGTCCTTTCATGTGTTTATAATCTGGTCTGAACCACAGTTCTGCATGTACTGTGCACCCCCTGGTGGTTCAGAGTGGTATGACAGTGAGGTTTATGTCTGGTCTCACACTGCAGTTCATTCATTGTGTCTCTTGTACAGTAATAAGTGGCCGTGTCCTCAGATCTCACATTGCTCATCTGCAAGTACAGGGTGCTCTTGGAATTGTCTCTGGAGATAGTGAATCGACCCTTTATGGATGGTGCGTAGTTTGTTGCACTGCCATCATATTTAATATTTCCGATCCACTCCAGAGCCTTCCCAGGTGTCTGTCGAAACCAGTACATCCAGTAGCTACTGAAATCAAATCCTGAGGCTGCACAAGAGAGTGTGAGAGAACTCCCAGGTTTCACCAAGCCTCCTCCAGTCTCCACCAGTTGCACTTCACAATGGACATCTGTAAGTACAGAAAATACTGGTAAGTAAATTGCCCCACACACCTGTTGTTCTTCATATCCATGCCAACTCAAATTCAGATTCTATTGCTCTTCAAAAAAATACCTTTTAAAAGGGCAAAAATGAAAATTAAGCTCAGTTTCAACTCCATGTTGAGGAGTGAATAAGAAGTCTTGGGATCCAGAGCCAAGCTCCTCTGCCTGATATGTAAGGTTTGGTTGGTCTGCTTTTCATGAGTAGAGAGAAGCCCTATTTGCATGTCTTACTGGTATATGACATGATATATAGTGGGTGCCAAGAGGTTGAAAGTTCTAGATTATTTTTAAATGTGTTAGACAACTTAGCTTCCAATGTTAATGTTGGCAAAGCTGGTTCAGATTTCATCATTATCGTAGAGAAAAACTTGTTAATTATTATCTTTTTCTTTTAGACTTTCACAGAAAAGTTTTAATGTTTACTTCAACTCAATTTTTCATTCCCTGTGTTACAACAGGGACTGACATTGGTTGGTAAAATTGTCATTTCCATGCCTATTTTCTAATGAACATGTATATCCCTGAGCCAGCTCCAGGTCTGGGTGTAGCTGCTTCCTGAGGTCAGGAACTTTCTTTCTGTATTGAAGTCATGTGACATGCCTGCCTTTTAATGTTCAAATTAGAAACTGCAAAATGTTGTCAAGACCCATGTGTACCCAGGAGTCTATGAAATTTTTTGTTATTATGTATTTTATTTCTTTACCTGTATATTTCCTATTTGTTCATTAGAAATATGAAGTGACTGTTAAGCTGAATTTCAGTATACAGGTCATAATTGCACTTCTATATATTCTCAATACAAACAAGTCGTGGGTTCCAAAAAGAATGGCCTCACTCCCAACAAACCACCACTTAAATTTACTTCCCACAGTTTGTTTATGCCATATTATAGACAGTTACCAGTCCAAATCTTAATTTGAGTTCCTAAGTTTGGCTCCCACCTTTATAGAGTCCATAGGGATAGGCTAGGCATACAGGATGGATTTCTGTTTGACTTCTTACTGAAAAAGATTCATTATGTGACTGAAACTTATTCTGTTTTGCTTCTCTGCTTTAATGGTGATTGATATTCTGACTGCAAAAATTAACAAAATATTTATTATCATTTAATTAGCTAATTCATGTTCAAACATGCTTCAGTTACCTGCATGCAGATAAACATAATGAGCATTGGAATGTCACAATGATGAGAACAGTGTTCATCTCATTATTTAGGAAAAAAAGAGCAAAAAAGATCAAATTGGTAATCTGCTCATTAGATTATGCACAAAAAAAAAGAAAAAAAAACTGAGGAAGGACAGTGTGGTATAGAAGCCTTGGATAAAAAAAAAATAGAAACCCAAGTCACAGTAGAAATTGGAAAGGATAAAATGACTGAACCTGGTGGAAACCAAGTCTGATAAAAGAGTCAAATGAAAGTGTAAGAAAGATTACAGCAGCACTGAAATTATTCCTTTCCATTAGCCTAAGGTCATCTGTGATAACAAGCAGAAAACTTAGTATGATTCAGTGTATAATTCCATAAAAAGATAGAAAGAAGCCAGATGATATATGAGGGCAGGAAGACAACATTGGAGCTCAAAGTTATTGTGTTGAAATCCCAGAGTGTAAATGAGAATAACATGAGACATATGGATATTTCAGGCACAAATATCTGAAAAAGAATCTATTTGATGATCATCTAACCCAACACTCAAGAATTTAAGAAGACCCAGAGCATGTGATACACACACACACACACACACACACACACACACACACACACACCTACACACAGCTAATCTATATTCTATTAAAATTGAGAAGGAACTCAATCCTGAATTCCCCTAATGTTGACCGATGATGTAGTCTTAACAAAAGACCAGAGAATTGTTACAGGCATCAAGAAGGTGATCAAAAATCAACAGATTACAGGACAATATAGCATATCCTCAGCATGTTGGATAAAGTTAATTATCCTTGAACAATTCCTTCTGAAAGTCTCAGACATTTAGTGTTTCAGAATCAGAACAACCATTCTTCAGGATATGGTGTATGAATGTGACCATGGCATGACCATAGTGAAGTGGCAGTGGTTAAATATCTTTGTAATTCTCATAAAGTCTAACTGCTTTCAAGGAACTAAAATGCTGTAGCAGGTAAGAGCAAATGCTAAGTATTGATGAAAACTTAACTTTATCGACAGAATTTAGAGCTTGGATGACTTAGGGAACAGTATTCTCCTGGCATGAGCATGAGGAGCCTTTGTTTCCTTTTAGGAGGTTAACAAGAGATTGAAGGATGCTTGTGGGAAGGGAGAGTCAGGGTCTAAGCCAATTAAGGCTACCCAAGTAGTTCTGGAGTTAATTTCAAAGGGAACAAAAGTTTGCATTTGAGGTGACATGTTGAGTTGAGGGAGATTTTTGTTCCAAAAAGAAAATGGGCAGAATCTATTGTATATTTTAAAATTTTTTAAATTTTATTTACTAATCATTCCTTTCATTTATATATCAAATGTATCCTACTTCCTGGTTACCTCTCCACAAATCTTCAGTCCCACATATGCCCTCTCCACCCTCTTGTTTTCCTCTATGAGGCAGTAATCCCACAACCCACCCTCTCCCACCCCACCACTCCACCATCCCCCTATGCTGGGGCATCCAACCTCCACAGGACTAAGGACCACCCTTCCTATTGATGTCAGACAAGGCAATCATCTGCTACATAAGTATGTAGAGCCATGATTCTCTCTCAGTACACTCCTTGGATTGGAGCCTAGTGTCTGGTAGCACTGGGTGGTCTGGCCAGGTGATGTTCTTCTGACGGGGTTTCAATACCCCTCCTCTCCTCCAGTCCTTTTGCCAGCTCCCCCACCTGGATCCCAGAGCTAAGTCTGATGGTTGGCTCCAAGCATTCACATCTGCATCGCTCAGATGCTGGCTGAACCCTCCAAGCAACAGCCAGCTACACCACGTTCCTGTCAGCAAGAGCCTCTTGGCAATAGCAATAGTTCAGGGGTTTGGTTTTCTGCAGCCAGGATGGTTCCCCAGGTGGGACAGTCCTTGGATGGTTCTTTCATCATTCCCTGAACCATTTTGTGTCCCTGTTCTTCATTTGGACAGGAACATTTCTGGGTTGAAAAGTTTAGGATGTGTGGTTGACCTCATTCCTCAACCAGGGGCCATGCCTATCTACTGGAGGTGGTCTCTATAGGCTCTATCTCCCCCTTCTCTGCACATTTTTTCTAAAGACATCCCGGTGTGGTCCTGGAAGTCACTCATTTTCTTGGCATTTGGGATCTTCCAATGACTACCCGAGGTTCTCATACCCCCCTGCTATATATTTTTATTTGATTTCCTGACCGTATGTTCCTCTTTCCAGTCTTCTATCCCCTTCAATACCTGATAATGCCTCTCTTGTTTCCTCCCCCTCCTCTTTCTCTCCCATTTCTGTCCTCCCTACACCTCCTGTTATCATTCTGTTCTCACCTCAATGTTGAACTGAAGCATCCACACCCTGGTCTTCCTTCATCTGAAGCTTAGTAGGAAAAAAGACCATTGTACTTTTTGAGGAACTCTTTTGGATCCTCTGTAAGATAGGAAAGGTAGATTAGCTGGTCTTTAATCTGGAAGGGGCAGTGAAAGAATCTCCCTATATTAAGATCTCATCCATATAATCAAATGAATTGAGTCATATGCCTAAATAAGAATTCGATGCAGTGGCCACAGACTTATGCCAAATTGTTAGAGTGTTATCCAGTCCATGAGTGAGAACAGTCCTTTCATATAGTGAGGATTGGCCAGAGTTGTTAATGGGGGTAATGAGAATGGAAAGCATTTGCAGTCTCTGTATGGAGAGAGTTGGAAAAAAATCAGTCTTTTAGGCCTATTGCAAATAGGGGGGCATTAGCAGGGATGGCTCAGATGTGGATCAGCCCCCTTTGGAGAGAGCTCCAGAGTCCTATGGTTTGTTAATTTCCATCAAATATTGTATTAGTCTCCACCCCCATGAGCTCTTTGTATAGCAAATGCAGGTGTGTTCCATGGATTGTGGGTAGGTCAGATATATTTTATTGGGTGGCTCATATTATTCCCATATTTTTCTTTTTTTCTGTTTTTTTATTTTTTAATCTCTTCTTACTGTCCAGTTTTTACCCCCCTCCCACTCCACCTTCTGACTGTTTCACATCCCATTCCTTTTCTACCCAGTCTCCAAGAGGAGATCCCAAACCCCACCAGACCTCCTCACTCCCTCAGACCTCATGTCTCTTGAGGCTTAAGTTCATCTTCTCTCACTGAGTCAAGACCAGGCATCCTCTGCTGTATATGTGTTGATAGCCTCACATCAGCTAGTGTATTCTGGCTAGTTGGCTTCTCAGTGTTTGAACAACCCCCTGGGTGCCTATTAGTGCAGACTGCTGGCCTTTCTGTAGGTTCAGCTTCTTCCAGGTTTTCTCTAATTCAGCCACAGGGGTCACTAGCTTCTGTCCATTGGTTGGGTATAAATGTCTACATCTGACTCTTTCAACTGCTTATTAGTCCTTTCAGAGGGCACTCATGATATGCCCCTGGTTGTAAGCACACCATATAATCCATAATAGTGTCAGGCTTTGGTCCTCCCCTTTAGTAAGACAGTTTCTCACCTTTCAGATCTCTGGGGCATTCTAAAGGGTCCCCTTCACCTCCTCTCTCCTGAGGTTGCCCATTTCCATTCTTTCTGCTAGCCCTCAGGGCTTCAGGCCTGTCCCTCTCTCTGGAATATCTGTCCATGTTTCCCTCTTCCCCTACCTATCTCCTCACCCATCCATCCCCCTCCCTCCTACTCCCACCCTCTGTGATTACTTTCTTTTTCCTACCAAGTGGGATTGAAGAATTCTCACTTTGTACCATCTGTTTGTTATCCTTTTTGAGTTTTGTGGATTGTATTCTGGGTATTCTGTACTTCTTCTGGCTAATATGCAGTTATTAGTGAGTACATACCATGCATTTCCTTTCATGTTTGAGTTATCTAACTTAGGATGGTTTTTTCTAGGATGGAATGATGTTCCAACCATTTGCCTCAAAACTCATGATGTCTTCATTCTTAATAACTTAATAATATTCCATTGTGTAAATGAACCACATTTTCTGTATTCATTCTTTTGTTGTGGGTCATCTGGGTTATTTCCAGCTTCTAGGTATCACAAATAAGGCTACTATGAACATAGTAGAACACGTGCCTCTATGGCCTGGGGGGCATATATGGCTATATGCCCAAGAGTGGTATAGCTGGGTCTTAAGGTAGATCTATTTCCAATTTCCTGAGGAACCTCCAGATTGATTTCCAGAATGGTTGTGACAGTTTGCAATCCCACCAGCAATGGAGGAGTGTTCCTCTTTCTGCACATCCTTGCCAACATGATTTGTAGCGTGAGTTTTTCATCTTAGCCATTCTGATTGATGTAAGGTGGAATCTCAGGGACCTTTTGATTTTTATTTCCCCAATCACTAAGGATTTTGAACATTTCTTTAAGTGCTTCTCAGTCATTTGAGAATTCTCTGTTGTAGATTTTCTGTTTAGTTCTATACCCCATTTTTGATTGTGTTGTTTAGTTTCTTGTTGGTTAGCTTCTTGAGTTCTTTATATATTTTGGATATTAGCCCTCTATCAGATGTGGGGTTAAAGAAGATATTTTCTCAATATTTGGGTTGCTGATTTGATTGACTATGTCCTTTGCCTTACAGAAGCTTTCCAATTTCTAGTCTACCTGATGTGTGATGACTTTAAGGTTTTCTTTGGATAGAAGCCACTGTGGAAGCCAAACAGCTTCATTGAAGAGATAATCAATGCAGGGAGTATCAAATCTAACAGTTTTCTCTTAGATTGGGGCTGATTTAGAGTAAAGTTTTTAGGATCTTCTTGGGTATTTCTTTATAGATATTGTCATCTATTTTGATGTGATTGTTTTCTGATCGTGTGGTAAGCACTACCTCTAGAGCTTGTAAAGTATCTCTTCTGAGGATATTGGTGGCTACTTGCACTATCAGGAAGTATATGAGGCCAGTAACTTCATAAGGATCTTCCCAACTGTACGCTTGTTTGCCAATAAATGCATGAGAGGAATGCCTTATGCATCTAGAAGATGGGATTCTGGAATCTGTTTCCAGTCTTATGGGATCTCTTGTCTCAAAATTGTCTTCTCTGCTCCAGTATCAATAAGGCACTTTAATGGTTAATTTGGGATGGGAGCCTTTTGAGATGCTACAAACATATAAGGCTTCTATGGGAGTAGTTGTCCATCTTACTGTCAGGGCCAAGGGCTGCCCCCTCTGAAGGTTAATGGCTCCAGTGACTTACCATCTTTGTCATATAGGAAAGTACAATCTTCCTTACAGTGAAAACTTTTGCAACATTGGGGACATATTGTCTTAGGGGCATTAGAACCTTTTATGGGAAGGGAGGCCTTTGTGAATTCATTTCTCCAGTGTCCTGTCTCTCCACATTTAAAGCAGATTCCTTCTGTTTTTATTGCTGCCACTAATGCCTGAGCCACAGATGTAATCTTGTGTGACATTTTCCTGTATCCTTGTTTGCCACAATTCAAGACCCTAGGAAGTTAACATGTACTTAGAAGTTCTGCCTTCCCAAACGATGTTTTTAAGAAATCCTCTGGGTATAGAGTTGGGAGTTTTCTTTCGAGGCTTGTTTCGAAGCATGGGTGTGGCAGTCCCATGCTTGTGTTGCACAGAGTCGCCAGTGGAAAATCTTTCTGGCCAAAGAGTTCATTGAATCAGTCACCTTGGTCCTGATTTTGTCTGACTAGTTGAATGCATTTATCTTGAAATAGGGCATCCCGTTGTAAAAATATCAGAACTTTCAGGGAGGAATAGCAAATGCCTCTCCAACCACGAGGCATATTTAGTTTGGCAATATGGCTTTGTAGGAAAGATTTTTGTCCAGGGTGCAAGGATGCCATCCTTCTTCACTTCCTGCCTGAGTTATTTTAAGTCAGAGGCTTCAAATGAGTACCAATTGAGTGGTTTAGTTTGAGTCAGGGTTATTATTTACCAGTATCAGGTACTGGAGTGGACAGAGAGGTACAGAGGGTCAGAAAGATGAGTAATAATAAGTAGCATGAGGTCTGAGGAACTTGGATAGTCACTGGATGGTCCCAGATACCAGGGAAATGAGAGGCTCCCAGGTTCTAACAGAGTGACTTTAGCCAAAATGTGCAGAGAAGGGGAGATAGAACCTGTAGATACCATCTTCAGTAGATAGTCATGGCCCCTGGTTGAGGGGTGGTGCCAGCCACGCATCTCAAAGTTTTTAATCCAGAAATGTTCCTGTCCAAAGAAAAACAGGGAGAGAAGATGAAACAGAGACTGAAGGAAGGGCAATCTGAGGACTAATCCACCTGGTGATCCATCTTGTCTGCAGGTACAAAACCATTACACTGTTGCTGTTGCCACGAGGCACTTGCTAACAGGAATCTGGTTTGGGTGTTCCTTGGGAGGTTTGGCCAGCATCTGAGCAATTCAAATGTGGATTCTTGGAGCCAACCATCAGACTTAGCCCAGTGAGAGCTGGCTAAAGGTCTAGAGGGGTATTAAAACCCCATAGTAAGAACAACATCACCTGGCTGGACCACCCAGTGCTCCTAGGGACTAGGCCACCAACCAAGGAGTGTACTGGGATGGATCCATGGCTCCAGATACATATGTAGAAGAGGATGGGCTTGTCTGACATCAGTGGGAGTGAAGGCCCTTGGTCCTGTGGAGCTTTGTTGCCCTAGACAGGGGAATGCTAGAACAGTTGGGTGACAGAGGGTGGGACCAAGGAGGAGCATGCTCATAGAGGTGAAGGGGAGGGAGGAGAGGGAGCATGTGGGATGGGAGGTTTTCAGAGTGGTGACCAGGAAGTGGGATATCATTTGAGATGTAAATGAAAGGAGTGATTAATAAAAAATAAAAATAAAAAATATTAACCATGAATGTTCTGGTGTTTTAAGATTCTGGCTCCATAGTATACTAGTCCTGAGTAGAATAGGAGGGATAGTTTTCTTTTGAAACAGAATCACAAAAATTACAAACTGTGGCTATTTAGAGGGAACCATGGACTTATTCCAGATTTTGTCCATGTTTTTGGTATGTTTATGGTTGTGGTGGCTTAGAGAGGGGCAGGAGTGCTACCTCTCTCAGGTTTGGAGGCAGGGCTTGAAGTAGAGGAAGGGGCCAGTTGAAGCTCGTTTGTTTTTCTAATGAAGACCTGTACTTTGATGAGAGAAGGAGAAGTTGGTAGGGCCAAGGGCTTGTTTAGTACTTCCTTTCAGAAGTCATAAAGGGGTAGGGGTGGGTAGATGAATGTTATTTCTTGTATTAAGTGGGTAAGAAGTATTTGTCTGATATAGGGTGGTTTTCAAGACTTTGGTCTTTGGGTTCAACCAACTGACATGGCACTGAGTCCTTGTTGTTATCTGCTTTTCTTATTTTAGAAATTCTTATGCATTGCTGAATTGCATCTAAAAATTCATAGGAGGGGGCTTTCCATCTTTGGTGTCCCTGCTTTGGGTGAGAAAAGCTATTCAGGTCCATGAGTCAGGACAGTAAAGACTACCATTGGCCATGCATGGTGCTGTCTGAAGAACTTCATCCAAAACAAAGAAGTTTGCTTTTTTGGCAATCTTTATTATGTGGGATTTAAGTAAGGAATGTTTCATCATGTCCTGAAAAAACGTATTTATGTGAAGATGAGTTGTCCAAGACAGAAAAGAAATGACTTGTCCAGTGGAAATATTCCCTGGGCCTATTGTTTTGGGTGATTTGAAAATGTTGAGACTCTGTGAAGATTTAAGAACTGGAAGATGTTTCATGGCTTTTAAGTGACTTCTGCATTATGAGGTTTGTTGTTGTTGTTGTTATCTTTGGAAGTTAAATAGAATGTCTTTGCCAGCACCTACTAAGGGCTGTTGAGTTTGAGATGGGCTAAAGGGACTTTCAGCCCATACCAGAAAGTATCTCTGGCTAGAAAACATTAATTCTCCCTTTAACTTGTTTAAATCTATTCCACAGAGCTGTTCGAAAGCACAGCAAGAAAAGGACAGGTTACTTATTTCCAGAGGGAGGACTTACCCTTCCTGTAGAATCAGAGGTCTCATTGAATTTTTGTGGATATCAGTTGTGGCTCCCCAGCTGTATTTGCCTTACATCTGAGTGCCAGTTGTCTTTGTACTGGGTGCTGTCAATGGAGACCTGAGGAGCTTTGGCCTGGCCAGAGCAGCCAATGAGTTACAGCTCTCTAAGGGAAATCTGGAACAAGGCAGGCCACCAGACCCTTTCTGTGGTTACTAGGGCCCTGGAGTTGGTAAGGAGTGGCAAGATACAGAGGGTGTGGCTAAGAGCTGGATCTGGATCTGGAGCCACCAAATAGGAAGCTGGCTCAGCCAAGAACACATATTGTTTGCTGGGCGGAAATAATATCCAACATGAATGTTTCAGAAGAGAAAATTCTTCCCTGGAGTGTTACAGCTCAATTAAACAGACACCCTCAGATGATCTTTGGTGAAGTAATTGTACCCTTTGTTCCTTTAGGATAAGACCTTGTAAGTATTTTCAGACAGGTTGGGATCAAGAGGCAGATGTTTCCTCTTGGGTTGGTCTGACATATTAGGAATGATTCATCTGCATATGGAAGGACTTCAGGTGTTCTCCTTACAGGACTGATTGCCACAATTTTCTCAATAGGGTGTCTTAGTCATGTGTTCCTGGACAGGAACTGGTCAGAAGTTGATTTAAATGCCTATGGTTTTTATGGGAATTTCTGAAGTTTCTGAATCTACTTGACTTAACAGGTTTCTCTCTGGTGTCACAGTCCCCTGCCCCACAGGGGAGTACTATGTTACTGCTGTAGTTCTCTTCTTTCACCCATTGGCATATATTGAGGGAGCTCCTGTTATTTTTTTTCTAAATGAGCCCTGAGGGACAGCCAAGACAAAAGAGTGATGGCAAAAATCTATTTTTTCATTAGGGTAATGGTTATTGATTTGTTCATGAATCCTATTAAGCTAATAACAAAGCAGGAATGAATTATAAGTAGCATTTGACTATTTAAGAGGGAAAGGGGAGAAGAGAATAATAGGTTCTTTTCCTAAAGTTGGTAGAAAAATGTCTCTGCTATTTTAAATCTTATTAGTGAGTGCATCCACCTGGTTTAGAATTTTGGGTGCACCACCCATTGAGGTGTGGAGCCATTCAAGCACACTCTGGGTCTGATAAAAGGCTTCCACATTATAGGGGAGGGATAAAATATAAGGAGCTATATGGGAATTGCTGGGTCATATGTAGGGAGAGACATGTCTTTTAGGGCTACATGACAGAATTTAGACATTGGGTTGACTCAGCAAAGAGAGTTTGTGGGTAGGAGGGTTTTTAATTTCTCATTAAGAGATTAAATAGAGGTTAGAGATTTCTTGTGGGAAGGAACAAACAGACAAAATCAGTTAAGGTTACTCAAAAAAATCTGGAGTGAGGCAGGAGTTAAGTTTTGAAGAAAGAAAAAGGTGGGCTTTAGAAAACATATTGGGGTGTTGGACACTTCTGTTCCTAAAAATGCAATGGGTAGCATAAATTGGATTTTGTGAAGAGCTACTTTAAGTCCTAGAGATGATATGGATATCTTTAATTGGTCATGGAGTTGGGAATGGAGGTGGAAATATTTATCCATATTAAGATACTATCCCTATAGCGATATATCCTGAATTCTTTTCCTAACAAGATTTTAAAGCAGTGGCCAAAGCCTCTTGGCAAACTCATGTTTTTTTCTTAAATGCCTTTAAATTCGGTATTAGTCTTCATCCCTTTGAGCTCTTATTTTATAGTGAACACAGGGATGTCCCACTGACTTTAAGGGGAGATGATGTGTTGTAGTAGAAGCTGCTTTTTTTTTTTTACCAGTTGTGTGAGGTCTTCAAATTTGTCCCTTGATAGAGGCCACTGTTCAACCCAAATGACTCCATTTTCAGGAAGCAATAAAGGCAGGGAGTATTAAGTTTAACAGTAGCCCTGATAATTAGAGAAGACTGGAAAGGGGGGGAGTTAGAGTCTTCTTGGGTATAGTTTTCTTTATAGGTATTTTCATCTATCCTGATGTATTCTCTTTCTGACTGGGTGGAAAGCAGTATCTCTAGTTAGATATCTCTTCTTAGAAGATCGATGTTGACATGGGGTAAAAGGGTGTTATTGACCAGTAGCTCCATCAAGGTTGTCCCACCTGTAGGACTGTTCGGTGACAAATGCATGAGAGGAGGCTCCTATGTCTTTTTAAAACACAAATTATACAAAATATTATAGAAGTAAATTATTCTATAGATTAATATAAAGATCATAAGCTTTTAACTATTTATTAGCAATGCATGGGGATATTTTTGGCAGATTCATTTAAAATACAGTACCACATTGATTTATTATGATCTATTAAGAGACATCTTTAGAAAGGTAAAAACATCTAATACGTTCTTTAACACAAAAATATAACATTTGCTTTTCACAGTAAAAGGAAAAGCCTTTTGGAAAACCTAATACAATCCTTAAGGTTTAGTATCTAGTTTTACAAAGATATGACTGGTCATTAAATTTTATTTTTAAAGATAATCAAATTAAGAGGGGAATTAGATAGAAAGAATTGATTGGATTATATTAGTAAAGTAAGGCTATTTAATTAATAAGAATACTCTTTAATGAATATTGTGTTAATGAATTACATCAAGACGTGGAAGAGTTCTATATTTTGTCAATATTTCTAAAAAAAAGTTCATCATAAAACTGAATTATAAAGTTATTTAATGTAATATGTATGATATAAGTTGGCTTTATATAAAAATATAAAAAATCATCATGGGGACATACTTTATAAAGAAATTCCATCTTTCATTTTATTTAGAGTAATGCATGCATATCATATGAATAAATGTCAAGTATTGTAAGCGCATTACTGCAGTAATTTTTCCAATAATTTTAACAAGCCCTCAAATTTTGGTGTAGTTTAGAATGTACTGTATTTTTAAAAAGAATCTGGAGGTGCTCCTTATGGTAGACATTCAGCACATTAAATTCATACACAAATTGCAGAGCAATATGTCTGAATGCAATCTATAATAGGAAACAGAACATACCTGTTTTCATGTCATCAAATTTTCCCTCTTCTAAATAGAAATTTGTACCCACGTATAGTTTCTTATAAATTAGCAATTCTGTTCAGTTGTCATTTTCCAATGTAAAGACTTCTGTGGAAGATAAAGCATTTTAAGGTCCAGAGAAATTTCCAGATGAAAATTAGTACATGGATTGTTGATGCACTATCTTTTTCTCTGGTCAAGTGCGCCCCCTCTTGGTACTGAACACCCCTGGAAGGAGGTTTGCGTCTAGGCTCACACTAAAGTCCTCTCACTGTGTACATCTTTTGCACAATAATAAGTGGCAGTGTCTTCAGTTCTCAGGGTGTTCATTTGAAGATAGAGAATATTTTGAGAATTATCTCTGGTGATGGTCAATCGACCCTTCACAGATGCACTGTACTCTGTTGTATAACCATTAGCTTTGTTTCTAATAAAACCCAACCACTCAGGTGCCTTCCCAGGAGGCTGGCGGAACCAGCTCATGTAGAAATCAGTGAAGGTGAATCCAGAAGCTGCACAGGAGAGTCTCAGAGAACCCCCAGGCTGTACCAAGCCTCCTCCAGATTCCACCAGCTCCACCTCACACTGGATCCCTGCAATAGTTGAGAATTCTGGTCAAGAAAATGTGACACAGATCTACTGTCTTTCTTATGTACACACACTCACACACTCAGCATCTCTTGTTCATCATAAATTACCATTTAAAAGTGTTAAAAGGAAAATCCATTTCAGTGACATCTTCATGATGAAAGGTCTGTGTTCAGAGCTGATCACTGAATCTGGGAACTGAAGACTGGGGAAATCAGGACTAGGCCCCTATGCGAGAGCTAGAGTCTGGGCAGGTTTTTATGAGAAGAGCATAGCTCCCAATTTGCATGTTTTCCTGCTATACCATCAGCTTGTGGGTTTAAACTGTACATAGTGCAGTTATGACAGAATACATTAATGGAATGGATGAGTTTGGCAGCATGAGCAGTGTTACAAAATTGTTTATCATTTGTCTGTGATAACATCTCAGTGTTTTATTTTGATTTAACCAGTTCACCTTCTTGCCAGTAATATGTAAGAATTCATTTTCTTTGTATCTATACCAAATATGATGATTATTTTCTTGATGAAAAGCATTCTTACTGACGTTAGACTGAGTAATGTTCCTTCTCTCTGAAGTCTAAGAATATTGAACATTGGTTCATATATATTCATGTTTTCTTTCCAGAGAACCATCTGTGTTTAATAATTCTGTCTGTTGGTATTATAATTTGGGTTAATGCTTTAGCTTACTGTCGATTCTATGTACTAATATACTGCAAAACTATACTAGGGAAAGATTTTTTCCTATCTTTTAATAAACACTAAATATATTCAATTTCATTAACCATTAAGTAAAACCAAACAAATTATAATTTTGTATTTCATCTAGACCATTAAATTTGAATAATATATGTTAAAAAGACTTTTATATGCTTCTAAAGTGTGCAAATTGCAATCTTTAATTATTTTTGGTGAAAGAGTTAATTAGCACAAATGTTATGAAAATCAGTGTTATGAATTCTAAAAGAACTAAAATTTAATGTGGAAAATATAATAACTATTCAAATTAAATTTGTAATAGAATCATCTTAGATGGCCATATCCTACTGAGTATATTAAATAGATGTGATAAATATACACACTGCAATTGCACTTGCCAGTTAAAACAAAAGAAATTAACTGTCAGGACATTTGGTGCAACTAGGACACATTATTTTTTAATGCAATAACTCAGGCTCAGAAAGACACACATTACATCTTCTTACTAGTATGTGGATCTTTGCCTCAAATAATTTTAATTCTTTGGTTTTAAATTATTGTGATTATGTATACTTAAGCATTTGAAAATAGCTCAAGCAAGTGTTCTCATTACAGATTTCAAATAGTTTTATTATATAACATTTTGGAAAATTTCATACTTATATATTTTAATAATACCCACCTCTGTTAGCTTCCTCTAGTCACTTCCCAGAAGAATACCTATCCCTTCTGAGTTCATGTCCTCCTCTCAATTAGACAATAGCCCATCACATAGTTTGATTAATTCTATACATAGGCTCATGTGTATAGCTCCATGCTCCAGGGTATAGATGATCTATCAGATTCCATACACACACAAATAAGTGCCTCTCCCTCGGGATAAACCATGCATCCATGGGTCATCAGAGAGTGATATTAGGAACCTTTCTTCCTTCCACACTGTAATTTTGATTAGTTTGATTTAGTGTAGTTTGTAGGCAAGAAACCAGAGTTCCTGTTAAATTCAGTATCCAATATTTGTTTCAGGTAAAACACCACTCCTATTAACTTGCACTTTTTAGTTGTCCTTAGTAGTTTATAGTGATTTAGTGACTTTCATAAGATTATGACTTAATTTTTATCCCTGTTATGTTTAGATATAAAATAAAAAATTTATATAAGTATACTGTTAGTATCAAAATAAAACTTTTAAATTCATAAACATAGTCCTTAAGGAGATTGGTAACTCTTCTGACATATATATAGTATATCATTATAGAATGCAACAGCTTCTTGTATGACTCAGTTAATAAAAGCTGTAGTTTAATAATGCCAGCAAAAGGAAAGTTCAGATACGTATTCTAAAGTTCATCTTTGTTAACATGAATATTTAGGTAAGGGGAAATATTTCTTTCTATGCCAGTAATTTTTAATCCTTTTAATGTTGTAAGCCTCTAAATCTATTTTTAAAAAATCATAATCTCTTAGTTGTTTTTTTGGAATATCAAAATAAAGTACATTTTAAAGAGTGAATACATAGAGCCTAATCATAATTTTCAAAAGGCAAAACAAAATTCTCACAGTGTAAACAATTTAATGCCTCTACCATTAATACCAAGTGTACTATTTTTCTCGTACATGTTTGGCTCTCATCAATGTACATTCTCTTACATGAACAAATTAAGGTGTAGTTTTAACATATTAATAAGAATCATTGCTTTAAAACCTTATCTTTCATAAACATGGTTTAAAAAGATAGTACAGTAGTTATATAAATCCTGTGACAGACCTTAGTTAAGAAAGGGGTGAAGCTTTATTTGTTTGTTCATCTGTTTACATATTTATGTACATATTTATTTATTGGATTTCTCAAGAATTTCAAATGTAGTAATTAATCTCAGGTCAAAACCTGAAACTAATAGAAGAGAAAGTGTAAAAGAGCCTCAAACAAATGTGGACAGGGGAAAATTTTTTGAGCAGAACACCAAGGGCTTATGCTCTAAGATCAACAATAGTCAAATGGAACTTCATAATATTGCAAAGTTTCTGTAAGGCAAAAGACATTGTCAATCAGACAAAATGGCAACCAACAGATTGGGAAAAAGGTCTTTACCAATCCTGTATCTTATAGAAGGCTAATATCCAATATAGGCAAAGAAATCAAGAAGTTAGACTCCAGAGAACCAAATAATCCTATTAAAACGGGGTACAAAGCTAAAGAAAGAATACCCAATTGATGAATACCAAATGACCCAGAAGCACCTAAAGAAATGTTTAACATTCTTAATTATCATGGAAATGCAAATAAAAACATCAAAATTGCTGTGGTTCCACCTCACAGTAGTCAGAATGGCTAAGACCAAAAACTCAGGTGTCAGCAGATGCTGGCAAGAGGAACATTCTTCCATTGTTGGTGGGATTGCAAGCTGGTACAACCACTCTGGAAATCAGTCTGGCAGTTCCTCTGAATTGGACATAGTATATCCTGAGGACCCAGCTATACATCTCCTGGACATACACCCAAAAGATGCTCCAACATATAACCTTGACACATGCTCCACTATGTTCATAGCAGACTTATTTATAAGAGCCAGAAGATGGACAACAAGCCAGATGTCCTTCAAAAGAGGAATGGATACAGAAAATGTGGTACATTTACACAATGTAGTTCTACTCAGTTATTGAGAACAATGACTTCATGAAACTCTTAGGCAAATGGGTGGTGCTAGAAAGTAGCATCCTGAGTGAGGTAATCCAGTTGCAAAAGAACATACATGGTGTGCACTCACTAATAAGTGAATATTAGTTCAAAAGCAAGGAATACCCAAGATATAATTCACAGATCACATTGAACCCTGGTTCTCTAGAAGGACAGCTGTTATTCTTAAACATTGAATCATCTCTCCAGCTCTAAGCTCTGTTATCTTGATAAGTCCGTATTGGTAATCACATGTCTCTTTGCCACTCACAACTTTCTTCATATGAACTACACAGTTAATAATCAGCTTAGAAACTACAATTGTTCATAGGATATCTGAACTTCCTAAGAGTGAACCATATAGGTGATGCTGAGCAGATACAGTTAGCCCAACTTGCCTCCTTCAGGATGTTGTATGATAGTGTATGAAACACAAGCATAGAACATGGTATACCTTGTTTAACCTTTAACGGTGATTAGTAGGGGTATTTACTCCTATGATACTACCTGGAAATTCCTGCTACATTTTTTTTTTCTTAAAATGTTGCTCAGGGACTGAGGCTCAACTATACTTATATATTAATAACTGATGCATGGCATAGTTTTTAACATTATTATCCAATGGTTGTATGGATCTAATTTGAGTTTCAGTCACATCATATATTGGTTCTATTTAACAACAACAAAAAAAAACTCTCTAGTGTATTAACATCAAAATCTCACATGTCAATTATACCAGGGACTCTGAAGATAATGATGTTAAACATGAAGTTCATAAAATCTTTTTGAATTGCCTCATGCACAGCTACTTTTCTCCATTTGATGTCCTTTACTTCATGAAATGCCTCCTGCTGGTCATGAGAATCTCTTTATGTAAGTATGTCTATGGTTTGACTCATAGTCTCTAACTATGTATTTTGTCCAGTAATAAACTGAATAATCTCTAATGTAGAAAAATTACGCTCTTCATTGTTAACCTGGCTATATTGAGTGGACCTTTCAATTCTGACTGAGAATCTCTGTTTTCCCCATCTACATAAATCTGTGGATTTTCTCTAGGTGTTGCTGCAATATTAGTGACTGCTGCTGATGGAGTAAGTATTCAGAGTCAGCACAATTGCAGACAGTGTCTGTAAAACCAGATTATTCCCCAACCCCTGCAGCTGCACTTAGAACAAAGCACTCACATAAACAGGAATAGGACAGATCAAAATATATTACTTGCAAATAAGTTCACACTTTTATAAATTACTTTCACAGTTGAGAAGGAACCAGAATTTAAGACAAATGTGATTGTGATTCAATGTGTTTGCCAACTGAGCAATTCTATCATGAACAGATTGTATATTTGCATGGAAAGTCTTAATGTAGATAGTTGTTTACTTGCTATGGATCTTTCTTGATGGAAGATGCTGGTTGTGACCTCAGGCATCTCTCTTCTCTGTATGAATGTACTTTGTGGCAGTCAGTCTCCTCTATTTTCAGGGAATGTCATGTTTGATTAAAATGAAGATTTTCACGGACTTTAGTAAATTTGTTATGAGCTTGGTGAATGGCAGCTGCTTAGTAGCATAACAGAACTTCAGCTCAGAGAGCATGTTTTTCCTCCTGTTTGACTACTAACAAACTCCAGTCAACCTCTCTGAAGAACGAACAACCAAGCCTCTCAGGCCCTAGCATTTATATACACTCATAAAATTCTCAAAATTTCAAACATCAAACAATCAAGGAAATTATCAGCACCTGACAAACCACACTTCTGCTAGAGCACAGGGCAAATCACTGTCAGCTGCTAGAGACAGTCTGGGGCAGCACTACACCCCTATTCCTGTGATTAAAATGAATGTAGTTGTCATATTTGTGTTTTTCTAAGAAATAAAATTCTGGAATTCTTAGAACTATCAATGTCATTAGTTTCAAGTGTCTCACAATATTTGATTTTACATATCTGTGATATTTCTTGCTTACTATGTATGCTCAAGGATAAATAAAGGAGAGACTGTTGCAATTAACTCAAATTGCACAATGTATTTTGTATATTGTAGATGCTTTTGCTTGCATGATGTTTCTTTCCTCTCATTGCTGAAATAGGCTCCTGTCAACTCTTCTTCCTAAGAGAGGCTGAGCTTTTACAAGACCACATATGACACAAGCTTCTGCAATTGATGAATAACACTGATAAGCATGAATCTTTATATGAGAATTTCAAAAGATGTCTGGTGTGTCTTGGTGCAGGGTCAAGGTGCTCTGGAGACTGATTATCAGTGACACAACCTCTTACATCAACTCAACAATTTTATTCACAATTAGTGTATTTTAAATTCATTAAAAGACAAATACTGTATTTAAAGAACCCTAGTGGTTAGCAGCAATAATGTTTCATATTGAATGTTTTGCAAAAGCTATTCTTTATTATAGTGCAGATGTTCAACTTTGAGAAATATGTTCCTTCAGATAACTGATCTTGTAACTTAACCACTGAGGAAGAACAATCTAACACATTTCCACAAATTACGATGTATAAAAATAAAACATTTGAAGATGAAATGAAATGTTTCTCTGTCAACATTTTTAAATTTTCCTATCAAAAATAATACAATGTAGAAAAGAATGAAAAGTACAAAAGCTCAGATGACATTAGCCAAAATGCACAATAGTAGGGAGATTAAACTGGAAGATATGACCTTCAGTAGATAGATATGGCTCCCAGTTGACCCACCCAACCATCTTCACAATTTTGAACCCAGAATTATTCCTGTCTAAAAGAAATGCAGTGACAATAAAGGAGCAGAGGATGAAAGACAGGCCACCCAGTGACAAGTCCAACTTAAGATTTATCTCACGCTTGCATACCAAATGCTGACAGTATTACTGAGGTCATATTTTGCCTGCATATAGGAGCCAGGCATTGTTCTCTGAGAGGCTCTATGACCAACTGACTGAGACAAATGCAAATACAGTCAACCATTGGAGTGACCCTGGGGATCCTTATAAAAGAGTTAGGGGAAGGACTAAAGCAGATGAAGGTGATTGCAACCCCATAGGAAGAACAAGAGTGTCAACTAACCTGGATACTTCAGAGTTTCCAGAGACTAAACCAAAAACCAAAACATATACATAGACTGGTTCATTGCCCTGGGTACATGTGTATCAAAGACTGTCTTGTATGGTCTCAGATGGAGAGAATAACTTTAGTGCTGTGGAAACTTGATGCTTTAGAGAAGAAGGATGCTGGTGGGGGTGAGGAGAGTGGGTAGGTGGGTGGGGAAGCACCCTCCCAGTGGAGAAGACAGGGGGAAGAATTCAGGAAAGGAGGATCAGAAAGGGGACAACTCTTAGAATGTAAATAAATAAAATAACTTAATAAAGTTTATAAAGAATACAAAAGAATTTGTGAGCCTGTGTTTATAAATTATTATTTTCAAAGAGCAAAAGCAAAATTTATAATTTGAACCTTTGAGTGATGCTCAGGCAAGAACAAGGCTATTGAGAAAGGATGAAAATACATGCATCAAGAAATAGAGAAGAATCTTTTCATCAGATATACAAAGTCTTGGTTTGTCTATGGTTTGACTCTGAGTCTAACAAGAATGCTTTGTTGGAAGATTGATCCTCATGGTAATAGAGACACAGAGAACAGTGACTTGTTACTGATCTTTTTGATGCTTGGAAAGAATAGATACATTTCTTGTGGGTTCCTGGTGAACTTGTTGTACTGACAAATTTCCATGTACTGTGATGCCTTCAACCAAGTCAACTATGATATAGCTACCTAAACCTCAAAATGTTTCATGATACATAAGCCTCTTTCTTTTATAAAATACACTCTATCAGACACTTTTATCCATGAGAAAACAAATAATATATCAAATTTATATATAGATGTCACAAAAATACATAATAGATTGAGGCTTGATGTGAGAGAAATTCAGAGATAGAGAGAAACATGATTCAAGTTCATGTAAACAATTTGAGGTTTAGCTGCAGAAAACATTGAAGGAAGAACTGCCCATAGGAAACCAGATAGAGATGCAAACTGATGAAGAAAACTCGTGGTTCTGACATAAAGCTGGGGATCTTCTTGAGGGCCTTCCCCAGCTTGGAGAGCAGAGTCTGAGAGTCTTTACTAACAAGGCTTTCCACAGTGGAGGAGTTGGCGAGGGGACAGATTCATCCAGGTGCAATGTTCATGACAATCTAAGGCTGATTTGCTGGCACCCAGGCTACTTTTGTGTCTCAGACTTGGTAACTTTCATGCAATTTCTAGTTGTTCAGTAACACCCAGGTGCTTCTTTATTTATACAAGTTTCACAGCACAAAGGCAGATTAATGATTATTCATGTGGTAACAAATATATGCTAGACTTTTCATTGCATGTTCAGGATTACAAGTTCGGTTACAATTAGAAAAAAACAAACAGAACAGATTATTCTTATTTTAAGAATAAAAAGAAAAAGTGTCTTTAAAACTGGCTGTGGTTGTGCATGCCTGTGATCTTGGTCCTCAAGAGAAGGAGGCAGGGGAATTAAAAAAAATTGAAGGCCACCGTTTTCTACATGGTGAGTTTGTGCCAACCTGGGATATATGAGACCTTGTCTTAAACAATGACAGAAATAGTCTTTAAAAGTAAGAGGACACAGAAGAGCGAGGGAAATAGAATATATATTCCAATACAGAATATTAGAAATGATGCCATGTGGAAAACTGATTGATGAGTAGTCAACAAAACATGCAAAAGGATTTTTTTATTAAATCACCTTTTATAGTCACTTCATAAGCTTCATCCTATTTTAAAATTGGTGCCTTCTAGATATTCAACAAATGTCTACTAACCTAAGCAGAACTAATGTCCAAAAATGCTTCAGTTTATTATTAGTTATATGTATGTTTTAAAAAATTTTAATTCTTTAAGCTATGTTTCCTGGAGAAGACAGTTGTATTTAAACACTGGTCAGTATTATCCTCTGGAAGGTGATCCTGGGTTATACTTTAAAAAACAAGCTAAGCAGGAGCCAGAACCCACAAGCCAATAAGCAGTATTACTCCATGGTGTAGGGAAATACCCTCACAGATGAGTACAGAGTGGTTTCCACAGTGATTCTAAATCCAATAAAGCTGACAGTGAAGATTAATCATCATAGTCAAGGGCCATGGATTTTAGTTTTCTTAATGTAAACAGTGGACATTGTCTTTCTCTTTCTCTCCCTCACACTACATAAAGAGATAGATAGATAGATAGATAGATAGATAGATAGATAGATAGATAGA
>NW_021604742.1:268145-282396 GCF_004785775.1 Grammomys surdaster | reverse complement strand
AGATAGATAGATAGATAGATAGATAGATAGATAGATAGATAGATAGATACTGACTTGTTAAAGCAAATGAGATCCCTGCCTTTTCTCCTAGACTTTTCACAGTGTCTCATTCAGCTGCAACTAGGGTACCACTGATAATCTAATCCATCTGTTTTCAGTTTGTTGCTTCTTGTCTTCATATCCACTCTCCATTGTCTGCTGGGTGAAAATGGATAATGGGTCCTTTTATCCTTTGCCAGGTGAGTTAGGCATTATCAATAGAGACCACTAGAAACACTGCTGAAGTGGAGAGTCAGTCTGTCACAAGTCTAGAGTGTCCCCACCAACACTTGGGCTATTTATCGGGTTTCAGTGTACAGTGAGAAGCCTTGAGGACAAAGCACAGAGCTGCCACCCCTGTCTGCAAAGGACTGGGTTTCCCAAGCACATCGTATTTCCACCTGGAATTCTCTGCTGTGTGCCTGTGAGGCTTGGAACCTGAAGCATTGACCCACAGATGGTACCCACACTACTTTCTATGCTGTAATAACCATTCTTTGTCTTCCACTCACAGGTATCTTCAGCTAGCATCCACTAAACTGTAACAGTTTAATGTAGCAATGCAAGCAGGGGAAAGTAGATCTCAGAACCTGGTATCCAACCAATGAGCTGGTAGTCTATTCTTCTGCATGTCACATAATGTAGCAAACGTCCCGTTCTGCTAACTGAGGGGTTTAGAGGCTTCAATGGCCTCTTGCTGATACATCACAGAGGCACACTTACTTCCCTTGAATGCCTATATGCTTTCCCTAGACTTTCATAGCAGTTGCTGCTCTTAAGTTATATTAGACTTCTAAAAATAGATTCACGACTCATGACTCATCCCCTCATCTTCATTCTTTCCTGCTCTATTCAGCAATCCTGCTCTTTTCTCTATTTATAGCAACAGGGCTTCTCTGCACATGATAAGCATGCCAGCCCTTCTAGCATGCCCTTCCTCTGTCCTTCTACTGTAAGAAGTACACATACTCATGTGCACACCTACCCTCCCCACTTGAGAGAGAGAGGGGGAGAGATAATGAGAGAGAGACAGACAGACAGACTACACATAACAGGCTGAATTGTAGCTTGTTACTATCCACAAAAAATGAAAATGTAAACTGTCCTTCATGCGTGGCAAGTCTACACATCACAGCATCTAACCTTGGCATGAAACGTTGTGTTTTTGTTGTTTTTTCATTGGATATTTTATTTACATTTCAGATATTATCCTCTTATCCCATTCCCCCTGCCCAGGAATCACCTATCCCTCCCCCTTTGTTTCTATGAGGATGTGCCCCCCACCTATCCCCCACTTTCACCTCTCCACCCTTGAATTCCCCCACACTCGGCATCCAGCCTTCATGGGACCAAGGATCGCCTCTTCCAACTATGCCCAAAAAAGCCATCCTCCCCTGCATATACAGCTGTAGTCATGGGTCACTCCTTATGTGCTCCCAGGCTGATGGTTTGTACCCTGGGTGTGGAGAGCCGCATAGTGCTGCGCCTTTAAGATGGCACTGGTCTCTACCTTCCGCCACCTGCTCGCGAGGACTCTTAGGAGTAAACAACTCTTTATATGGCAGTGGCAGTTGATCTGGCTTGTCTTCGTGTGTGTGGACCTATCTGCTGTTGCCACATGGCAGATGGGGGTTGGCTAGTCCTAGAGTACTTAAGCCTGGGAGTGCTTTCCCCTGGGGTCCTCAGTTAGAAGATTGTTCAAAGGTCCTGAATAAACTGCTTGGAGAAGAGCTCCTGCGTTGCGGCTTCCTTGCTGGTCGAGGGTGGACGCGACACCTGGGAGCTCTGGTTGGTTGGTATTGTTGCTCTCCTCATGCAGCCACAAAACCTTTCAGCTCCTTCAGTCTTCTCTCTAACTCCTCCGTTGGGAACTCCTTGATCAGTCCAGTGGTTAGCTGTGAACATCCGCCTCTCTATGTTTCAGGCTCTGGCAGACCTCTAAGGAGAGAGCTATATCAGGCTCCTGTCAGCATGCACTTCCTGACATCCACATCAGCGTCTACCTTTGGTGACTGCACATGGAATGGATACCCAGGTAGAATGGTCTCCAAACGGCCCCTCCTTCAGTTTCTGTCCCACATTTTGTCTCCATATTTGCTCTCTTGAGTATTTTGTTACTTCTTCTAAGAAGGACTGAAGCACCCTCACTTGATCTTCCTTCTTCATGAGCTTCATGTGGTCTATGAGTTGAATCTTGGGTATTGCAAGCTTCTGGGCTAATATCCAACTATCAGTGAGTGAAAATCATGTGTGTTCTTTTGTGATTGGGTTACCTCACTCAGAATTATATTTTCTAGATCTATCCATTTATCTAAGAATTTCTGGAATTCTTTGTTTTTAATAGCTGAGTAATATTCCATTGTGTAAATGTACCACATTTTTTTTGTATCCATTCCTCTGTTGAAAGAAATCTGAGTTTTTTTCCAGCTTCTGGGTATTATAAATAAGGGTGCTATGAACATAGTGGACCATATGTCCTTGTTATATGTTGGAACACCTTCTGGGTATATGCACAGGAGTGGTATAGCTGGATCCTTAGGTAATGCTATGTCCAATTTTCCGAGGAATTGTCAGACTGATTTCCAGAGTGGTTGCACCATCTTGCAAACCCATCAACAATGGAGGAGCGTTCCTCTTTTACCACATCCTCACTAGCATCTACTATAACCTGATTTTTTTTTTATCTTGGCCATTCTGACTGGTGTGAGGTAGTATCTCAGGGTTGTTTTGATTTGCATTTCCATGATAACTAAGGATGCTGAACATTTCTTTAAGTGCGTCTTGGCCACTCAAGTTTCCTCAGTTGAGAATCATTTGTTTAGTTCTGTACCCCAATTTAATAGGGTTATTTGGTTGTCTGGTGTCTAATTTCTTGAGTTCTTTGTGTATATTGGATATTAGCCCTCTATCGGATATGGGATAGGTAAAGATCTTTTCCCAATCTGTTGGTTGTCATTTGTCCTATTGACAGTGTCCTTTTCTTTACAGAAACTTTGCAATTTTATGAGGTCCCATTTGTCAATTCTTGATTTTAGAGCATAAGCCATTGGTGTTCTGTTCAGTAAGTTTTCCCCTGTTCCTAAGTAGTCACGATTTTTCCTCATCTTCTCTCCTATTATTTTCAGTGTATCTGGTTTTATGTGAAGGTCTTTTATTCACTTGGACTTGAGCTTTGTACAAGTCAATAAGAATGAATTGATTTGCATTCTTCTACATGCTGTCCTCCAGTTGAACCAGTACCATTTGTTGAAAATGCTGTCCTTTTTCCATTGGACAGTTTTAGCTCCTTTGTCAAAGATCAGGTGACCATAGGTGTGTGGGTTCATTACTGGGTCTTCAATTCTATTCCATTGATTTTCCTGCCTGTCTCTGTACCAATACAAGGTAGTTTTTATTACTATTGCTCTGTAGTACAGCTTGAGATCAAGGATGGTGATTGCTCCAGAAGTTCTATTATTGTTGAGAATAGTTTTTGCTCTCCTGGGATTTTTTGTAATTCCAAATGAATTGCTCTTTATATCTCTATGAAGTATTGAGTTGGGATTTTGATGGGGATTTCATTGAATCTGTAGATTGCTTTAGGCATGATGGGCATTTTTTACTACATTAATCATGCCAATCCTTGAGCATGGGAGATTTTTTCCATCTTCTTAGATCTTAGATTCTTTTCTTCAGAATCTTGAAGTTCTTATCATACAGATCATTCCCTTGCATAGTTAGATTCATACCAAAGTATTTTATATTATTTGTGACTATTGTGAAGGGTGTCATTTCCATAATTTCTTTCTCAGCCAGTTTATCTTTTGAGTAGAGGAAGGCTACTGATTTGTTTGAGTTAATTTTATATCCAGCCACTTTGCTAGAGTTATCAGGTTTAGGGGGTCTCTGGTGGAATTTTTGGGTCACTTAAGTATACTCTCATATCATCTGCAAATAGTGAAATTTTGACTTCTTCCTTTCCAATTTGTATCCCTTTGACCTCCTTGTGTTGCCTAATTGCTCTGGCTAGGACTTCTAGTACTATACTGAATAGGTAAGGGGAGAGTGGGCAGCCTTGTCTAGTCCCTGATTTTAGTGGGATTGCTTCAAGTCTCTCTCCATTTAGTTTGATGTTGGCTACTGGCTTGCTTTATATTGCTTTTACTATTATTAGGTATCAGTCTTGAATTGCTGATCTTTCCAGGACTTTTACATTAAAGGGATGTTGAATTTTTTCAAATGCTTTCTCCCCATCTAGTGAGGTGATTATGTGTTTTTTTCCTTCGAGTTTGTTTATACAGTGGATTACATTGGTGGATTTCTGAATATTGAACCATCCCTGCATTGCTGGGATAAATCCCACTTGATCATGATGAATGATTGTTTTGATGTGTTTTTGACTGAGTTTGCAAGAATTTAATTGAGTATTTTTGCATTGATATTCATAAGGGAGATTGGTTTGAAATATTCTTTCTTTGTTCTGTCTTTGTGTGTGTGAGGTATGAGTTTAATTGTGGCTTCAACGAACAAACTGGATAGTGTTACTTCTGTTTCTATTTTGTGGAATAGTTTGAAGAGAATTGGCATTAGGTCTTACTTGAACATCTGATTGAATTCTGCACTGAAACCATATGGTCCTGAGCTTTTTTTGGTGGGGAGACTTTTGTTGATTGCTGCTACTTCTTTAGAAGCTATTGGAGTGTTTAGATGGTTTATTTGCTCCTGATTTAACTTTTCTACCTGTTAAATTGTCCATTTCATCCAGGTTTTCCAGATTTGTTGAGTATAAGCTTTTGGAGTAGGATCTGAGAACTTTTTTTGAATTTCCTTGATTTCTGTTGTTATGTCTCCCTTTTCAGTTCTGATTTTATTAATTTGGATACTACTCTGACCTCTGGTTAGTCTGGCTAAGGGTTTATCTATCTTCTTGATTTTCTCAAAGGACCAGCTCCTGATTTTGTTGATAGTTCGTGGAGTTCTTTTTGTTTGTTCTTGGTTGATTTCAGACCTGTATTTGATTATTTCCTGCTGTCTACTCCTCTTGGTGTGTTTGCTTCTTTTTGTTCTAGAGCTTTCAGGTGTGCTCTCAAGTTGCTAGTGTATGCTCTCTCCAGTTTCCTTTTTTAGACACTTAGAGCTATGAGTTTTCCCTTAGCACTGCTTTCATTGTGTCCCATAAGTTTTGGTATGAATAGCCTTCACTTTCAGTAAATTCTAAAAAATCTTTAATTTGTTTCTTTTTTTCTTCCTTTATCAAGTTATCATTAAGTACAGCATTGCTAAGTTTCCTTGTATGTGGTCTTTCCATTATTTTTAGAACCAGACTTACTCTGTGGTGATCTGATAGGATGCAAGGGATTATTTCAGTCTTTTTGTATCTCTTGAGGCCTATTTTGTGACCAATTTTATGGTGTATTTTGAAGAACGTACCAGAAGGTGCTGAGAAAATGGTATATTCTATTTTTAGGATGAAATGTTCTATAGATATCTGGTAAATTCATTTGATTCTTAACTTCTGTTAGTTTCATTGTGTCTCTGTTTAGTTTTTATTTCCATGATCTGTCCATTACTGAGAGTGGGGTGTGGAAGTAACCCACTATTATTGTGTGAGGTACAATGTGTGCTTTGATCTTTAGCAAAGTTTCTTTTATGAATGGGGGTGCCCTTGTATTTGTAGCATAGATGTATTTGTAGCATAGATGTTCAGAATTGAGAGAGAACTAACATTAATCCAATGGCATTTTGCATGACACTCTAGATGTCTCCTTACTCTCAAACTCTGACATGCCTTTCAACGATTTGAATAGGATAAAAAGCATCCATCCATTGTTCCAAATGCCTATCTAAATCCTCTTGTGGTTTCTTTTCAGATCGTATAAATCTTTTGCCTTTTACTAATATACTCTTTTATAATAGGCATTCACTAAAACAAAAATAGAACACAGTCACATTGTAAGTTCTAAAATACTAACTGGGATATATAAGTTCTGGGACCAAAAAATAAAGTTGTTGGAGTTTGTTTCATAAGCCATAAATGTGCATATTTGTATATATGTAAACTGTTTGGAACTTTGCACCATTCACTCGATGTGTGAATGTGTATATCTATCTCTCTGTCTGTATGTTTTTATTTGCATATTCATGTACAAAGTTGTTGGAGATTTTACTTATTCATCAAATGTGTATTCATGTACATATGTATGAATGTCTATGTATTATGCAAAGTGGTTGGAAGTTGCTTGTTGAGACTTGCTTCATCCACTAAGTGTGTGTGTGTGTGTGTGTGTGTGTGTTCTATATATCATCAGCAAACTCAAATTCTTCCCTTGGATTTCTCGTAGGCTGCATAAGTGCTTTTAAATGTTTGTAGGGTAAAGGTTCCTATATTCTTTATTATCAAAAATAACTAGAAAACAGTCAAGCTGTTCTCATAACTGATGAACTTGTTTAAGAGCCCTTTTAAATTCTAGTGAATAAAAAGAGATTTTATCCTTTTTAGATTAATTAGGCTGTAACTGAGTTTTAGATATTGAAGTACGTCAATTTGTATTATTGTATTTTGTATACTCTTCCTCTAAATTTCCCTTGTTCATGAAACAGAGTGGATTATTCTCATGTTCATCATGATCTTTATCATTCTGAATATTAAAAGCCTCATGAGAATCAGAATATATAATGGGAAGTTTATTTTTAGGTGTCTGATCTAATGATGGAGTATGTTCTCCATGATCCTTGCCTGAGAAGGGAAGGGGAAAGTGACTTTCTTTTGAGGATTGGCATATGTAAAGCTTTCCTAAAAATACTCCAATAAAAGAAACCTCAATAGGCGTATTATTAGGTACTTTCTTCTGATACCAAACCTGAATATCATTTCGTAGGCTGTTCCAGTTTCTAAAATCAAACTCCCTTGGTCTGGAAACTAAGTAGTACACTGGTGCACAAATCTTAAAAAAGCTGTAAATTGTAAAGTGCTCATTTTGATTCACCCTTTCTTTAAAGTAGATTGCATTATATGTGTTAAAGTCCTTTTCTGGAGATTACCAATGGCCCATGACTTATTTATAGTTCTTGCCCTTTCACCCTTCTCTATGTGGTCAATTTCTTATCCAGGTGACTTGCAAAGCACTTCACTGAAGTCTTATTCTCATCAGAAGTATACTCATCTCTATGGTTCCTGTACATGAATGAGATACTAGGGGCCTTCCATGGTAGAGTGTCAGAGGGTCATTGCTGACAAGGTGCCCCACAGAGCAGCTGTGAAATTAGGGAGGTGAGGTAGGAATGAGCAATGCAAGTGAATGTCCAAAGAAATCTTAGAGTTCTGACTAACAATCAGATTTCTTCTGAAGCTCTTACTAACTAGCAACAAGGTAATTTTCTCTCTTTCTTTCTTTCTTTCTTTCTTTCTCTCTTTCTTTCTTTCTTTCTTTCTTTCTTTCTTTCTTTCTTTCTCTCTCCCTCCCTCCCTCCCTCCCTCCCTTCCTTCCTTCCTTCCTTCCTTCCTTCCTTCCTTCATACAAGTTTCATAGAACAAAAACAGACTGATGATTATCTAAGAAGTATAGATTACATGTTTGATCTTTCATTATATGTCCAGTGTTATAAGTTCAGTCATCATTAGAAAATATAAACAGAAGAAATTTTATTTTTATTATCAGCCCTATAAAACCAATTTACAGAATCTGAAGATTGTCTCCTCCCAGGCAAAAACATTTATTTTACGGCAACTTCTTCTAGTATGGAAATTTTTTAGTTAGAAAGCACTCCAGACAAACAGAAAATACCTAAGTTTATGTTTTTATGAATAGCTAATACTAATACTTAATTTCTTTTACTACACCCAACCTTACTTTGTCTGAGATTCTAAATAATAAAATTTATAAGCTATGAAAATGCACAGTACTGAAGTTATGTGGTCTTGCATGCTCCTGATTTGAATAGTATACATGTATTTATGTTATGATAAACATTTGCTGAACAGACAAGATATAGGTTTCAATAAACCTTATAAAATGAATGACAAAAATTGTTGAAAACACCATACATGTATTGTTTGATAAACAATGATGTTTGTAGTGTTTTTTAATATTTGGGTCAGTTGGAGTCAGTAAAAAGTGATCAAACTTATGAACCTGTGCTAAAGATATCTGTAAAGTATTCCTTATTTTTTTCATGGGATTTTTTTCTGTGCTGTTTAATGCATACAGAGTACAGTTCTTTGTTAAGGGGAATTCACACACACACACACACACACACACACACACACACACATACACACACACACACACATACAAAGAGAGAGTGAGAGAGAAAGAGAGAGAGGAAGAAACAGATATTGCAGAGAATCAAACTCATACAAGAGGCTGATAGGATAAAAAGATGTGGAGAATATTATAGAGACTAGAGAATTCAAATCTGAGCTTGCCTTTGGTTAAGTAGTATAAAGTGACTTCTCAGTTTGGCTCTAAATTGGTCTCATTGTGGGGGATTCTCCTTTTCCTGAAGTTTCTGTACCTGCACAGAAAAAAACAAAATTTACTTAAATGAATTAGACACAAAGCATAATTAGAATAATATCATCAACTCTTGACTATTACCAAGAAATACCCATGGTGTCCTGCCCATGGATCTCATTTAGGATCTTGGGTAAAAGTTAATGATGAGTATTCTGGTTTGTGAAACCAATTACAATAAATCCTTTGAAATCCTGGAATAAGGTTGAGCTAGTGATAGATTCTCAATAAAAGAAAGAGTAATACCAAAAATCTGTCTTCCTGTTGAATCTCTTGCATCTATTCTGCATGATTCACTGACCAGTGTTAATGGATTATGTGATACACATCCATCAAAATGCTTTTAAAAACTTTTCAAGAAGCGATATTTGCAGTCATTAGTGAAATACGACAAAATACTGTCCACTAAGCCCTCATTTTCCATAGATAATGATCTCAAAATAGTGTTCTAGAGAATGGGATTGAGAGTCATCACACCACAGGAATAATAGCCATTATTTCAACTATGTGTGAAATGAAACCCTTTAACTAGTAAGCCATTATGAAACAATTCCTTCAAGATAACTTCCTCTATCATTCAGGTCGAGGGCAGCTTCCTGGTCTTTTATGGTTTCTGACACACTCAGGATGTGGTTGCAACACTGTGTCTCGCACAGAAATAGATGGCAGAGTCCTCAGATGTCAGGCTGCTGAGCTGCATGTAGGCCGTGTTGGAGGATGTGTCTGCAGTCAGAGTGGCCTTGCCCTGGAACTTCGGATTATAGTTAGTACTATCATACTCAGGATCAATCTCTCCAATCCACTCCAGGCCCTGTTAAGGCCTCTGCTTCACCCAGTGCATATAATAATCTGTAAAGGTGTAGCCAGAAGCCTTGCAGGACAATTTCACTGAGGCCCCTGGCCTCATGAGCTCAGCTCCAGACTGCTGCAGCTGGACCTCTGAATTGAGCCCTGTAGAAAGAAAGGCAAATTGAAAGTTACTGTCACCACAGTATATGGTGCCTCAAGTTTGAAACTTAGAAGCCCCTTACCTGTAGTTATTGACATCAGGAAGGGGATGATCCAGGTGCGTTTCATGAAAAGACCTATGATTCAATGACTGTAGTTAAAACTGTGTTCATATGCGGTAGTTTGCTGTGGATAAACCTGTATTTATCATCATAGACTCACATGATTTGCATATTCATGAGGCAGGTCTTTCTTACATAAGGACATTCCAGCTGGAGAAAAGGAAGTAGAGTACACCTGGGTCAGTCAACAGGATGCTGGGGTCCAATTCATAATACTCTCTGAGGAACTTTCCCTGACACATATGCAGACCACTTAGATACAATATCAAAGCTTAATCTCTCAATTTTAAAATAGAATCCTAACCTGACACATTTACTTGTCTTGGTAACAAAATTTAATGGTGGTAGTAGCAATGAAGATTATAGCTACTAGGAATTTTTAAACTCCTTATTTTTGGGAGTTTGCAATTATTTTTACATATAGTTGAAATTATTAGTGGCCTTTTCAGAAGGTTGCATACTAAAATATTAAACAAATGATGGAAAGTGAACATGCCTTAGAAATATGTGCATATAATTGGTTATATATTCAGGATTTTATATAAGGACTAAATTACTGAGCCAGCAGGTCTATCAACAAATGAGTAAACTAAATATGCTGTACATACAACACAGCAGAATGTACTCATCTGTAATGAAAAAGGAACTTAATTTCTTAAGTAAATTATGACTTTTATAGAAGCATAGATACTGTATTAGTCTCTCATTTGTTAATCTTAGATATTGTACAGTTAGAAACAATTGTGTATGCAAATATATAATAAAATGGAAATAAAACTGTTTACTTGAAATAAATTGCCAAATGGAAATGATAGTGACAAGAAAAGGATATTTTGATCTCATGGAGGTAATATTTACTCTACAATAAACTTTTTGATAAAAATTCTAAGCATATAAATTTGTTAGTTTTATTTTTAATAAATAATTTTGTTTATCGCTTGCAATTTTCATTCATGACTAAAATCTCTTCCTCTCAAACTTCTGATTTTCTCTTTTTATTTGCAATTATTACACATATGGTTATATACATGCACACACATATATGCATAGACATATACATAAATATGTTATTCAGTTTAGTGTTGCATGTACTTGACTAGAGGGCTGAGCACTTGATATTAGATATCTGAAAATGTATATAGTATAATATGATTTTGAGCTTACATACAAATATACAGACAACTCATATCGTCACAAGAAAAGAAAGACAAAACTAATAGACATTGTTTTGAAACAACTCTTCTGTATTTTCAAAGATATTTAAACAAAGTTCCAATTTTTAAATCATCATGGAAATGCATATTAAACACCCAAGGGTATGTTCACCACAAATCTTGGGCTAAGTTGTCAGAAAATTAGATGTTAAGGGATGGTGAAGATGCAAAGATAAAGACAATTTGTTAGTTGTGTAAAGATAAGAATGAACACACTGTTGTGCACATGCTTAAACAAATAAAATTAGCATCATCATATCATCTTCAAACAACTAGGGGGCTATGAATAAGAGACAGCAACATGTGTCAGTGAGATGTCTAGGTGCAACCATTGAAAGATTATTTACAGGAGCTATGATAAGAAATTTATATCTTTATGAAGTTGGGTTGTAGGAATTCAGGAATTAGTGAGATTCAAAGTGCAACTTTTGAATATGATAAAAACACACTGTGCATACATGTAAAATGATCAAAGATGCAACAAAAGGTTGAGATATTAATCACAGTATTTGAGGAAGGAAGAATGGGTAAAGGAAATGAAAATTTATCAAAATACTGTTACATAGTCTTTCAGTGAAGAAAATGCTGTCCTGTGAGAGAACATGGATGGCCCTCAGTATGCTACCACAAGTGAGAAAACCTAGGTACATGGAGAAAAATGCTTCCGGACCCAGGTTACATGGTGTATGAAAAGATGAAAATTCAGGAATGGAGATTATTTTCTTATTCTCAGATGCTGATGTAGAAAGGGGAGGTGATAGTGAAAGAACATGTCCCAGATTTATGGTAGAGATTATAAAGGTGAGTTTTATATTTCAAAATTATTTAATGAATATATGTTAAATATTTTAACCAGAGAATAATTATGTCAGTCAGAATGTCAATTACTTAGTCTTCCTTTTCCATACTATATTCATAAATTAAACATAAGGTCATAAGCTTGATATACAAAATTGTTATTTGCCAATATTTGATATTTAAAATGAAATGTCAAACACTGGTCATAGTGTGAAAATATATTGTTGATTTCTCCTGTATCTTCTCCTGATTATACTTCAATATGATACAGGAATATAATTACTGAATTTATTGTATTGTGTCCTGCACACATAAATGTTTCATTTTTCCTTATTATTTTATATAAATTTAATTTAAAAATTCCATTTTCCTAATTCCTCCTAGGTGTTTTACCCCCTTCCTACACACCCACTCTCATGTTCATGTTCTTTCTCCCATTTAGAAAGAAAAACTGAAACAGAAAGCAAACAAATAAAAAGAAAATCTCATGAAATCCATGTTTTGTTGTCAAACTATTCATGATCATGGGGCTTTCTGCAAATTGTAGTTGATATACTCATTGTCACTCCAATGTAGAAATCTGACATTCTCAAGGCAGCTATCAAGCATGATTGGGTTCATTGTTAAGATTATTAACTTGTCCCCACTTTCCCTCATCCATGATTGGATTTTGTCTGGTCTTAGCTTCTCTAGGTGTTGTTCATGATTTCACAGTATCTGTGAGTTCATATGTGAATCTTCCATGTTATTCCCATAAAACACTGTTTCTTTATTGATGTCCACCTTACGTTCTACTGACTCTTCTGCATTGATCCCTGAGCACTGAGGACAGGGATATGACAAAGACATCCCATTTAGGAATGAACATGTCAAAGACTCTTACTCTGCCCTGATCATCTATTTGTGGGTTTCACGTTGCTATTTTTAAACATAATACAAATACTGAAGCAGAAATCTTGAGAAGCTGCCTAACCTCTACTCTCAACTTCAGAAGCTCTCCCATTCCTGTGACATAACCACATAGTGAAGCAGCAACATCCAGTTTTATAAGTAGATTCTTGTGGAACTTTCTTTAGTAAACACTGTGGAACATCACATTTTATATAAAACTACCATTATGTTGTTGTTATTATTATTATCATTACTATTATTATTAATTTTTTACAGTCCAGTCGTTGCCGCCTTCTAGGCCACTGTCCCATACAGGTCCTCATCCCATTCCTTCTCCTCTCTGTCTCCAAGGGGATGTCCCCCAACTCTGCCAGGCCTCTGCATTCTCTGGAGTTTCAAGTTTCTTAAAGGTTAGGCACTTCTTCCATCCAGGTTACTTGTGTTTCACATCTACTTCCAGTGGCCATGACATGCACATTTTTGTCCTTATAGATGCAAATAGGTGACTTTCTAATATTTGGTCTCAGTAAATATCAATTTATGTAGATCACAACCAAAATCAGAGTCCTTTAGGTTACAATGAAACAATAGGTCCAACAGACTGAAATTTCTGAAAATCTCTGGAGAATCTCCAATTGAGAAGAGTAGCTTCCACACCAGAGTGGATCACTTTATGATGAATTTATTATCTCTTAGGTAAAACATTTGCTTTTTAAATGAAGATCACAACCTGTAGATTCTAAGCACACAGCAAGTTTGTTCTGGTCTCAGAAAGAAGTCTCTGTCCTGGGTGTTTTGGTCACTACTGAGCTGCAGTGGTCTCAGTTCTCAGATTTTTCACTTACAGACACACAGTATTCTTCAAATTATCTTTGCCAATGGTGAATCCGCCATTGAACAAAAATGTTCGTACTCACTATTGTCATTACTAGTCCCAAAATCTCTTTCCAGGCCCCTCTTTTGATCTCCTTGACCCACTGACCATCAAAGCTGCTTGATGTAGATCCAGAAGTCTCACAAAAGAGTCTCCTGGATCCTGCAGACATCAATAATCACCTACACACTTCACCAGTTGAACCTCATGGTGTACACATGCAAACACATAGAATTCTGGTTAGAAAACTGTCGCACATGTCAAAATTCCCTTTCATTCAAGTTCTCTCCCACACTCATTATCTCTTTTTCTTCTTTAAAAGACCAACAAGGAAATTCAGGCTGAGCCCAAACTCCATGGTAAATGGATTGTGCCCCAGAGCTGATCAGTGAATAGGCAGGCCAGAGAATCCAGTCTGAGATTCTCTGCTAGAGCTGCAAGTTCAGGACTAGTTTGCTTTTCATAAGCTGAGAGAGACTTTATTTACCTGACTTCCTACTCAATGAGACATTTTGGAATGAAAGCTTTAAAGATACAACTTACTAGTTCAGATACCAGAAGTGAAATGGAGGAATTTGTGGCAATTATAGCATTAAAATATCATTTATCTGGAAAAAATATGAAAATTATTTCTGCCTTTATGTCCATAGAACTACTCTGCTTGCTTTACCTGTTTCAAGTAATAAAATATTCATAGATTTTAGAGGATTAATATACAGGTAAATTATGTTAAATGTATACATAAATCAAGGTTTAATGTTGTAGCCTGGTAGTGTAGCATGACACAATACTTGAAGTTAATGCTGAGTAATGGAAGAATTAATATTATAAATATATTTTCTAATAATACAGTTACCTAGAAAATCTCACTCT
>NW_021604742.1:143450-267745 GCF_004785775.1 Grammomys surdaster | reverse complement strand
CTCTATCATTTATACCTATTTATCTATATCTAAACATCTTTTTGTGGGGTATATTCAAGTTAACAACCTTAGGACTCATGTCACTATTTAATGTCCTAAAAGTAAGCAAAGGTACTGTATGTATGATCAAAAAAGTTTGGAGAGGTGGCTTCATCCTGAATCTCAGGCCATGTTACAATGCAACTTACCCATATTCTACCTGAGGATATGACACTTCCATAGTAGTTGTGAATTAAGTTTTAATATTAAGTTTGTTGAAATATCTGCCCATTTCTCATTATAAGAAACAATGTTGCTTCTTAGTTTTTCAATTGAGCAATTTATTTCACTATGAGAGAAAATATGTTTTTGGTATCAAAATGGTCTTGTAGATTGTGGCATTTCTATTTCTGTGACAGTCCCAGGAGAGTGATTTAAATTCAAGAGTATAAAGATAGTGATCCGTAGTCACATCTGGCTTGGATCTTTCAGGAAAAAATTGCTATAACTCATTAGGGCATGGTCTCTTGTGGGCTTCATTGGTAAATTGTGTTACATGTGGTTCATTGAAAAGAGGAAATCTTGAAGGAGTCTCACTTGTTGTTTACTCCTGATCTTCAAGTTTTTATCTGAGGGTGCAGTGAGCACCACCTGCTGACCTCCATTCCTCCTTCAGCAAGGTTATTCTTGTGTGACCCAGGGCATTTTTCTGCCTGTCCCAGTTCCTGAATAATTACAGAAAGGCTATATTTATTTGTAAGCTTTTGACCTTATAACCACGAATTTCTTCAACTAGCTTGTAACTCAATTAACCTGAACAGTGTGGCTGTTGCTAAAGCTGTTGCTTTTCTGTGGAATCTGTTCACTTTTCTGACCCCTATGGGACAGGATCCACTTAACCTTTCAGAGACTTGATAAACCTGGGTGGTAGGATACCTTTGGTGGGATCCACCATCTCATAGGAGAAGAGGAGGGTCAAGAGGAGAAGAGGAGAAGAGGAGGAGAGACTCTGCAGGGGAGTTTTCCAGGGCAGAAGCAATAGGGATGTTAAATGAACAAATAAATACACTAGTGGAAAGAAAGAGATGAAGAGGTTTTGAATTTGAGACGGAGCAAGCAACAGATATAAGAGGAATTCCAGTGAGGCTATGGTTATGTACAGCACTCAGGTATGAAAATCTCAGAAATATTTTAGTTAAAAATTATAAAAATCATGAAGTAAATCTAAGCTCAGATAGAACACTATTCTTAGTGGTCCGTGTTCAGTGTTGCACTGAATTGGACAACCTGGGAATCCATGATTTCTATCCTCTGTCAAAGCTGCAAAGTCAGGGCTGGTGTGGTTTTTATGAACAGAGGGAGGCCTTGTTTGCATTTCCACTTCTGCATTATAAGCTCTGAATTGAAATTATTAGCCATACAAATGTATAGAATAATTGAATAAATGAAACTAAGAACTGGTAAAGAATTAAAGAAATGTGTATTATTTATTGTGCATTTGTAGCACAATTAAATCTCTTTATTGTTTTTGACCACAGATACACCCCTCTCTCTGCTTTATGTGCTGCACAGAGAATATTACAGTATACTTGTAGTGAGAATTTTAGTTTCTTTAAAAACACAAATTTATTGTAAGAATATATTTTTGTGTTAATCCCAGGAGTGGGTTATGGGGATGCTTCAGATTGTTCCCTGCTACTGACTATGTTTTGCCTTGTCTTCCAGAAGAGATATGTATTTGCCAGCTGCAGATAGTTTGTGCATGCATGTGACTTTTGGAATTCTGGAAACTTTTCAGAGAGAACCCTGAGAGGTAGGATCGGTCATTGTTGGTGGAGGATTGTTGGTTGATTTCTATTGTTTTGTGGTTTGTTAAGTATTAATAAGCAAAGAAGGAGCAATAAGAAATTAGATATCTTTTGGGTGAAGATCAAGCTGCCCCAAGAATCTCAACACCCCTAATTAGCAGAAAGTAGACTAAATATAGCATTGCCCTCTCTTGCCTGTATTCTTTATTCTACTCTATCAGTGTTATGAATTTGAAGGGGAAAAAAGAGGGATAGGGGAGGAAAAAAGAAAATAAAACCCATAAAGTAGCCAGTCTAGCTAGATACACTAATAAATTTAGGAAAGGTAACAAAGACTATGAATGTTGAATGCAGATATTAAAATAAATAAATTGGTTTCAAGAATTTAGCTTAGTGTTGATTTATGAAAAATAACTGCTGTGAAACATCGAATTTTGAAAAATAAAGATATGATATGTATCATATATATATAATGCATATATATTATTTTAAAATAACTTTTTAAAATTTGAACTTCTGTGTTTTTTGTTATTTATTTATTTATTGGGGTGTGGATCATGTTTTATGTAACATTTTCATACAGCAGATCAGTGATTTACAACAATTTCAAAAAAATAAAGGAACATGTTTCTGAGCATAAAAAGATGTAGAGAAATTTAGAGCCATCATTCTAGGCCCCTGCTCTGATATACTTCCATCATTTCTACCCTGCTGCCTTCCTAGGAAATGACATTCTGTACTGATATGGGAGGAGACTCACTCAACATGATGTAGGTGAACCTTGGAACTGCCTCTTCATGTAGAAAGATTCTCAGTTCTTAGTTTTCCGACTGAGGAATTCACTCTACATTCCACACTTCCCATACAGCAAATGTGACCTGTGGTCATATAGCCCAGAACAGAATTCTCCATACTAATTAGCAATCTAGAGGCCATGAGGGTTTAGCCAATAAGCTTCCCTCCTACACATGCCTTCCTGCAAAATGTATTTAATGTATGGTCCACCATAAGGAATTGTTATGCATTTACTTTCCAGGATGCACAGTCAATAAAAGATATGAACTGTCTCTTTCGTCAGGAACCACTATGGGAGCATGGAAAATGGCCTTGCCTAAGCCTCCACCAGAAGGCCCCTCTGTGCCCCAGATAACTGCTGTCAAGCTAAGGACAATCACGGATGAGTCAGCCAGAGTTCCCATTCCCCTGGCCCCACGCTTATCAGCCTGCAAGACTCTGACTCTGTTCCAAACTCTTCTTGAATCAACAGTGCATGGATGTCCAGGAGTTTGGGAGTCCCCAGTTCTGGCTTTGTCCAGGGTCTGTGGACCTGTGTTCCTTCATTCTGATGTCTCTTTGCAACTTTCCAGTGGAGACCTGGGAGCTTGGGAACCCCAACTTCTGCCTCCCACATACTAGACTGCATTTTCCCACTACCTGAATGATGTCTCAGTGTTTCCTTAAAGCCTAGCACCCAACAGCAGCTGTACAGGGTAAATGCAGTCAAACATACTCCACACCAGCACTGGGACTTAATATGGACTCATAATAAATGGTCTTCATAATGATAGATAGGGCCTTTGAAACTCATTTCTGATTCTGTATCTTCTAAGGGGAGTGACATAGATTTAGGAATTAACTGCAGTGATTACTGTCACTTCTTGTGTCCCTCATGGCAAGAGTTGTAAATAACATAGGTGATGGTTTTTCTGGGGTTTATATGTGGTTAACTAAGACAATAAAAGTTTGGAGAGTTAGGCAACACCCTCAATGTCCCCTCTCTGCACCTGCTCCTCAGCATCTGCAGAATTAACTTACTTGTTTTTTCTTTTTTGCTGATTCATCACAATGTTTCCGATCATATGAACCTGATGTCGTTTGCTAAGTACTAAATGGAAGAATATACAAACATTGATAACACCTCCTCCAAGGATTAGTGAACATCACAGGTAATGAAGTGGAAAGACTGTAAGAGCCAGAAAGTGGAGATGAGTTCTATGAAGCACTGTATTTGGATTTGACAAGGCCAACACAATCATGAACAAAGGGCCTACCTGCAAAAAAAAATGAAGGCATGAGAAGAAGAACAGCAATGGTTGAGAATGAGAGGGAGATCAGCAGGAGTGCTAGACAGAGAAAAGAGTGCACTAGAGGTGACTAGGGCAACAATAAGTTTTATACCCACACTGAGGTGTTATACAAAAGTCAAAGATTTATCCTACTGTCTTCTATTCTTTATTCTGTTGAACATTGCTTTAGCTGCACATGCATGTACCTCTTAACATGGTGTCTGAATCTGCTATCTGGTGACAATATTTTACCTGTTAACACCATAAAAATTACACTTATTTTATAATATTTGTGTTTTGTATAAATTCCACTTGCTTTCATTTTACAGCTATTTTAATATAAATGCCTAAAACTAATGACACTTGTACAAGTCTCTGGAGTAGTAAGGGTTCTGTCTGTTGTTCACAGATACCCTATGACTCCACAAACCATTAGATACAACAGAAGTAAAACTGTCTGCAGGATAAATCATGTAGATCAAAGATTCAAACAGATCTAATATTTTCTAATGTAAGTGAGGCATTTTTATCTTTTCATGCTGAGGAAAAAGTTACTCAATAATGGATGTGTACAGTTAGTGGTTTACCATGTTGTCTACAATAGTAATTCATGAAAGAATGAAGATATTAAACACATATTTTTTGAAATAAATTCATTCTCACACAAATAAATGTTCAATAAATATATCTCTTTTATTCTGATAATGAGGCAATGAAGGAATAACACGAAATTATTTTCTTCTTTAGTGTGAGGATAGGGTTAATGTAAGAGCCTCTTAGATAGAGCCACCAAAAGAATGACTTCCGCGAAGAAATCTTCAACTGAAGGCAAATAGTTATCAGGGAAAATGGATAACATATCTCATAGATAACTGGTCACTGAACTCTAGAGCTCAGCACTCAGCAGGTGATCCATTTGTTAGTCTCCCTAAAGTGGCACAAGATGGTGGAGCAGAACATGGCAAGTCCTTCATCCACAGAATATTCATATTTTATCTAGCAGACAGGTTTCCAGATTAACCTTGTTATAGTTTATAAGAACCTATGACAACAGAGAGAAGAAAGAATCATAGAAAGTGTGACTGGCCACTTCCCAACAACTTTCCAAAATCACCACAGAAGCTACAGACTAGTCTTTAGATGAGGTTAAGGTAAGTGATTCATACTGCTTTGATCAAACTTTACTGATTTTCCTAGATGTAAGAAAATATAGTGGGATATATATTGATAAGAGTTATACATTAAGTTATTGAATCAGCTAAAAATGAAAATGGGTTAAATCAGTTCTTCATATGCTCAGATTTTAGAAAAGGTAGAAACATTTGAGACCTGTTAGGGTGTACAAGTCACAGAGTAAGTCCTCAACTGCCTCTCCTAATGCAAATTCTACTGACACTTTGCCTTCTCATAAGGAAGAAGCCTCACCAATAGCACAGACCCTTCTCTTTAAATTAATTAATTAATTAATTAAATGACTTTACATTCCAATATCTGTGCCCCTTTTTTCCCATTTCCCCTTCTCACAGTTACTTTTCGCTTCTCCCCTTAGCTTCTCCTCTGATAAGGAGGAGCCCCCTTGATATCATGCCACCCCCATATCAGTCACTGCAGTAATAGATGGATTTTCTCTCACTGAGGCCATTCAAGGGGGTCCAGTTTGAGAAACTGTTGAGGTTTTGTCTATCACTGTGTGTTGTAATGCTAAATACTGGCCCCTGTTGCTCCAGGAACTAGGAGAACCTTATGCACACTGAATCCTGCTATGTGATTTTGGTTCTTAAGTTAAAACTATGAGTTTAATAAAAATACCTGAAGACTATAGCTGAGCAGAATAGAGTAGGTGGGGCTTTGATTCCCAGGCTTGGAATCTGTGGCAGAGACCACTAGTAATGAGAGAGAAAAAGAGGAGAAAAGAAAATGCCATGTTGTAGGTGGATTGTGGAAACATGGTCATGAGCACATGACCTGTTGGAGTAAGAGTAGCTCAAGTGGAGCATGAAAAATGATATTTTGGGATTATTGACAGTGAAGTAGACAAAATAGATTAAAGGGCTGATATCTGCCAAGCTCTTATGCTTTAAGGCTTATAATGGATATAAAAGTTTTGTATTCTTTTATTTGGGAACTGAATGATCATAGATGGGGTGAAAAATCTCCAATTATTTTTTACTACAACATTTGGCAAACTAACATATGGCAAGAAAGTTCTTTAACAAACCAAACTGAGATTTTAGATTTCCAGATTGAAGGCATGCTGTTCCTTTAAGATAGACTCTATTAAGGATCCTAGGAAGTCAGGGAGACATTGTCCCTTTGCAACTTCTGTTTTTCCCCAAAACAAGCAGGGTTTGGGACAAGGTTTAGAATGCATAATGGTTTGATGAGCATGATCCAGAGGTTCATTACCAGGATATTGCTGAGTCTCTGAACCAACTACATGCCAGGTGCCTGAGCCCATGGGCTACATAAGACAGGCTTGAACGTCAGTTCTTTCCAAAGCACTGCCACTGAAGTGTAGCTCTAGAGGCTCTCAACAAACAGCAGCCTAGTCACATGGGTGCTAAATGCCCCTTCTGAACAGTGTGGCCAGGAAAATGTAGTTGCTTGGAGATTAGGCTGCATGCTTCCCACAGACAAGAGTTATAGAAAGCCAACAAAGCCTACATATAAAACATAGGGCTTACACAGGAAGATTAACAGCAACTCATTCAAACTAATATGACGTAGTATGCCATACTGCTCTGAGCATCCAGTCTCTTTAGATGTGGGCTCAGACAGGAGATTTGGATATGACTCACACATAACATATAACCAAGGGCAAAATCTCTGAACCAATGCAATGTGGTTTGGGAATATGCTTATACACTAAATGGAAGAAAAAATGAATGAAATGGAATATTGAAATAGATATTAAATTAAGAGAGGAAAGGGAATGATTAATAAATAAACAGATAATAATCTCAAATGAGGGAGAAAAAATTAATATAAGTTTTTTAAGAGTATATAGATAACAAATAATCTTATGCCTTTGATCTCAGTACTTGGGAGACAAAGGGAGAGACAGATAGGTTCCTTTTGAGTTTGAGGCCAGCCTAATCTACCAAGCAAATTCAAGTCAGCCTAGTCTACACAGAGAAACCCTGTATCCATAAACCTCAACAATAATTGATATAATTGATTTAATTGTTTTAAATTTTTAAAATGAAAATGTTTATATGTTCAATGATTTGACAGAGAAGTAGAAAAATAGTTTAGAAGGTTGATATTTGCCAAACTCTAGTGTTTTAAGGCTTATAATAAATAGATTTTGTTTGTGTGTCTTTTATTGGGAACTAAATTACCTAGATGGGTTAGAAACCCCTAAATACATCAGAGAACTGGATCCATATTGTCCACTGCTAGGAGTTTCAGCTAGACTCAACCCCATAGCCACCTGGAGCCTCCCTCCATCCCAGGGCACTTTCCCTAATCTCCTTACATCTGGTATCCCATACCCCTTCTAGGCCCCTCTCTTCCCAGATACTTTCCTCCATTAACTTCTGTTATCTAATTTATTTCCCCTTATGAGAAGGATACAACTAGGGTCCTTTGGGCTTTCTTTGTCATTTGGCTTCTTTGAGTATGTGGATAATAGCATAGTCATCCTTTGCTTTATGGATAATATCTACTTATAAGTGAGTACACACTCTGCGTGTCCTTTTGGTCTTGTTGCCTCACTCAGGAAAATATTTTCAAGTTCCATCCATTTGCCTACAAAATTCATATTTTCCATGTTTTTAATAGCTGACTATTACTGTTCCATTGTGTACATGTTTCTTTATCCACTCTTTTGTTGAGGAACATCTAGGCAGTTTCCAGTTTCTGGCTATTATGAGTAAAACTGTTAAGAACATAGTTCAAATGCCCATTTGGATGCTGGAGAGTCTTTCGGATAAATGCTCAGGAGTGGTAGAGCTAGGTCTTGAGGTAAAACTATTCCCAATTTTCTGAGAAACCACCAGATGGATTGATAAATAGCTCTACCTGAAGACCAGGCTCTACCTCAAGACCCAGCTATACTGCATACATATCTAATATTTAGATTCTGATGATCTCAGCAGTGTCACTTCTGCAATGAGAATATATTTTCAGCACTTAATTCATTTAGACTGTGTGGTATACATACATTTTTTTTTATTTGAAGAAACATGACATTTTTATTTACAGAGCTTACAGACCCCAGGAACAGCACAAAATTATGTTTGCAGTTTCTTCGCTGGCATTGTTTTCTGTGTGAGCTCTGCTCCACTGCTAATACTGAATGCTCCTATTGTGCCTGATTTCATACTGAAGTCATACTGAAAGATACTCACAGTGATACATGAAGTAACACCTGGTGATGTCATTTCATAAGTTGTTTACCCACAGGCATATACTGCTTTTGTAGATATGCACTGAGATGGTGAATCTGTCTTTCCCAGAATATGCAGAGTGTGTTTCATAAATATTAAATTTATCTTTAATTCAAACAATGAATTCCAAGACTATTCCTGGAGACTGGTGTATTAAATGCATTAGGTCATTAATGAGTGTGAGTCTTAAGGTAACACAGGAAAGTTTTAGGGATGTTCTGGGCTGGACTAAGCCTTGCCTAAACTCTACCAGCTGCACCTCACGATGGACAGCTGCAAACACAAGGAATCCCGTAAGTAAACTGTTGTGAATATCCACTGTCTCTCTCAATCACAAATACTCAACTCACACACTCAGTATATCTTCTTATAAATTAACTTTTAAAACACCAACAAGAGAAGGTTTAGTCCCAACTCTATGGTAGATGTCCTGTGTTCAGGACTGATTACTGAATTGGAAGACCTAGATATTGTCTGTTAATGTAAAGATCAGTCCTGCTTACCAGTGGAACAAAAGAAACTAATGACTCAACTCCCTCATGAGTTTCTCCCCTCCTGAACATTGCATTGTTTATAACCAACCTTAGAATATGCATAATTAGAACAAAAAGATAGACTCAACAAACATTTCCAATGTTGAGGTCTCAGCTCAAAAGGGAGTTATTACAGCTGTATTTTATAAAATACTGCAGAAAACCCTTATACTCTGAAATGTGGATAACCCAGAGGAAATGAAGCATTTCTGAGTTCACATCATTCACCAAAATAAGTTTCAAGGATACAAATAAACAGAAACATTGTCAATGAGTTTGATGCTATTCTTAAGAGCATCACCTTAAAATAAATATTCAGGACCAGTTGAAGCTACTCTAATATGTTTATTCTATGAAACCAGAATCAAGTTGATACCTAAACAATTTAAACAACTACAAAAATGAACTATTTATTTGATGAATAAAATGCAAAAATTTTTTATCAGAATGCTTGTAAATCAAATTCAATATTTCAATATAGAGTCTGTGTATTACAACCAAATAGACTTCTTTCTCTAACATCATGATTGGTTCAACATACATATATCAATCAATATCACATAACAAATAAACAAGTAAAGGTCTGAAATGATATAACTATTTCAAACGATGCTAAAATGTCTCTTGGCAAAGTAGAACATGAATTCTTGAAAAAAGTTCTGAAGTCTTTTGGAATGGATGCAATGTAGCTTACAATTATAAAAACTACGTATAGACAAAATTCTAATGGAGAGCATTTTTTTAAACTGAATTACAAGTCACATATGTACACTCTTCCTTCCATGTCATGGTGTTTGTAGTATTAGTTATAATATTTTGGCAAGAAAATATGTAAAATCTATCAGAAGATGATGGCAATAATTCAAGTTATGACTAATTATAGAGAACAAGATGCTTTCTTTAAAACACCCTATTGTGTCTAATAGAAAACTCTTAGAATTAATAAATACATTGATGTTTCAGAAAATAAGTCCTAGTGAAAATATATAACATGAAAAGCCAATACAATATGTCTTCTCTGCTCCTCTGTTAATAATTTCATACTAATGAACTCCAAAGATAATGGCATGCATGATTTTTTCAGATAAATTGTTCAAATGAATGATGTATATCAAGACAATAGCAAAATTACATAAAAGAACATCAAAAATTGCTGAATAAAGTGACAAAGAAATCAAAGCTTTGAAAACAAATAAAAAGGCTATGAATTGCTGAAGCAAACAAACCAAATTGAGGCTGAGCATAAAAATAATAATAAATAAAAACAAACAAAAAACCCACCCTAAATAGAAGAAATCATCAACAGAATAAATTATGCCAAAAAGCAAGGATCAAGGCTGGAACATATTGTAAAGGTATGAAGTTACACAGCAAAAGCCAATGAGAAAACTTAAAACATGTATGAAGAAGACAACTAAATCTTTTAATAATATACAAAGCACAGGAAGAAGAATACCACAGAAAAGGCATCAAAAATATTTTCAATACAAACATAAAAGAAAAAAATAGATCTGCAGGGGAATACAGAACAAAAAATGGAGTACAGACATGAAATTTTTCCCAAGTTGCATTATAGTAAAATAAAAAAAAAAACTCAGAATAATTGAATAATTTTGAAAATTGTAATGCTGGTTAAGTCAACTATAAAGTCAGATACATTATACTAGAACTTCAATATTCAGCATAAATATTGAAAGTTGGCAGGGACTTTCAAAATACATTCCAAGTTCTAAAGAAACAACTACCAAGCTGCACAATTATACACAAGACAAATTATGTCAGAATAAAAGCAAAAATAAAAACTTTCTACAATAAAAATGACTAAAAGAACTTATGTTCTCTAATCCATCTTCATAAAGAATAATGAATAGTGGAATTTTCAACCTGAAGAGAAAATCCACATTCATGGTCACAGTGAATGAGCAAACAATTAAATAATAGATAAATCAAAATTCTCAATAAAACCCAGCACACACAACAAATTAACAGAAATTATCTTAATACTTCCAAAAATAACATTTTTATTGACTTATGAATCATTAAAAAAATTCAACCTCACATAATGGATTAAAAAAATGATTCATATGGCTGGCCATGCTGCTTTTTAAGCCAGGAATTATTAAAAATTGAGGAGCCAGGTACGGGAGTCTCATTATGAGTTGTAAGTCAGGGAAACTCCAGATATGTTCCCTGGCAATAAATACTCTTGCAATTTTCCTTGGTGACCACCAGAAATACTTCATAAGATCCTACTACTGAAGCCACCACACACCTTGGTTGCAAGATAAAGAGTACCTAACTGGAATTGAGCTCGGAACTTCCTCTTTGCTGAACAGCTTTCATAATGTCAGACAGTGTTATTTAGGATAACAGGGGAAAAGAGGCATCCACAGTCTTACTCAGATGTGAATCCTACAGCTACAATACCAACCATTCAGGCAAGATTTGTATACCAGTGTAACAGTAGTACAACTTAAGGAAGGGAAACCAGTGGGTCTGTAATTGGATTTGAGCTCCCTCAATAATAGAGAATTCATTCCTAGCATTATAAATCTGTTCAAAAGTCCATGACTGAAAAGTTCTTAGACACTGGAGAATTCACTACTGTTGTTTAGCTAAATTAACATGGCCCCAAAATACTTTCTAAATGTTTATTATGTTCAGATCCGTAGACACATTCTAACCCCAGCCTTGATGAAAAAGATTCCCTTTGCAGTGAATGACAGTGAGCACAGTGCTCACAGCTGCTCAGAGTGCTGAGAAAAAGTGCCACTTGAATGCATATTCCAAATCAGGACATTTATACCACCCTCTTCATGGTAGGAAACAAGGGAAAGAGGGGACATAGAGAATATGACAGTTGGAATATAGGGAGATGATATCTTCCAGGCATGACTCTCTCATTTCAATTATGATTTCATAGGTTTGTTGTCCCACACAGGACCTGAACAAGAATGTTTATCACAGTCAATCATGCACCAGGGCAGGGCTCACAGGACCCTTATAAACTGTTAGATACTGATGAATATTAGAAGAAGGACAGTTGTTATGTATCCACTGGTGAGACCACGAAGCTCCAGTGGATATCTCTTAAACTCATGAACCACTAAATGAAAAAGTAAAAGATCACACTACAAAACTCAGAGTCACATAGATTATCCTAGTTAAACTCAGTGGATCCCAAAACAACAACAACAAAAAAGAGGCAAGAATTCAAGAAATGCATCTGTGGAGTACAGGGAGGATGAGACAGCGATGCAGAATGAGGCAAGAGAGTATGGGATGATGTTAATGAACAGAGTTCATCATTTAAGTTAATGAAATTGTCAGAGAATAAATGTAATAAAAGTATTCAAGGGAAAGCCCATGAGGCCTCGGCCCTACACAAATAACTGCAGATAACTGAGAAATGCTGAGATTAGGAGAAGTAGTCTTCTCCAGGGAAAGGCACAATTGATTATACAGTACTAATGGTCATCCCTGAAAACTTACATATGAGTTAACATTGTGTAGATTAATTTAGGAATATGTATGAATATGAAATGATGCAAATATAGTCTAATCTCAAGGAAACGTAAAGAAAAATATAAGGTACAGAATTGTGTTATATTTTGTCCCCCAAGTATGTATGAAAGTGTTAAATGTGGCTCATGTCTAATTTTAGATCATAGCACACTTCTTTCAATGAAAATAAAATAGTAACAATGGTGTAAAAAAATGATTCATTCTTATTTCTGTCCCTGGAAAACAGACTTCACATTCATAGCACTAACACCTTATGGTAGATAGTGTAAAAAACATACACAAGGAAATAAAACTAAGAATCAAATATTGCTTTTATAATATATGAATGGACTGATCTCTATCCAAAACTATTAGAAGACATTAAAAGAGACTGATTCATACTCATTAAAGCAAGAATCTACCAAAAGAACACATGCAGCTTGCATTGGAGCAAATTTGATAAAAGCCAGATCACTATGAATATAAGCATGGATAAAACAAGTGCATTGACTATGGTGAATTCAATACTCTACTGATACACACTTTACCTGGACAAAAGCTAAACAGACATGGATACTTCATTTCATGAAATGAAATGAACCTCAAAGATGTCTTCAACACATACCACAATAAAAACATAAACTTCTACTGGTTGTGGGTAAGTCTCAGAATGATGAGATTTGGAATTGTTTTTTCATAAGAAAAGATAGTCAGGTCCTAGTTTCGCAGCTGAGAAATTCATTCTTTTATGAAATAATGTATCTTCATGCTGACTGAGAAAGACTATGAACTGTGTCATTTCTATTTCTGTAGCTTCCTAAGTAACTGACATATATTTTACAAACTAATTGCAGTTATGTCTATCAGATAATTAGTTCTTCTTAGCAAGTGTTATAACTGACACAGAAGATGGTCTCCTATCCTAACTATATGGTTAACTGAGAGGAAAAAAAATCTGAGTAGAGTTAGGAAATCCTCTAGTTGGCCACAGACATTATTGCTGATGCCAAGAAGTGCTTGCTGTCAGGAACCTGGAGTGGCTCTCTGTTCAGAGGCTCTGCCCAAGCTTTACCAATACAGATGCAGATGCTTGTCACCAACCATCAGACTGAGCAAGGGAACCTCAATGTAGGAGTCAGGGGAAAAACTGATGGAGCTGAAGGAGATTGCAACCCCATAGGAAGAACAACAATATAAACCAACCTGATGTGCCAGAGCTCCCTAGGACTAAACCACCAACCAAAGAGTACACATGGAGGGACCCATGGCTCCAGCTGCATATGTAGAAGAGGATGAGATTATGTTGCCTCAATGGGAAGGGAACAAAGAGGAACACTCCTCCATTACTGGTGATATTGTAAACTGGTAGAACCACTCTGGAAATCAATCTGGAAGTTCCTCAGAAAATTGGAAGTAGATCTACTATAGACCCTACAGTTGATAAACACCTCAGCAATATGAGTGTATATAAAATTAACTCAAAGAAATCAATATTTTTTATTTTTTTATAAAAATGAAAGTCAGACTGAGAAAGAAATTATGTCAACATGTCTCTTTTCAATTGCAACATTAATTTAAAATAGCTAAGCACCTGAAAGACCAGTACAATAAGAATTTCAAAGCAAAGCCTTTAAGAAAGAGATTGAAGAAGATATCAGAAGATTCAAAGATCTCCTATGGTCTTGGATAAGTAGGATTAACATAGTGAAAATGTTATTTTTACCAAAAGCAATCAACAGATTCAATATGATTTCCATCACAATTGCAGCACAATTTTTATAAACCTTGAAAGAGAAATTCTCAACTCAATATGAAAAACCAAAAAACCCAGGATAGCCAAGACAATCCTGAACAATAAAAAAAAAATTCAGGGAAATAACCATCCCTGATCTCAGGCTGTACTACCAAGCAATAGTGATAAAATTTGCATGAAATTGTTATAGATACAGAAACATTGATGAATGGAACCTAATCAAAGACCCAAAAATAAACTCACACAATAATGGACATTTAATATTTGATGAAGAAACCAAAGTGATACAATGGAAAAATGAAAGCATCTTCAACAAATGGTACTGGACTACCTGAATATTCATCTGTAGAAGAATGAGAATACATCTATCCTTACCACCCTTTATGAAACTGAAGTTCAAGTGGATCAAGAACCTCAACATAAAACTGGATTTATTATAACTCTACAAGAGAAATTAGCAAACACCCTTGAACTCATAGTACAAGAAAAAATTTCCTGAACTGAACAACAATGTCTCAGGCTCTGAGATCAATATTTGATAAATGGGACCTATAAAAAACCAAAAGTTCTATATCTCAATATCAGTTGGATACAGTCAATAGACAACAACCCAAACAATCCAATTAAAAATAGTTTGGGTAACTAAACAGAATTCTTTTTTTTTCTTTTTGGTTTTTCGAGACAAGGTTTCTCTGTGTAGCCCTGGCTGTCCTGGAACTCACTCTGTAGACCAGGCTGGCCATGAACTCAGAAATCCACCTGCCTCTGCCTCCCAAGTGCTGGGATTAAAGGTATGTGCCACCACCACCCGGCTCTAAACAGAATTCTTAAGAGAAAGAAATATTGAGTGAGTAAGAAGCACTTAAATAGATGTTCAAAGTCCTTCATTTTCTTGGAAGTGAAATTCAAACCATTGTTGATGTTCTATCTTGCAGCAAATAGAATGGTTAAGAAGAAAAAACTCAAGAGGTAGCACATGCTGGTAAGGATGTAGACCAAAAGGAATACTTCTTCATTTTCTTCATTTCTGATGGGAAAGCCTACCTCTAAAACCACTTTTGATAATAATTTGGTGGTTTCTAAGATGACTGAGAACCTCAAGAACCTTCTTTACCACTTGCCTCTGAGACTATACCCCATAGATATTCCAACATCCCACAAATACACTTTCTCAAGTATGTTCATAGCTACTTCATTTGTAATAGCCAGTAAAGGGAAACAATCTATATGTCCTTCAATTGAAGAATGGACAAAAAATATGTGGTACATCTACATATTGGAATACTATTCAGCTGTTTAAAAACAAGACATCATGAATTTTGCAGGCAAATAGAACTCAAAAATATCATCCTGAGTGAGGGAACCTAGTCCATAAATGATATGTATGGTATATATCCACTTACACGTTGATATTAGCCATAAGATAAAGGTATCATGTGACACTCCACAGACCAAAATATGCTAAAAAAGAAGGAAGGCTCAAGGGAGGAAGCTTGAATCTCATCTAGAAGTGGGAAATAGTCATAAGAGACAAATGGAGAGAGGGGCAACTGGGAGGGAAGGGCTACGGTGATGGGAATGGAAGGTTTAGAATCATATGTCTAGAAGGACAGGAGAGATGTCTTGATGGCTATGAAAATGAATAGAAATATGCAACTTTAGATGGTGATAAGTGGGGTGTACCTACAAGATGAGACAGATACTTGGGATACAGAAAGTGCCCAAGAATCAGTGGGGATGACCTTAACTGTGACTCATTACATTGGTGATTTGGAACCTCAAGAAGCTCCTACTGTAAAGACACAAACCATCCCACAAAACTTTCAACCCCAAATTCACCCATTCTATAAGAAATACTGTCACTAGGGTTGGAGCAGAGACTGAGGGGATAGCCTAACTATAAGAGGTCTAGACTTGATACCTATCTCATGAGCAAGCAACAATATCTTACACTATTAATGATATTCTGTTGTGCTAGCAGACAGAAGCTTGGCATAACTGTCATCTGAGAGATGCTGCTCAGCAGTTGACTCAGGTATATACAGACACCCACAGCCAAACAGTGGATGGAGACTGGGAGTTCTTATAGCAGAATGAGAGGAAGGATTTTGGGCCCTGAATAGGATAGGAACTCCACAGGAAGACCAACAGAGTCAAATAACCTGGATGCTTGGGGATCTCAGAGTCTGAACCTCCAAACAAAGCACTACACAGGCTGGACCTAGGCTTTCCCATTCATTCAGCTTGGTCTTCATATGTGTTCAGAACAACTGAAATTGGGGTTATCCAAAAAGCTGTTGCCTGTATGTAGGTTATGTTCTTCTAACTTGGTTGGCTTGTCTGACCTCAATGAGAGATGAAGTGTCTAGTCTTTCAGAAACTTGAAGATTCAGTGTGTCGGGTGATATGTAGAGGGTGCCCAGATGCTCATATGGGAAGGGGAGGGGGGCAATGGAAAGGGTTATGGAAGGGAGTGACCTGTAGGTGAGAAATCAGTGGGATGTTATACGAATAAGTAAAATAAAAATGAAGAGTTAAGAGTTCAGAGTTTCTCCCCAAGGCATCTTGCTTGGGCCAGTGAATTAAGTTTTATTCTGTCAGGAGTATTGTCCACATAAATCACCCATTCCTGTCACTGGGCCACTCTGCTATCAGCATGATGTCAAATCACCAATGCGTTCATCATCTGCAGATGAGACAGAGATAGAGAGAGAGAGAGAGAGAGACAGAGAGAGAGAGAGAGAGAGAGACAGAGAGAGAGAGACAGAGAGAGAGAGACAGAGAGACAGAGAGACAGAGTGACAGAGAGAGAGAGAGAGAACCTGTACTGGGCAGGCTGCCTGCATATATGTTTTTTTATTGGATTTATCTTAGGGCATTATGTATTTTCTTCTTAATGGGCTTAAAAATTTCATAATGTCGTATTTAAGGTCATTTGCTTGTACTTCAACTGTGTTGGAATATGCTGTGGTTGCTATAATCGGATGGCTGGGCTGCAGGGTTACCATATTGCCCTGGAAGTTGTTAAGATTGTTCTTATAGTGGCCTTTAGTCATTTGGCTATGGGATTATTAGAAATTTAGATGCCAGTTTCTGAGTTTATTCTTGATGAATGAATTGTTTCTTTAGATTTCTGTTTCTGCTCTAGTCTTCTTTTGGAGTGGCCTGTTCTAGTGGCCAGAGTCTTCAGGTCCAATAAGGAACCTCCACTGGGGATTTTGTGACCTGAGTGACCTCTGGGGTACTGTCTCTGCGTTTTAGAGATTCAGAAAAATGCCATGGACACTGTGGTTCTGGATACCAATGTGGCTTCTAGGGTTTTGGTTTTGTTCGTGGAAATTCTAGTAATTATTTGTCTTCCAAAAATCCAGTAGATTTCTGCTGGGTGCCATTGAAGAATTCTGGGTATAACTTAAGGGTATTTATTAGGCTGTGTGCATTATATTAACTGAAGATCTTAGCACTAGTGTGTCTTCCTGTATAGCAGGTGTGTGGTGCCACCGTTTTGGCAAGACTCATTTTTTACCTACTCTAAATTAGATTTCCTTTGCCTGGTGTATACTGCATGCTTCCTGTTGGTGCACAGCTGCTCTACAAGGAGGTTTATGTCTGGACTCACACTGAAGACCTCATACTGTGTTTCTTGCACAGTAATATGTTGCTGTGTCCTCTTTAGTCACAGAGTTCAACTGCAGGAAGAACTGGTTCTTGGATGTGTCTCTAGTGATAGAGATTCGACTTTTGAGAGATGGATTGTAGTTATTGCCACCATTGTAGCTTATGTATCCCATCCACTCCATCTTATTTCCTGGGAACTGCCGTATCCAAGTCCAATCATAACCACTGGTGATGGAGTAGCCAGTGACAGAGCAGGTGAGCGACAGTGTCTGAGAGGGTTTCACAAGGCCAGGACCTGACTCCTGAAGCTGCACCTCAGACAGGATACCTTCAGACAAGAAGAGTCAATTCTGTTAATCACACATTTCAAAAACCCCTCATTCAGACATGTATGAAATGACAACACTCACCAGGAAGGGCTGTTAACAGGAATACAAGACTCAAAGCTCTCATCTTTTAGGCTACACTCCGTTTTCTTCAGAGATCACCCTCCAGTGAGGATATGTGAGCTGTCCCATCTCAGGAGTGTATTTAACTTAGAGCTAGAAGATACATTTGCATGTGGGAGACAGTCTTGCCTTCATAATTTGGGGAAGGTAGATACTGAATGCACTTGGTTATTAATATAAGACCATCAGTGCCTCTGACTTTCTATAGTGTGAGTCTGGAATAAGAAAGCATGAGGACAGTAGGATTCACAGGAAATACATCTATACATGATCCCACCTTCCCATCATACACCAACCTTCCCACAGACACTTTTCTGCTTCTGTATTTTTATGGTCTCATTTCAGTGCCAACCTTCCTTTCATACTTGGGTTCCTGACTTCTTACTTTTTTATTAGTAGCACCACACTTTTCCTAGTTTTAATCTCTCTTCCCACCCATAATATGTGTTACCATCTTTCCAAAATCTTGGTACCCTGTATTATTGTTGATGCACAGATAATCTTGTATATTTCTAGTATATCTCCATAGCTGTATTACAAGAGTGATGTGGGTAAGTCATATGATGTTTGTAATTTTACATTTTGGGAGACAATCAAGACAAAATTTCATATGAACACAAACTGGTTAAACTAATTATCAATTATGTTTCCACATTCACCACTTACTCATCAGCATTTGGCATCATTTGTTTCCTTCATAAATGCTATTGATGTTTGGATTAGATGATATCTTAACCTTATAATTTACATTTTCATGATTGATCAACTTGTTGAGAACTTGAAAAACTATTTAATATTCATTTGTTTTAGGCTCATTTTACATAACACAAAGAAACAAAAAAATTAAAGTATTTCTGCTATCTGCCTGCTGAATCTATTAATTTTTGGCTTTTCAAAGTCTGAGGGTAGAATTCTGTGGGTTGTGCAGACAAATCAGTGAAAAACCTACTGTGCTTTTTCAAAATCTATACTCATTCTATATCATGTATGGAATGCTTTCTCTATCTAATCCATTACAGTCCTTCAGCAAATGATTGATACTGGAACATTTTGCAATGCTCTGTAATCTTTCTGAGGGTTAGAGTAGCATACAAGAAGATTGAGAAACATCACCATGATTCTGTCTTATGGGAATGATTAGAATATTCCTGATCATAGTGTGTTCCTTTAAAATGCCAGGTCAGTAGAATTCTGAAATTATATCTGATTTTGGAAACTATACTGTCTGATGAAGCTCCTATGGTTTACAACGATGGACTGTCTCTACATTACCTTAACAGTAGAATGATAATCTCAGGGTGATGGATCTAGTTATAAAGAGCCTTCACCAATAGATTTTATAAACCCCTTACATACACTTCCATCATTTATCATGGTGTGCATTAGCTCCTCCCTACCAAAAGAGAAATGACAGAATGTTAAAATGATCAAGGAGAAGTAGAATTAACTTCATGAGGGAGACACCATCACTCACAGGAAATCACCCATCTTCACACTGCTTTGACTCCTGAAGGATGAGAAGTGTTTAATGTGTTTTTAAATACCCTAAATAAGTTTTATTACTAAGAACTACTTTGATAATTTTTCTTAATGTGTGTATGAGGCTTTGTGGAAAATGAAGACAATGAAAGCTACTCACAGATTCATGAGAAAAGTGACAGTTGTGGTTATTTCCTTAATTTCAGCAGAAAAGGCAACATTTTTGCAGTCAGCTTTCACATACTTGTAAATATTCACTTTATTCCTGAGAACCCTTGTGACACACTGTGCCTAATTTTTTTCCACTTTTGTATTCCTTCAGTTCTCCTTGGTTATGTTAGCATGGTGCAATGGGAACACCTGTTTAATCACATAACTAAAGGAGTGCCAACACCATGTGAGTCAGTGAGTGATGCATTTCTTGCAGCCTGGGGAGCTAAGCTGTCACATGCAGCACAAGTATGTAAAAACAGCAAGTCTCTTATTTTATCCCAGAGTAAGAACATACTGTTAGTCATTGCAGAGAAGAATGTGTACATCTCTGATGAGAACAATGCCCTATCACTACAGGATGCCCTGTTGCTTTCATGCATACAGGGAGAGTATATCCCTCTTGTAAACCTGATGAATCTCTGTCAGAAAGGAATGGCAGAATGCAAACAAGTTGACTTTGGAATTTAACATTAGTTACATTATATTAAATAATAGTATTTCCGAACAAATATTCTGAGCATAACATAACCTGGGATGTATTTTTCAGCCCTACACTGAAGGTCTCATAATGCATAAAGGACTGGATTCTCACAGGTGTTTCTCGAATCCATGGCATGGGTATCAGTCATCACAGAAATTTAATAATCCCTCACCCCAACTTTATTTAAAACTAAATGAGATCCTGGTGCCCACAGGGGAGTCACATCTGCCTTGTTAATGCTCTGCATTTTTTTCTGAACAGAATTCATCCTGTATTTAAATATTTCCATACAGATTAAAGATGAATTTATTTAAAACCATTCAGACAGTGTATTTTTGCCATTCACATTCATACTCCACATTTATTGATCTGCAGTTCCCTGTGTGCCAGTGCCCCCTGCTGGCCATGAGCACCTTGTGGAGAGTTTTGTGCCAGAGTTCACAGTTTACATTCCTCCCCATTTCTCTCTCACAGTTATACATGGCAGTGTCCTCATTTCTCAGACTTTCATGTATAGATACAATAAGTTCTTAGAATTGTCTCTGGAAATGGCAAATTGTCCTTCACAAACTCTGCATAGTTTTTAAACTCTTGTCATATTTTATACCTGCTAATGACTTGTGCCTCTTCCCTGAGCCTTGGCAAATACAATGCATCCAGTAATCACTGAAGGTAAATACAGAGACTTCAGAAGAGTGTTTAAGAGACAGTTGAGGCTTTAACAAGCTTGCTTCAGATTCTACCAGCTGTACCTCACCATGTATCCTTAAAACAGAGAAAATCCTAGTCAGAAAATTGTCACATATATCTACTGTACCACTGAGACATGTTCTCTTACACAAAGGGAGTCTTTTCTCTGTGCATTACCTTTTAAAAGAGAAACAAGGAAACCCAATCTAATGTGATGGGAAACCTTTTGATTTCATTTAATTTCAGTTAATGGAAACATGAATATATATTTTATTTGAAGCAAATATTCTTGACATCAGATGACTACACATTTTAAATCTCACATTCTAAGCATCCAAACACATGGAACTTGGTGTAACTAGCAACACAGTCACAGATGTGAACACATATATTGTCCTGAACTTATCCACAATACATGAGATTAAATCTCCTTCTGACCTTAAATTTCGTTGCTGTGATGAGAGATTCTGTGCTACACGTTTTTTGGTTCACATATCTGTTTTCATAAAAATTACTGTTGTTCTTTCAACTGCTTTTGGAAGGATTGTAGTTAGTGCTACCACTGTAGCTTAAGTACCCTATCCACTCCAGTTTATTTCCTGGAATCTGCCGGATCAAGTGCCAGTAAGAATAACCATTGGCTATGAAGTAGCCAGTGACAGAACAGCTGATGGACAGTGACTAAAAGGGTTTCACTAGGCCAGGTCCTGATTTCTGAAGGTGAACCTGGGACAGATACCTTCAGACAAGAAGGGTCAATTCTGTCAATCACACATTTTACAAACTCCTCCTGAACACATGTATGAAATGGCAACACTCACCAGCAAGGGCTGTCAACAGGTACAGAAGAGTCAATACTCTCATTTTTTAGGTTATACCCCTTTTCTTTAGGGATCAACCTCCAGTAAGAAAGATGTAACCTCCTACAACCCAGAAAGTTATTTAACTTAAAGATAGAAGATTCATTTGCATGTAGGGAGATAGCTTTGCCTTCATAATTGGGAAAGGTGAATACTAACTGCACGTGGTTATTAAAATAAGACCATCACTGTCTCTGGCTTCCTATAGTGTTATTCGAGAATGAGAAAGGACTAAGACTGTAGGAATCACAAAAACAAACAAATAAAACTTCTAGACATGATCCTACCTTCCCTTTCTAGACCAACCTCCCCACAGATACCTCTTCTGCTCCTGTGTTTTTTAATTCTCAAGACAATACCAAAGCTTCTTTTCACACTTGAGTTCCTGAGTTCTTGCTTCTTTTTAATAAATTCATACTATTCCTAGTTTTCTTATCTTTTCCTACCAGTAACATGTGTTTTCATCTTTCCTAAAACTTGGCACACTCTTTTATTCAACAGGGTCCATACCTGCCTCTTGTTCCATCTACACTGTAGTCAGTACAAAAAGAACATACTGAAAGAAGAAGTTTCACACTCTGCATCCCTAGAATATTATTCAGAGACCCTATTTATTCTTCATATTCTCCTGAATCAAAGCCTATCCAATTTACATGTGAGAATTCTATGTGAACAGGTGTGTTATTGATACCAGCAAAAATGCCTGAAGACTAAAATCCTAAGGATAATTTTGTTCTTCCATGGGCCACTTTACAGTCTGAGGGTCCTCTTCGATTTTGCCACAAATGTAAAATGTATACCCAAAGTATAATTTGCCTCTTTTTCTTCATCTTCTAATAATATTCACCTGACATCAAGCCTTTTAAATTTTGAATATAGAATTTGTGTATAATATACACTTATCATAGTATTGTATTCTTATATAAATCCAAGTTACTCTACAACTTCCCTCCCATCCATATGCACCATTTAACTTTCTCATTAGAAAACAAACAGGCTTATAATGAAAAATAATTAAATAAAAACAGATAAAGTAAAACATGACACATCAAAAAGGACAAAACAAAGAGAAAGAGTCCAATAAAAGCACAATGAACAAATGTAGAGGCAGAGACTAGTGCATTCTCACACTCAAAAATACCATGAAAACAGAAAAATCTGAAGCCACAATACACATAAGAAAGAGAATATTTGATAAAATCATATAAATGAATAAACGATAGATAAATGATCAATTCCTAAGAATTGTTTGCAACAACTGACTTTTATTTCAAATGGGTAGTTACTCCTGGACATGCAGCCTACACTTAAGAGTAATTGTTTTCCCCAGTTAGATTCCATTAGAAAAAACTAATTATTAATTTTCAAGTGACTATCAGTTGGATATACATCTGGGTTAGTGATGGGAACATGAGTCCATTTCTTCTTTCAAAAGAGACTATTTTGCTGAATGCACAGGAGTGATGTAGGTAGGTAACATGTCAATTTTTATGGTTAGCTTTTGAGAGAGCTTCCAGACAAAATTTTATTGGGACTACAACAGGTTAAACCAACCATCCAATATGTTTCCCCTTTCCCCAATTTCTCATCAGCATTCAGTGTTATTTGTTACCATGATAAACATCATCATTGCTTGGATTAGATGAAATCTCAAACTAAATTTTTTATTTATGTTTTCTTGATAGATCAAGATGTTGAAAACTTCAAGTGTTTAGTATTCACTTGTTTCATAATTGTTTCTTTTTCATTACAAAATGAAGCCAAACATTTTACAAAGCATTGCTGCTATCTGTTTATAGAATCACTTCATTTTGGCCTTTCAAATGTGAGGGTAGAATTCTGGATGTTGAGTTTACAAATCAATGAATAACCCACTGTTTCTTTTTACTATCTATTCCCACTCTACATTATGTATGGAATTCTCTCTCTGTCTGATCCCTTTAAGTCCTGTCAGCTCATGATTGTCTGCTGGATCATTTTGCTCTGCTCTGTAATTTTTCTGAGGGTCTGAGTAGCATAGAGACAGATATAGGAACATCACAATGACTTATAAGATATCTGATTTTGGAATAGATACTGCCTGATGATGCTCCTATGATTTAATTCAGTGGACTGTATTTATATTCCCTTAACCACAGAAAGATTATCTTCTGGGAGACAGATTATATAGCATCTATGTTAATACATTTTTTAATCCCCATGCATACAATTTTAACATTTATCATGATGTGAATGAGCTCCTCTCTACTACAATAAAAGAATTGAATGAAAAGTTGAACTGGGATTAACTACAGAAGGAGACACCAAAGATCACAGGAATATACCCATCTTTACACAGGCTACCTAAAAATGAGGGATCCTATCTCTGTCCACATTGGGAGGAATGTCCAGATCCTGACACATTGGGATGAATTACTTGTGGGCTTTTCAGCTCCATAAATCCATTTTATTCTGCAAAACCTCTCGATGATTTTTTTATGTGTGCATGAAGCTTTATGAAAATAATAAAGACAATCAATGGCACTGACTAATCTATAGAAAAGTGACAGTTTTATTTATCTATGTTCAAATAAATTTTCCTATATTTTTGTATTATTTCCTTAATTTCAGCAGCAAAGGAGACATTTAAAATATTGGCTTTCACATACTAACTTTTTATCTCGTATTAATGTTTAATCTTTTTACAGTCCAAGAGTTATTCCACTTCCAGTCAAGCCTCTGACATTTTCTCAACCCATTATTCTTTTATATCTGGAAATGATTTCCCCATTCCTATCCCACACCTCATCAGACCTCTCAACTCACTGGAGCATCAAATCTCTTGAGGTTTAGGTACATATTCCCACACTGAAGCCAAACTAGGTGGTCCTCTGCTCTGTATGTATTGGGGGTCTCATATCAGTGCATTTCTAGATCACTAAGGTTACCTGGTTGATGACTCAGTGTCTGAGAAATATAGGAAGTGTCTAGGTTAGTTGAGACTATGGTCTTTGAGAGGGAGGTCACACTCCTTAGATTCTTCCAGCCATTCCCTAATTCAGCCATGGGGGGGGGGTCTTAGGATTCTGTCCATTGGTAAGTGTCTGCATTTGACTCTTTCAGGTCTTGGAGTCTCTCTTTGAACTGAATCCCTATTTAGGCCAGTCACTAGACCACCTTTATCTTAGTCTCTTCATGTTTTCCCTACATTTCTTTTATAGAGTAAGAATTTTGGGTTTTGACTGATGTATTGGCAACTCCATCCTTCCACTTCATACAGTCTTTGTACTGGCGATGGACTCTACATGTTTCCTCTCCCCACTCTAGGGCATTTCATCTAAATTCCCTACTTTTGGGTCCTGCGATTCATTCACCACCCAGGTCTTTTGTATCCCTCACCTCATACCTACTGAGGTTGCCTGTTTAAATTCCTTCTGATTGCCATTCTGATTTGGTGTGAAGTGGAATCTCATGGTTTGCATTTCTTTGATCACTAAGGACTTTGAACATTTCTTTAGGTGTTTCTCAGTCCTTTAATATTCCTCTGTTGTGAATTCTCAGTTTAGTTCTATACCCCATATTTGATAGGGTTGTTTGTTTTTTGGTGATTAGCTTATTGATTTATTTATATATTTTGGATATTAGCACTCTATTCTATGTGGGTTTAGTGAAGATTTTTTCCCAATCTGTAGGTTACTGATTTGTCTTATTGGTTATGCCCATTGCCTAACAGAATTTTCTAGTTTAAAGAGGTCCTGTTTATCAATTCTTGATCTTAGTGCATGAACTATTGGAAATATCTTTAGGAAATGTTCTTCTGTGCCAATGAGTTCAAAATTCTTTCCCACTTTCTCTTCTATTATATTCAGTGTATCTGGTTTTATGTTGAGGTCCTTTATCCAGCTGAAGGTGAGCTTTTTGCAAGTTGACAAATATGGGTCTATTTTCATTTTTCTATATACCAACAGCCAATTAAATGGAGACATAATTGAAACAATTACACTAAAATTGGGGACATGACAAGGATGTCAACTCTCCTCATATCTATTCAATATAGTACTCGAAGTGCTAGTTAAAACAATAAGACAACAAATGTGATCAAGATGATACAAATTGACAAAGAAGAAATAAAAGTACCATTAATTGCTGATGATATGATACTATACGTAAGCAGCCCCAAACCTCTACCAGAGAACTTCTCCCACTGATAAACAACTTCTGAAAAGTGGCTGAATAAAAATTTAACTCAAATAAATCAGTGGCCATTATACAAATGATAAATAGGCTGATAAAGAAGTTAGGGAAACAGTTCTCTTCACAACAGCCATATATAATATATCTTGCAGTAACTCTAATCATACATGTGAAAGATCTGTATTACAGTAATTTCAAGTCTCTCAAGAGTGGAATCAAAGAAGATCTCAGAAAATGGAGAGATCTCCCATGCTAATGGATTGGCAGAATTAACATATGAAAATGACTACCTCAGGCAATCTACATATTCAGTACAATCAAAATCAAAATCCCAACACAATTCCTCAAAGACATGGATAGAACAATTCTTAAATTCATCTAGAAAGGCAAAAAAAAAAAAGAAGAAGAAGAAGAAGAGAGAAAACAATTCTTAACAGTAAAATAATGGCTAGGGAAATCACAGTCTCTGACCTCAAGCTTTACTACAGAGCAATAGCGATAAAAACTGCATGGTATTGGTCCAGAAACAGACACATTGATCAATGTTATAGAATTGAAGGCCCAGAAATAAAACCACACACTTACAGGTGCTTGATCTTTGTCAAAGAAGCCAAACCTATACAATAGAAAAAAGAAAGCACCTTTTTTTGAAAACAACTGGTGTTGTTTACATTCTTATCCATAAAATAGTACCAAGGACCTCACTTTGAACTTGAGTCAAGCTGGTCTTTCAATTTAACACAGGTAAAAAACTATTACTTGGGTCTAAACTCCCTTTCATTCATGTCCTTTCACACACTCATGATCTCTTATTCTTCTTTCAAAGGAGGAACAAATGAATGCAATCTGAACCTCAAATTCATGGTGAGTAGATTGCAGCCAGTGCTGATCACTGAGTAGGAAAGAGTCCAAGTCTTAGTCTGGCTTCCTCTGCCAGAGCGGTAGAACCAGGGCTGATTTACTTTACATGAGCAGAGGAAGACTTTATTTGCATGTCTCTTTGCTAAATTAGGTGTTCTATAGTACAAACTTTAAAGAGAGATGCTACTAGTGAAGATGTAAGACATGAAATGGAGGAATTTGTAGCAATTCTATTATCAAAATATCATGTATAAAATATCATAAAAGAACACATTCCTTGGTCAGAGTACCCCTCTGCGAGCCTTACCGGATTCGAAGAAAGTAATAAATTGTTCATTATAAAGCATAAGCATAAAGTTAAAACTTATTAAATGTATACATAAATCAGTGTTTGAGGATATAACCCTATATTGCAGCATGCGAGAGCCTTGGAATTAACCCTACATAGTGGAAAATTAGTTTTATAAATAGAAAATTTCTAATAATAAAATCATTTAAATATATGTATATGTAAAAAAAGCATGTGTCTCTAGATGTATGATGCCTATATGTATATTGACATGTATATATAGAGAGAGACATATACATGTTTATATAAATGTATATCTATATTATGTTCTTATAGAGATATATGTATATGTACACACACACACACACACACACACACACACACACACACACACACGTTTTCCATTTGCTGATCTGTAGTCCCCTGCAGATACTTATATGGACATCTTTTTCTAGAAATTTGGAATTTTTCTTCTATCTTTATATTGAATATATTCTCAATGCCTTTCCTAAGCTACTCTTCTCCATGTCCTTTGTCCATTAGTGAAATATATATATATATATATATATATATATATTCAACACTTAATATTTAATGAACACATAGTAAGCAAATGTACCATGTGTACGATCATAGAACTTTGGAGAAAAAAAATCAGCCTGAATCTTGAACAATGTTACAATATGCCCTCTCCTATTCTCCACTCTACTTGAGGATATGTGACTTCAATAGTAGTTGTATTATGATTTGCAAGATTAAAACATTTGAGATTCCATTTATTTCTCCTTCACATAACATTGTTGCTTCATGATTTTTAATTTGAGGAATTTATTCCACTATGAGAACAACTGTGTTTGTGCTGACTAAAATGTTCCTGTAGATGATGGCATTTCTATTTCTGCGACATGCCCAAAAGTGTGACTAACATTCAAGAGTATAATAGTGATCTGTAGTTATATCTGCTTTGGCTCTTTTATGAAAAACATTACAACTCATTAGGGAATGGATTCTTGAGTATTTTACATGGTCAACTAAAATACAACATGGAAATATTTTCATGTTTTTAATTATCATTTTGTTTTCCATTTGTTGTTCTGTAGTCCCCTGCAGATACTTATATGGGCATATTTTTATAGAAATTTGGAATTTTTTCTTCTATCTTTGTATTGAATAAATTCTCAATGCCTTTTCAATGCTACTTTTCTCCATGTCCTTTGTCCATTAGTGAAATATGAGTTCGTTTCTAGAGCAGGATAATTTCCTTCTACTGCTACATTATATTTGCAATAAAGCTTGGTAATTGTGGAGGAGCTAATATAGGAGGAGTGAAGAGTGGTAAGGAGAAGGAAGAGGAGAAGGAAGGAGGCTAGCAACCCATGGAGAAGGCCAGGTGGGTTGAGAGCAATCTTGTGTAGCAACTTATAATAATGGTTAGATATTGGGTAACTATTCTAATTGTGTGGGCATCTTGTCAATTGAATATTTCCAAATATATAAATCCACTGGATGAGCTTTAAGCTTTAAGAATCTTCATTCTACCAGGTACCACGAGGATGGTGGTATTTTCTGGGGCTTACTTAACAAAGAGTCATGAGGATGACGGGGTTGGCCCAAGGTACATGCTTTGGGGCATGGTCTCTATGGAGCTGATTGGTGGAACCAGCCACTACAGTACTGTCTTGTGGGTGCCAGGCCGGTGTTTCTACCTAGCCAGAGCCTCTGTCAGAGCAGGAACTGTGGGAACATGGTGGCTGCCTTGGAACAAGCCAGATAGAGTGCTGTTTTCTAAATATTCTCCATTTCAGGTTTCTTCATACGCATTTTAAATTTTCAAACTGTCATTCACAAAATAATTTTATATCTATACAATATATTCCAGCTTTGATTTTTGCTTTTTGACATAATTTATTCTATTGGTGACTCCTTCCACTCTGGGCTTTTTGTGTTTTTACTTATTATAATTTTCTTGTCCTGTACAAATTTGACTTGCTTGCTTCAGGAATTCTTTGCCTTTTGTTTTCATAACTTGGATTTCTTTCTCATTTTATTTTGTTCCTTTTGCTGTCCTTTTACATGATTATGCAGTTGTCATGAAAGAAATAATTCCCTTTTACTCACTATTTTATTTATTTATTTGATAATTTATTTATTTATTTATTTATTTATTTATTTATTTATTACAAATGTCTTTATTCCTGGTCTCCTTTCTGCAAACTTCCCATCCCATCCCACCATCCCTTTTGCCTCTAAAAGAATGCTCAGCCTCACACATACCCACTCCCACATCACCGTTCTATCATTGGCCATTTCTGAAGCAGCAAGCCTCCACAAGAACAAGCACCTCCCTCCAATTGATGCCAGATAAGGCAATCCTCAATACACATGCAGCAAGAACCAGGGACCTACATGTGTATTCTCTTTGGTTTGTGATTTAGTCCATGGGAGCTATTATATGTATGGTTAGTAGATATTGTTGTTTGTCCTATGGGGTTGCATTCCCTTTCAGCTCCTTCAGTCTTTCCTCTAACTATTCCATTGAGGTCCTAGGTCCATCTAGTCATTGGTTGTGAGTGTCTGCATCTGTCTTAGTCAGGTAATGGCAAACCCTCTCATAGGACTGCCATATTAAGCTTCTGTCTGCAAGCACTTCTTGGCATTAGCAATAGTACCTCCCTTCCTCTACTACCCATATTTATTTTGTTCCCCGTTCTATGTTGAATTGAAGCATGCACACTTGGGGTTTTCTTCTTGTTAAGCTTCTATTTGAGAAAGCATCTAAAACCATATAGTGGAAATACAAGAAAGCATTTTTCAACAACAAATGATGCTGGTTCAAATGGGGGTCTGCATGTAGAAGAACGCAAATTGATACAGTTTTCCTCCTTGTACAAAGCTCACATCCACATGGATCAAGGACATCCACATAAAACCTGATATGGTGAAAATAATAGAACAAAAAGTAGGAAAGAACCTTGGACATATTAGCATAGGAGAAAATTTCATGAAGAGAACACTAGTAGCTCAGGCTGTAAGGTCAACAATTGACAATGGGACCTCATGAAACTGAAAATTTTCTGTAAGGTAACAGACTCTATCAATAGGACAAAACAGCAACCTACAGATTGGGAAAAGATCTTGACCAACCTTACATCTGATGACTAAGGATACTGCACAGTTCTTTAGGTGCTTCTCAGGCATTCTAGATTCCTCAGCTGACAATTCTTTGTGTAGTTCTCTACCCCATTTTTAATGGGGTTGTTTGATTCTCTGGAATCTATTGAGTTCTTGTATATATCAGACATTAGCCATTTATAAGATGTAAGGTTGGTAAAGATCTTTTTGCAATCTGTAGGTTGCTGTTTTGTCTTATTGACAGTGTTCATTGCTTTATGGAAGCTTTTCTATTTCATGAGATCCCATTTTTCAATGGATGATTTTAGAGCATGAGTCACTGGTATTTTGTCCAGAAATTTTTATCCTACGCGAAAGTTTTCGATCCTCTTTCTCACTTTTTCTTCTATTAGTTTCAGTATATCAGTATAGTTAAGTGGAGGTCCTTGATTCAACTCAATTCTATATAGAGACAGACAGAGCATTTCTCAGTTTCAAATAGAATAACAAAAGCTTTTCTCAACAATATGAGAATTTCTGGGTGAATCACCATACTTGATCTCAAGATGTACTACAGAGCAATAGTGAAAAACACTGCATGATATTGGTACAGAGAGAGATAGGTATATCAATGAGATAGAAATAAAGACACAGAAATGATCCCACACATCTGATCATTGACAAAGAAGCCAAAACCATTCAGTGGAAAAAAAGACAGCATATTCAATAATTGGTGGTGGCTCAAGTGGCAATCAGGATGTTGATGCAAATTGATCCATTCTTATCTGCTTGTACAGAGCACATTTGTTTGCTTTCTTTGGGAAAGTGTTGTAGGATAATTTCCTGCTACATTTTATTTGCAGTTAAGCTCAGTGGTTGGACAGTAGAAACGATGGATGGAACTAAGAGTGGGAAGGAGAGAAAGAAAAGAAGAGGAAAGGGAGGAGAGAGCTAGAATTCATGGAGAAAGATGGATGGGTCGAAAGCAGTCCTGGGTAACAATTTACATCTAAAGGTTAGATATCGGGTAAAAATTATAATTGTGTGGGTATATTGTTAATTGAACACTTCCAAATATAGAAATCTATTGGATAATCTTTAAGCATTAAATGTCTCCATTCTACCAGGTACTCTGAGCATGGCGGATATTATCTGGGGCTTAGAGGAGCTTTTTGGAGATGATGTGGTTGGATTGATGGAGCCAGTGGCCACTCTGGTGTCTCATGGGTCTAGATCTGGTATGCTTGGCCTCTGGACACTTCTAGTGGGGGAACATGGCGGGCAGACAAGACAGCTAACAGAGCCGACTCGCTGATTCTCAAATATCTCCCATTACAGGTGACACCAAAATCAAACAGGTGATATTTAGAAATGCCATGGTAGTCTATCTCTGTTAGCTATCTGGGCTGCCCCCCAAGTTGCTGCACTTGAAGAGACCAGAGGCCAAGTGCTGCACAGATAGAAGCAGCCAGAGGCCAAGAGCACCCCAAAAGATGTTACTGTGGCAGCTAGTTCTGAGTGAGTTCCACAGAGACCATGCTCCAAAGCATGGATCTTGGGCCAACCCTGTTACTCTCATGGTTCTCTGCTAAGCCCCAGACAATATCAGCTGTGCTTACAGTTCTAGGTAGAATGAAGCCTCTTAAATCTTAAAGATTATCCAATGGATTTATATATTAGGAAATGTTCAATACACAAGATGCCCAATCAATTAGAATTCTTACCCAATATCTAGCCTTTTGATAGAAATTGCTACCCAGGACTGCTAGATATCCATGGTTCTTCCTCCATGTTCCTTCCTCTCTCTTTCCTTGCTTCTCCCAACTCTTCATTCCACCTACCTCTTCTATTGCCCAGTCACTGAGCTCCATTGCAAATACAATGTAGCAAGAAAATATCCTGCTACAGAAAAGTGCTGTAGTTTGTGTAATCATGAGGCTTATAGCTGGAGACACAGATCCATAATATCCTGACATATGACTGAACAGATATTATATAATATGAGAAGATGACAGCGCCATTATAGACCTAGAGATGAAAGATTCTGGAAACCTTATGAAGTATGGCATCACTTGGAGACAAAAATGTGGATAAATGGGAGGCCTATATGATCTACAAGAAAATGTCAACCCAGCACTTAAAGCAAGACCATCAAGATGATTGAATAAGATATGGGGTAGAAGGATATGACATGGAAAGAAACACTCCCTCTTGGTGCCTTGGGAACATTACAGAAATATTAATAGTGGTAAATAAAACTCATAACTGAGTATTTATTATTAATCAAAGAATAATATCAAATAATATTTATTTTAATATAATGAAGTTTTACTTCATAAGAATGAAACTTTGAGCCTAAAGGATTGAATATTATATGGCTAAGCTATGACATCAACTATATTAGGTTAATTCAGTATAACCTAGGTATTCATAATTTACTTAATCTATACATACAGTATTTTCAAAATTATTATAGTTTTAATTAAGTATTTGTTTTTATTTCCTTTGGATTCATATGGTATTTACTGCTAAGAGAAAAGAGGAGTTTACCTGTACAAAGAACAATACAGAAGTGCTCCAAGTTTACAATAGTATATATGAGTAATATTCATACTGAGTAAAGCTTGGATCTTCTTCAGAACTATTTCCTCTTTTATTTGGTGTCAGTCTTCTGAGAATTTCATGGACCAGCCTGTTCAAAACTAACTACAGCATTAATACTTGTAATAGAATTCTATTGATGTCTATCTCCTAAATTCAAAAGTAAGAGAACCCCTCTTTCCTTCCTAAACTGTGTTATTTATATTTTTTTAAAAAGAATCCATAATGGCGTTGATATTCTAAACATTGTACAGAGGACAGCAGAAAAGCAATGGGCCTTGGAGGATAAAATTTATGTCTACATTTTTCTGGAGAAGCAGACACTTAGTGAGTCTCATGTGGTCTGCACTGATTCAGCAGGCATCAGAAGAATCTTGGAGCCAACATCTTATAGCTTCTTGACAGATGTTTTGCATTTACATTGTAGAGTACCATTACACATTGGCCTCTGTTGAAGAATTCCCTGTGTGCTGGTTGTTCTCTGCTTTCCAGTTGGAGGAGTCTGAACTGTTCTCTAAAAGGCAGTATTTCAAGCAATATGTAAATACAAAATCTGTTTTCATTATCTCTTACATAGTATTACCCTAGGTGACTCATGTCTGCCACAACACATTTTCCATCATTGTTTCATATTTAGCACATATGATTCATATTTGTTCTTATAGATAAAATGTTTAGTAGAGAAACATTCAAAATAAGTGTTCTGAGCTAAAGATATTTCTCAATGGTATGAAACCCTTGAGATTTCTAATGATTACAGCACTTATTAAAAATGGCAGGCTCTGTACACATTACCAACAACAAAATGTGAGAGATGCTGTGTTAGTGCAAGTCCATTCGTTTTTCAAGATATAGAGTGTAAGTCAGGACAATGAGACTGTGAAGGCAAAAATATTAGACAAGAGAATAATGGATATGCTCAGAACATAATCACAGCTAAGTGTGTACACATTTTGTTGTGATGTCAGTTCTGTAAATGATAATTTAATATTGCCTTTAACCAAATTAAAAGATGTATACTTAAATAAAAGTATACAATTGTAAAAATATCTCTTATACTCTAAGAAGTGAAATCTTCTGCTACTTTCCAGCCAGAGTGTATATGATACGATGAGGTCACTTATGACTTAAGATTGCAGGACATTATTTGCTATCCTGTTTCTTTCAGGTGCCTGTAAGAGAATAATAAATCAACTAACCATAGTTGTCTTGCATTTAATCTATGTAATAAATTTTTACAACCTTTGCTAATTCTCAGCTCTAATACATGTTCCAGACACTATAATATTGCATATTTTGATATGTCTTATGAAAATAAATAATGCAGATTTGAATCACTCATAAAATAAATACCTAGAGCAGCTGAAGACAGCAGATACTGCTCGATTATCAATAATGTTTATAACTCTCTCTCTCTCTCTCTCTCTCTCTCTCTCTCTCTCACAAACACACACACACACATACAGAAAAAGAAAGAGAGAGGGAGGGAGGAGAGAAAGGGAGGGAGGGAGGGAGGAGTGAGAGAGAGAGAGAGAGAGAGAGAGAGAGAGAGAGAGAGAGAGAGAGAGAGAGAGAACTTGGGCTGGGCAACTTTGTCTCCTGCATCCTGCATGTTTGTCTTTTACTGGATTTCTACAAAGACATCAGTTTGTTTCCAATTTAATGGATGTTATCACCATCATAATTTTGTAATTAAGGCACTTTTTCTTGTAATTCAGCTATATTGGAACATCCAGAGATTGCTTTTGTTGGATAGCTGAGCTTTAGTGTTACCATATTGCCCTGGTTGTTGTTAATTTTCCATTTTTGCTGATGTCTAGTCATCTGACTATGGGATTATTTTAGGTTCAGATTCTACTTTCTGAGTTTACCTTTGATGTGTGAATTATTATTATTATTATTATTATTATTATTATTGGCTTCTATGTCTGCTTTTGTCTTCTTACCTGAGTGTCCTGTTCTTCTAGTGGCTAGAGTCTTCAGGGGCAGTAAGATGACTTCACTGGTGTTTTTGTGGCCTGAGTGACTTTTGGAGCTTTCTAGTTCCCTCTGGGTTTTTGGAGTTCAGTGAACTGCAATGGTCACTTGGGATCTGGATACCAATGTACCTACTGGGTTTTTGGTTTAGTCTTTGGTGTTTGTAGAATTGCTTTGTTCTTTGGGAGACTAAGAAATTTCTAGTGATGTATTGGACTGCAATGTTGAGCTTCCAGGAGGAGAGGTCAATGAAGAATTCCAGGTATAATTTAAGGAGGATTAGTGAACTGTGAACATTTTATTAACTGAAGATCTTAAAACCAGTGTGTCTTCCTGTACAGCTGGAGTCTCATGCCGCAGTTTTGGGCAAGAATTGTTTTTTTCCTACTCTAGATTTCTGTGTTTGCTATATGCTGTCTGCCCCCTATTGGTGCAGAGCTGCTCTACAAAGAGGTTTATGTCTGGGCTCACACTGGAGACTACACACTGTGTCTTGCACAGTAATATGTGGCTGTGTCCTCAGTAGTCACAGAATTCAGTTGCAGGAAGTACTGGTTCTTGGCTGTGTCTCTAGTGATGGAGATTCGACTTTTGAGAGATGGGTTGTAGTAAGTGCTACCACCAGAGCTTATGTACCCCATCCACTCCATTTTATTTCCTGGAATCTGCCGGATCCAGCTCCAGACATATCCACTGGTGATGGAGTAGCCGGTAACAGAGCAGGTGAGGGACAGTGACTGAGAGGGTTTTACCAGCCCAGGTCCTGACTCTTGAAGCTGCACCTCCGAAAGGATACCTTCAGAGAAGAAGAATCAATTCTGTCAATCACACATTTTGAAAAACCCCCATGACACGTGACACATGTATGAAATGGGAACACTCACCAGGAAGGGCTGTCAACAGGTACAGAAGACTTAACCCTCTCATCTTTTAAGCTTCAGAGATCAGCCTTCAGTGAGAGAGATAGGAACTGCAGCAGCCCTGCAGGAAATATAACTTAGAGGGAGAGATTCATTTGCATGCAGGGAGCCAGTTTTGCCTTCATAACTGGGGACGGGAGATAGTGGTTATTAAAATAAGACCATCCCTCTCTATTACTTCCTATGGTATGATTTTGGAATGAGATAGCACAAGTACTGTAGAAATCACATCTAGATATGATCCTACCTTCCCATCAGAAATCAATCTCCCCACAGACTCTTTTCTGTTCCTGAGTTTTTAGGGTCTCAAGTCAGTGCCAACCTTCCTTTCACACTTATATTCCTGACTTATTGTTTTCTTATTTATAAGTACTCATGGTTCCTAGTTTTCATCTCTTTTCCCACTCATAATATGTGTCATCATCTTTCCTCAATTTTTGTATATTGACTTATGTGCTACACTGATGATCTTCTATATTTCCAGTAGAGAGTCCTTAGGTAGAATGCAGTAGTAATGCAGGTAAATCACATTACATTTGTGATTTTTACCTTTAGTGAGACTGCTCAGAGAAAATGCCATAGGAACTACAACATGCTATCCAACCATGCATTATGTAAAACACTAGAAACATATTTTCTTGATATGCATAAAACAATCTTGGAAACAAGTTTGCTGTTACTTGAAGCTCTGACAGTAGCACTTAGTCTGGCCTATCTTAGGTAGTTATACTGTCCATTTTTATTGGTGTACTATGATTTGGTCCTGATACCTTCAATTGGAAAAATTTCTGAGAAATGGAGCATTAATGCAGCATCAACTTAAAATACATTTGAAGCCAAAATAAATAAATAAATAAATAAATAAATAAATAAATAAATAAATAAACATTCATAAGAAAATGACAGAGAGACAGAACATGGGGGAAGAGGAATGGGAAGAGGAATGGGAGGTTGAGGAACATGTGTAGAAAAGGACATGGGAGATGGCTAGATGGTCATGGAAATGAAAAGAAATCTACAACTGCTTGAGGTCTGGAGTGGGGAGCATCTACAAGATAAGACAGAGAACTGGGATATGGTAACAACCCAAGAATTAATGTGGGTGACTTTAGCTGTGACTTACTATATTGCTAATATGGAACTCGGAGAAGCCACCTTCTGTAGCCAGACAGGAATCCCAGTCAAGCTATAAAGACATTAACCCACCCACAGAACATTCAACCCCAATTTATCTTGTTTATAAGAAATGTTGTCACTGGAGATGGGGCAGAGACTGAGGAAATGGACAACGTATAACTGGCTAAGTTAAAGCCCATCCCATGTTCAAGCACCAGTTCCTTACAATATTCATGATACTTTGTTATGTTTACAGACAGGAGCCTGGCATAACTGTTCTCTGGGAGGTTTCACTCAGCATACAGATACTCACATGGAAACAATGGATGGAGCTTAGAGTGGCTCTTACAGAAGAATAAGAGAAAGGATTGTGGGTTCTGAACAGGTTAGGAATTCCAGACAAAGACAAACAGAATCAATGAACATGAATGTTTTACACTCTCAGAAGTCTGGATCTCAAACCAAAACAAAAAAGCTGGATGTAGGCATCCCAAAACATAAGTAACAGATGTGCAGCTCTACTTTTATATGAGTCCAGAACTGGAAGAGGATATCTCAAAAGCTTTTGTCTATAAAAGGGGTTATCTACTCTATCTGGGCTGCTTCATTTGGTTTCATGGGAAAGGAAACAACTAGCCTCACAGAGACTTGACCTTTCAGGGTGTAGGGGTGAGAAAACCAGAGGGAGCCTAGCTGCTCAGAGGAGAAGGGTAAGTTAGTAATGGGGAAAGATGGTGTAAGGGAGAGGCTGGATTAGGGGTAATGAGTCAGCTATAAAATGAATACGTAAAATAAAAAAATAAAAATAAGAAAAGAGTTCAGAGTTTCTTGCTGGTCATTCTTCAGAGTGCTAGGTGCTGAATAATTAAGTTGGCCTTCTGTTTGCTATCAACATGATGCCAACTCACCAATTCCTTCATCACCTGCTACAAGAGAGAGTGAGCGTGAGAGCAAGTGCGAGAGTGAGAGCGAGAGAGCAAGAGCGAGAGCGAGAGCGGGAACTTTGGGCTGGGCAACTTTGTCTTTTACTGGATTTCTGTAAAGAGTTTATTTCATTTCCACTTTAATGGACATTATCACCATCATAAGGTCGTAATTAGGGTACTTTTCTTGTACTTAAGCTATATTGGAATATCTGGTGATTGCTTTAGTTATATACCTGAGCTTTAGTGTTGCCATATTGCCCTGGTTGTTGTTAATTTTGCTTTTTTCTAGTGTATAGTCATCTGTCTATGGGATTATCTTAGGTTTATGTTCAACATTCTGAGTTTATCTTTGATTGGTGAATTATTTTCTTTTGGTTTCTATGTCTGCTTTTGTCTTCTTGCCTACATGCGCTGTTGTTCTTGTACCCAGAGACTCTTTAGGAGCAGTAATGTGACTCCACTGGTGTTTTTGTCGCCTTAGTGGCTTTTGAAGCTTTTCAGTTGCCTCTGGGTTTTTGTAGTTCAGTGAACTGCAATGGTCACTTGGGATCTGGATACCAATGTACCTACTGGGGTTCTGGTTTAGTCTCTGTTGTTTCTAGAATTGGTTTCTTCTTCAAGAGAGCAAGAGAATTCTTATGATGTTGTGGACAGCAATGTTGAGCCTCCAGGAGGAGGGGTCAATGAAGAATTCCAGGTACAATTTAAGGAGAATTAGTGAACTGTGGCCATTTTATTAACTGAAGATCTTAGCTCCAATGTTTCTTCCTGTACAGGTGGAGTCTCATGCCACAGTTATGGGTGAGAACTATTTATTCCTACTCTAAATTAGATTTCCTGTGTTTGCTGTCTGCTTCTGCCCCCTATTGGTGCAGAGCTGCTCTACAAAGAGGTTCATGTCTGGGCTCACACTGGAGACTACACACTGTGTCTTGCACAGTAATATGTGGCTGTGTCCTCAGTAGTCACAGAATTCAATTGCAGAAAGTATTGGTTCTTGGATGTGTCTCTAGTAATGGAGATTCGACTTTTGAGAGATGGGTTGTAGCTAGTGCTACCACTGGAATATATGTACCCCATCCACTCCATTTTATTTCCTGGAAGCTGCCGGATCCAGTTCCAGTAATATCCACTGGTAATGGAGTAGCCAGTAACAGAGCAGGTGATGGACAGTGACTGAGAGGGTTTCACCAGCCCAGGTCCTGACTCTTGAAGCTGCACCTCCGAAAGGATACCTTCAGAGAAGAAGAATCAATTCTGTCAATCACACATTTTGAAAAGTCCTCATGACACATGACACATGTATGAAATGGGAACACTCACCAGGAAGGGCTGTCAACAGGTACAGAAGACTTAACACTCTCATCTTTTAAGCTTCAGAGATCAGCCTTCAGTGAGAGAGATAGGAACTGCAGCAGCCCTGGAGGAAATATAACTTGGAGGGAGAGATGCATTTGCATGCAGGGAGCCAGCTTTACCTTCATAACTGGGCAGGGGAGATTGTGACTCCACTTGGTTATTAAAATATGACCACCCCTCTCTATTACTTCCTATAGTATGAATTTGGAATGAGATAACACAAGTACTGTAGAAATCACATCTAGATATGATCCTACTATCCCATCAGAGACCAATCTTTCCACAGACTCTTTTCTTTTCCTGTGTTTTTTTGGCTTCGAGTCACTGCCAACCTTCTTTTCACTCTTTGGTTTCTGAGTTTTTGATTTCTAATCAATGAATCCAAACTGTTCCTAGTTTTCTTTTCTTTTCCCACTCATAATATGTGTTATCATCTTTCTTAAATCTTTACACACTGTTTTATGGCTGCACAGATGATCTGCGTTATTTCCAGTAGAGTCCTTAGCTACAGTACAGTAGTGATGTAGGTAAATAACATTACATTTGTGATTTTTCCTTTTGGGAGGCTGTTCAGAGAACATGTCATAGGAATTACAACAGGTTAAACCCACCATGCATTGTTTCCCCTTTCTCCACTCACTCACCAGTGTTTTGTGTCATTTGTTTCTTTAATAAATGACTGTTCCTTGGATTAGATGAAGTCTCAAACTACCTTATTAATTTACATTTTCCTGATCGATCAACATGTTGAAAACTTGAAAATGTATTTGTTATTCATTTTTATTCTCTTTTTTGCATTATAAAAGGAAACTAAATTTATATATATATATATATATATATATATATATATATATATATATATATGTTATCGTCCTGTTGAGTCAATTCATTTTTGGCTTTTCAAAGGTGAGGGTAGAATTATGTGCATTGTGCAGACAAATGAGTGAATAACCCACAGTTCCTTTTTTGTATCTGATCTCACTCTATACCATGCATGGAATGCTTTCTCTGTCTTATCCATTATAGTCCTTTCAGCTCGTGATTGACACTAGAGCCTTTTGCAATGCTCTGTCATCTTTCTAAGGGCCATAGCAGCACAGAAGCAGATTTAGGAACACCAATGACTGAGTGGTGTGGGATATTTTGGAATCTTCCTGATCATTGTGGGCTCCTTTGAAATTCCAGGGCAATAAAATTGTGACAAGATTTCTGATTTTGGAATGGATCCTGTCCGATGAAGCTTCTATGAGTAACAGCAATAGACTTTCTTACACTGCAGAAGGATAATCTCTGGGTGACTGGTGTAAATATAAAGAGCCAGCCCAAACAGATTTATAATACCCCTAACTACACTTCCATCATATATCATGGCATGTGTGAGTTCCTCACTCCCACAAGAGAAATGACTGAGTGTTAAAGTGATGAAGCAGAAGTAGGATTAACTACAGGAGGGAGACACCAACACTCACAGGAAATCACCCATCTTCACACTACTCTGCCTCCCTAAAGATGAGAGTTCCTTTCCTTTTACACATTGGGAGGTATGTGCAGTTCCTTAAACAATGAGACTATCTAATGGTCTGTTATTAAACACCATAAGTATGTTTTATTCTGAAGAACTCCTTTTAAGGATACTTCCTAATGTTTACAAGAGGCTTTATAGAAAATGAAGACAATCTAAGGTACTAATTAATCTGTAAGAAAAGTCACACTTTTATATATGTATCTTCAAAGGAACATTCTTAGTAATTGTGGCTATTTCCTTGATTTCAGCAGCAAAGTCAACATTTTAACAATCAGCTTTCACAGACTTCTAAATATTCACTTATGTTCCTGACAACACTTGGGAAACATGTTGCCTAATTATTTTTGCTTTTTTATTCCTTCAGTTCCTCCTTGGTTATGCGAGAGTGCTGCAATGGGAAGACTTGTTTAATCACATAACTAAATGAGTGCCAAAACAATGTGAGTCCGGAATAATAGATGCATTCCCTGCAGCCTACGGAGCTAAGCTGTTGCAAGCAATACCAGTATGTAAGAACAAGTCTCCTAGTTCAACCCGATGCAAGATCAGACCATTAATCACTGCAAAGAAAAATGTGTACATTCTTGACAAGGAAAACGCCCTATCAATATAAGATGTTCTGTAGCATTAATGCATACAGGGTGAGTATCTCCCACTTGCACAGCTGACAAATCTCAGTCATAAAGGATGGCAGAATACAATTTAACTGAAAGTGAAATTTAACATTAGTTATAATATATTCATAATGATATTTCCAGAAAATATTCTGAGCATATTATACCCTAGGATGTATTTTGCAGCTCTTTTCTGAAGGTCTCATAATGCACCTAGGCCTGGATTCTCACAGGTGTTTCTGAAATCCATGACATGGGTTTCAATCATCAGTGAAATTTAATAACCCCAACCCCCAACTTCATTTGTTTTTAATACTAATTGTTGGTTTCATACTTCCTCAGGATATGGTCCTGGTGCCCACAGGGAAGTCATATCTTCCTTGTTAATGCTCTGCACTATGTTGTGAAAAGAATGCATTTTGTATTTTTATATGTCCATAAGAATTAAGACATTTATTTGAAACTATTCAGACAGAGTATTTTTGTCATTCACATTCCTACTCCACTTCTATGGACCTGTAGCTCCCTGTGCCCCAGTGCCCCCTGACGGTGACAATCACCTTGTTTAGAGTTTTGTGCCAAAGATCACAATTTACTTTCCTCACCATGTCTCTCACACTGTAATATATGGCAGTGTCCTCCTGCATCAGACTGTGCATTTGTAGATAATAAGTTCTTTTAATTGTTCCTGTACATGACAAATTGTTCTTCACAGACTCTGCATAGGGTTGGCACTCCTGTCATAACTACTCTAGCCCCTTCTCTCGGGCATGGTGAATCCAGTTTATCTAGTAATCACTGAAGGTGAACTCATAGGCTTCAGAATAGAGTTTAAGTGACACTCAAGGTTGTACCAGGCTCTCTCCAGATTCTACCAGCTGTATCTCACCATGTATGCCTGAAAACAGCAATAATCCTAGTTAAAAAAAAAACCTCACATATATTTACTATCACTTTTATGCATGTCCTCTTGTACAAACAGAGTCTCTTCTCAGTGCATTATATTTTAAAGAGCCACAAGGAAAACCTATCTAAGCCTCAACTCCATAGAGTATAGTTTATTTTCAGGGCTAGTCACTAAGAGGGAAAACCTGGCTGAAGCCACAGGTGAGGCTCAGCACTGGGCTGGTTCTGATGAGTAGCAGAAGTTCCTATTCGCATGACCTCTACCTATGTAGTAAGCTGTGGGGTGGAAATCTCTGAGACCAGAGTGTTCTGACAAGATGCAAGCATCATTTTTGGTCATTGGCCATTATGACAATTATGTAAATAGCATCACACACTGTCATCTTTCCAGATCAGGCTGAGGTCTCGAGTATGATCCCCAGTGTCTGATTTGTGCTTCTCTTTGCTGTATTCAGATCCTCTCTGAGAAAACACTTGGTAAGAATCAGTCTTGTCTGATAAAGTTTTAAAATCACCTTCAATGTTATCAGAGACTTTGATTTTGTTTTATTTCAGTTCATGAAATCATGAATACATCGTTTTTGAAGCAAATGTTCTTGACAGCAGATGACTACACATTTACAATCTCCACTTTTGAAAAACTATTTTTGAATTTTTTTAAAAGAATAAGAGATGTTTGGTGTGAGAGAAGACATAAATGAAAGGGAGGTTGGACCTGTGTAACAGTTTTTACCTGTGTAAAATTGAAGCCCAAGTTGACCAATGTTTGAGGAGGTCCTTAGTATTAGTTTGGGAATAAGAAGGTAACCAAAATCATATTTCCAAGTAGAGTTCAGAGTTCAATAATATAAACTCTTGATACAATATCTTGATTCATAATAAATATGAAATTATTTTCTAAATCTCACCAAATGTTTAATGATTTTGGATACTTACATGTTGTCAGCATGTAGAAGAATGCAAATTGATCCATTCTTATCTCCTTGTAGAAAGCTCAAGTCCAAGTGGATCAAGGATCTCCACATAAAACCAAATACACAGAATAGGAAAGACTAAGAATCCTGGTCTGATTTCCTCTGCCAGAGTTGAAGGATCAGGGCTGATTTGCTTTACATGAGTTTAGGTCTTTATTTGCATGACTCCTTGCTAAATGAGGTATCCTATAAGGAAATCTTTAATGAGCATTTTCTAATGCAGATTTCATACATGAAACGAAGGAATTTGTGGCAATTGTAGCTTTAAAATATCCTCTTTTTAAATAAAAGATCATAAAAACGACTTCTGTTTTTTGGTCTAGAGTACCCAGCTGCTAGCCTTCCTTGATTCAAAGAAGGTAATAACATATTCATCATTTATAAATCATGAGCATAAAGCTAAATAATATTAAATGTATTTAATTCAAATCAAATATTTTATTGATTATATTTAAATCAGTGTTTGAAGATACAACCCAAGAGAGGCACACGTGCTCTGTCCCTTCCCGTGGCAGGCAGAGGGAAGAGAAAGGGGGCAAAGACAGAGAGAGAGAAGAAAAAGTAAAACCACAAACTTCCTTTGAAAGCCAGTGTGTAGGCAGGGCCTCGAGCTCACGCCGGAGGCTTGGTCACTCGGGAATCCTGAAGACTCTGGGAAGCTGGGGGAACCGCCTGGGCTGCACCCTGCTCGTCCTAGCCCCCTACCCTGCTCCAGTGTCCCTGGTGTTGGGCGTGTGTCCGGAAGTGGCCGCCACTCAGGCTTCAGGCCTGAGTAAAGCCTGGTCAAGCTTCGTAAGCTCCGGGGCTGACAGCTGGGAGGCAGCTGGAGCAGTCGGAGCCTCTCAAGGATTTCCCTACCTCCCGCCCAGAACCGCCAGAGTTGAGTTCTCTCCCAGTGCCAGAACCTCATCCACCTCTTTGAGGGAAGAAGCCGGTACCACCTAGTATCTTCCATCCTTTCCAAGTCTGGAAACGCAAGTCCAGTTAGCCACATCTGGTCACAGCAAGTCAGAGGTGGAATGAGCTGAAGCCTGTTTATAAACGCTCAGAAAAACTTAATCTGGAGCTAGAGTGGCCTACACTGTTCACTTTGATTTTCTTTGTTCCCTTTGCTCTGTAATTCAATGACCTTATTGGCCAGGTCTCTCTTCTGCACACTAGAATAGCTCTAGGCAAGGTCTCTGAGGTCACAGAACACTTAATTCCCCTCAGCTAACTCTATACCCACTATGGAACCACCTCAGGCTGAGTGCTCAGCCCCTAGTAAGGCCAATAGTTCAGAAACTGTTGAATCTGAAAAACATGAGGCCCTGTCTGGACCAGAGAAGCATCCTCACGACAAGGACAGTGTAGATGTTGATGGGGCAGCTGGAGAACAGGAGCCAGGAGACCAAACTTTGCCACTAGCCCAGGATGGGGAAAATCTTGAGTATCCTCCTCCTGAAGCTAGCTCAAGTCCTGGACCAGCTTGTGGGACATCATCTGATATAAAGACAGCAGAGGCGTGTTCCAGGCCACAGGAGCTTCCCCAGATTTCTACTGTGTCAAGTGGATCCCTTGGAAGGGAGAACAGACCCCCATCATCAACCAGAGCAACAATGGTCCTTGTCCTCTCCTGGCCATCATGAACATCCTCTTCTTCAGTGGAAGGTGAAGCTGCCCCCTCAGAAGGAAGTAATCACATCAGATGAGCTCCTGACACATCTTGGAAGCTGCCTTCTGTCTATCAAACCCCAAGAAAAATCTGAGGGCCTTCAACTTAACTTTCAGCAGAATGTAGATGATGCAATGATGGTGCTTCCTAAACTGGCCACAGGTCTGGACGTCAATGTGCAATTCACAGGCGTCTCAGACTTTGAGTATACACCGTAATGTAGCATCTTTGACTTGCTGGGGATACCTCTATATCACAGCTGGCTTGTCGATCCACAGAGTCCTGAGACTGTGAGTGCTGTTGGGAAACTGAGTAGAGAAGATAATCACCTGTAAACACTCTAGTGACTCCAACCTTGTGACAGAAGGCTTGATTGCAAAGCAGTTCCTGGAGACCACTGCAGCACAGCTGATCTACCATAGCCTCACAGCAAATGCTAAGGAAGATGAACTTAGTGTTTTTTTTTTTTTCGAAACAACCACTTTACACGATGACTAAGCACAAGAGTCACCTGTCACCTACTGGTCACTGACCAAGGTTTTCTACAGGAGGAGCAGGTGGTGTGGGAGAGCTTGAATAACGTGGATGGCGACAGCTTCTTTTGTGACTCTGACTTCCACCTAAGTCATTCCCTAGTCAAAAGCCATGGAGCAGAAGGTGCAGTAGCTCTCCAGAGAAGCAGCTGCAGGTGGACCAGGACTACCTTATTTCCTTATCCCTGCAGCAGCAGCAGCAGCAGCAGCAGCAGCAGCAGCAGCAGCAGCAGCAGCAGCCACAAGGCATTCTGGGCCTTAGTGACCTGGAATTGGCCCAACAACTTCAACAAGAAGAGTATCAACAACAGCAAGCAGTTCAACCTGTGCAAACAAGGGTGCCTTCGCCCCACGGGAGAGGAGCCACATCTGGACGCCCAGCTGGAGAGCAGTGGCAGAGGTCAAAGACTGAGTCAGACTGTGTTCTGCTCTGACTCCGCCACATACAACCTACCCCTTCTTTCAGAGGCTGTGACTCACAGGACCTCACCTCATCTCAATCTCGGAGGCATACAGGGTAACCTATATGCACTGTTGGGGATCAGAACAGATAGTAGGTGCCAAGGTCAGACTTGGTACCATCTTTGCCCCTGTGTTGCTGTCTTCTCTTCTTCTCATCCAGGGCCACGTGGGTGTGGATTGGGTGAAGATCTCTGGTGCCCAGCCCCATTTCCTAACCCAGGCTGCTAGGTGAGGCACCTATCTGGAAAGCATCTCTCCTGTGTCCCTGCCCGTCTGGTTGCTCCCAGGCTAACCCACAGGCTTGTCTTTGTTTTAGGGTTTGGTTTGGGTTTCTGTCTTTATTATTTTTAATGCCTTCCTAGGAGTTAGGAAATAAAACTTCTTTCCTGAGATTTGCATTCCTACCCTGGAGCAGTAGAGTTAAGTATTTGACCCAGTTGAGGAATGTGAACAGGGGAGGAGCCAGGGAGGTGAGAGATTTCCTGTCATTTCTCACAGAGCCAACAGGGGGAACGCAAACATTCCCCATTTCCTGGGTTTTGTAGGTGCTCTGTGGGAAGTAATGCTCTTGAAGTAATACCCTAGTTGGAAGTGTATTTCCAAATCCCTGCACTGACAATATGAATTGGGGGGAAGTTACTGTTCTTAATTACCTGGGGAGGAGACCCAGGGGTAGGGTATGTTGATAACTGTTAAGTGCCATGCTGGGGCAAAAACAGGATTCCTGTTGAATAGCTGAGTAAACTTCAAAGGCACCTCACCTCCATGGTCTCTTCCTGGTCTGTGGCCTGCTCCACCCAAACATTAATCAGGAAACATAAGAAGATAGTGAATTTGCCAAAATGTTTGACTACCAGGGAGATGTTCTGGCCTTTGGGGAGATGGAGTAGGGGAGACACTATCTGATATCTCCTGTTACTCTTCTCTAGAATGGAGCTAGAAGATGCCACTTTGAGAAGAGAGAAATCCAAAGATATCAAAGAAATTTAGAGGTCCAGCCTCAAGAAGGGTATATGGTATTCCTTAGGGTTCTTCCATGTGTTCAACCAAATATGGGCATCTCAGACTTTTGAATCCCAAGTCAGGGTGGGTCAGGAAAGTCTCAGATGTCTTCAGCTCTAAACAGGGCCAGAAGTGCTGACCGACAATCCTCTCTGACTGCGTCCTGCAGGTAAGGGAATCAGTGTTAGAAAAACATATTAGAAAACCTCTTTACCACCACCTCCTGCTGATACAACGCTCTTCATCAAGGAAAGACCTCTCTCTGGTGCCTGGAGTTCTATACTCAACAGAAGGAAATAGGAATAGAGGGAAGGGCTAGGATGCCAGGCTCCAGGGTAAGAAATAGCCAAGTTTAGTCTGGTAGTCATGGCACACGCCTTTAATCCCAGCACTTGGGAAACAGAGGCAGGCGGATATCTTGGTTTGAGGTCAGCCTGGTCTCCAAAGTGAATTCAAGTACAGCCAGGACTACACAAAGAAACCCTGTCTTGAAGGATAAAATAGCTAAGTTTTACCTGGAGAGAAGAATAGAGAGACTTCCCAAATTTCTTCTTAAACTCAGCCTGAATGCTGAGAAGGTCACTCTCTCTTCGGGATATAAGGACCTGCATCAGCACTTGGAAATTGGGCTCAGTTTCCTGGTAAAGAAGCACATTGGGGAGTATGTAGCAGGCAGTTAGAGGATATTTTCACCAAGAACAGAGGATGGGTAGGAAGCAGAGGAAGGGTAGAAGCAATAAAAGAGCCAAAGTTGCTGTCTATTCTCACAGAAGGATTATAGATAAAGATCTTTATCTGCCCTTTCCTGTGGCACTAGAGAATCAAAGCCAGAGTCTTGAACATACTAGTTACCACTGGCCTTGTTTGTTTGTTTGTTTGTTTTTGGGGTTGGTTTGGGTTTTTTTGAGACAGGATCTCAGTGTGTATTGCTGTCTGGCCTCAAACTCAAGAGATCCAAATGCTAGGACTAAAAGTGTAAGCCACCATGTACAGCCCAACATTTTGTTTTATGTGAAGCTGTGTGTGTGTGTGTGTGTGTGTCTATGCCAAATGTGTGTAGATGCCTGTGGAGGGCTTCATATCTCCTGGAGCTGTTGTGAACTGCTGGACATTGGTACTGGGAATCAAATGCAGGTCCTCTGGAAGAATGTGAAACCCTCAACCACCGAGCCATCTCTCCACACCATGCTTTTGTTTTTGAAACAGTGTTTCATGTACCCTAGACTGACCTTAAACTCGATATATAGCTTTGAGATGGGTGTCACCAAGTGACTGCCTGGCCTTGAACTCAGAGAAAGAGATTCACTTCCTTCTGCTTCTAGACTGGATTTGAGGTGTGGGCCACCATGCCTGACAAACCTCCAACTCTTGATCTTCTTGCTTCTACTTCTCAGGTGCTGAGATTGCAAGTGTATGTCTCCTGGCTAGCAGGATAGGTTCTGACATCTATATTTGAGAATGTGGGTCTCATGATCCCAGTATACTAGGACTTATGTCAGTTCCTTTACATGTGAGCCTTACAGGTCTAACAAGTGCTCTGCCACTAAGCTGCTCCCAGCCTACAGATTGGATTTTACATCAGAACTCAGATAAGCACAGATCTTCAAGTGAATCCTGGATTTGACTCATAATGATCTAGGCTTTCTTAGCTAAGTATAACAATCTGTTGTCAAGATGGATATCTCGATGATTGAGCAAGGGCATATACAGACTGTCTTTTGAATAGTCATCAATGGGGCATGGTGCTTAACGCTTCTTTGTCTACCAGAGTGTGAGGCAATAACCTTTCATGTACTACACATCCCTTTTAAAATTGTATTTATTTTTATTTTATGTGCATTTGTGTTTTGCCTGCAAAAAAAAGAAGATATAATCCTTTATTTTAGCATGTTGGAGTCTTGGAATTAACTATGAATAATTGAAAGTCACTATTATAAATATATTTAATAATTATAAAATAGCATGAATAATGAAATGTTTACACATACACATACACTCCCATATATATTTGAGAGTGAGAAAATGTTTCTCTAGATGTCTGATGTATGTATATATACATGTATGCATATTTAAACATATATGCATATACATTATCCATATACACATGAACACATACATACACACACACACACACACACACACACACACACACACACATATATATATATAATTTTGAGGGATGCCTTTAAGTTAACAAAGTTAGGAGTCATGTCACTATTTAATGAACTTGAAGTAAGCAAAGTTACCAAGTTTATGATCACAGAATTTGGAGGTAAATCTGCAGGCTGAATGTTGTACCATGCTACAATGTTCAGTTTATATTACAAAAATACTAAGATCTAGGTGAACTCATAATATATAGGAAAGCAACTGCTTGAATACAGACTGGTATCTCTTCCTGAAAACTCCTCTCATTAGATGCTATAGCAAGAGGAGCTATGATGCCATTGTTCATGGGGTCCTATTACTTAACAGTTTATGGTGACAGTGATACTCTATGTGTACAGATTGAGCTGTATTTTTTAAATATTCTAATTCCTATCTGTTGGAAACTCAAAGAGGCAATTCTAGTGGTAAAAATTGTGATGTTCTCATAGAACACATGATATAAAGGCTCACTACTCTGTAGACTAAACTCTCAGATCTTGAAGTTTGCCCTCTTGTTCCTGTTGCTGGTTTAACACTGTGGTCTACAGAATGTACAGCAAGACACAGTAAAAATCCCTCAAGATATACCAGTGTTTTGTGTGAGCTTTCGAGAATTAAAATAAGACAATAGGAGTAGAGAGGCTTTCAAGGAACACCACAGTCATTTGAAGGCTCCAACATAGAGCATCTAGAACTCAGATGCCAGTTCCACAGTTGAAGCAACAGATACCTCTCTTCTAAATTCCAAAGTTGAATGCAAACATGCAACCCATAGACTGTATGTGAATATTATGTGTCTTTTCTAGTAAACATTCTGATCTCTTAGTTTCATTCTTGCATTGGGATAATAGATTTTGACAAAAAGGAACTGAGTAAATTTGTCATGTTATCCTTGGTTCCCTCTGAACATGGGAGAATTCACAGTAGTAAGTACCATGAAGCATATAGTCATATGGTTAGTTTAGGTAAAGAATGAGAAGAAAATAAATACATACAAGCTTACATTTGATAAGATATTCCCTAAACTTATACACTCCAGGACCTCAAGCTGCTTAGTGCTGCTTAGTTTGAGATGGTTCTTCAAAAATTAATAAAGGTAATCAAGATAGTTCATCACAGTCCAACCTGTTATAGAGTATTCTTCACTATGACTCAAGTTGTTAAAGATATTTTATACTGAATCTTGGGGGAAAATATTAAAACTTAAGCTGGTCGTGAATACAGGGTCAGAGAATAAGAACAAATGTCTGAACCTATTCCTCAATTCCCCAGAACAGAAATTTAATCCAGTATTTCACTTACAGTATAATTCAACATCAATCTTTGCCATCTCATAGTCAATAAATCTTGGATTAATAGGTAATCTATCTACTACTCAAAGACATTGATCCAATTATGATTGAATCACATATTCAAATCAACATCAACAAGAGGTAAAGTGATAAGTTTTATTAACTGGGAACACTATAGTTTGAATTTTTCTTGTAGAAAGAAAATTATGGAAAATTACCCACAAGTTGAGAATGAATCCATAGTACTTTTTTCATGTTCTTGATTAATACTCTCCCTTTTCTCTGTAACAACTGAGACCCCAGGGACTCCACTAACTTGTATCTCCACCTCTTTCTTCACTAACCATGTATTCTATGTAAGTTCTGCTAAACTACTAGTACTGAATTTTCTATACGGAGGAAGATTTGTGCTTGGGATCACATTGAAGGACCCTCACTGTGACATGTGCTGTAATATCTGGTGGTGTCATTTTATAAGTTGTTCATCTGCAGTGAGATGCTGCTTTTGTAGACATATCTTGAAGAGTTAAATCTGTCTTTCTAGGAATATACAGAGTGTACTTCATAAATATTATATTTGTCTTTAATTCAAGCAATGAATTCCAATCCTATTCTAGGATAATGTTGGACTAAGTGCATCAGGGAATTATAGCAAGTGAGTCTTAAGATGGCACAGACGAGTTTTAAGGAGCTTCTGGAATGAACCAAGGCTCTCTAAATTCCCAGCATACCTCACATTGGGCACTTGCAAACAAAGGGAATATTATCACTAAACACTTGCAAATATTGATTTTTCCTGTCAAACATATCCAATCACCTACGCAGTAGCTCATCTAATAAATCAGCTCTTAAAAGATAAAAACAAGGCTCAGTCTCAACTCTATGTTAAATACTCTGGGTGCAATTCTGATCACTGAATGGGAAGACCTGTGATTCTAGAACTGTGTACCTCTGTCATAGGTGGAGAGTCTGGGTTGATTTTCATGAGCAGAGAGGAAGTTCACCAGTATGACTTCCTGCTATACCATGAGATCAGGAATATGAGCTGTAGAGAAGCTAATTAAAGGTCAAGATAGTTCTCATGAAATGAGGGCAAAGACGGCATTTAAAGTATTACATTATCACTTGTTGTGCTGGGGACTTAGGAAAGTTCATTGAAATTGTTTTTTTTTTGTTTGTTTGTTTTGTTTTGTTTTTACTTTTTTTCATCTCTGACCTTTGTGTTTGACTGTACGAACACTGTAAAATAAAGAAGAGCTGTAAGCAAGCGGACTATAAGTATGATTATTACCTGAGATACATGAAACTGTATCTAAAAACAAAGAAAAAAGAAAGAAAATAGAACTCCTACTTAGTATTAATTTTAGTTATAAGCAGTAATGTGATCTTGCAGGCCTATCTTATTTTTCTTTGTACATGTAAACTTCTGTGGTCTCTTGGCAGAAATTGATATATCAGTTAAAAAATGAAGACCTTACTGTGTCTAACAGGAACCTCTTGGACTCAATAAATACAGTTATGTTTCAGAATGTAAGTCCTAGTGAAAATATATAACATAAAAAGTGAAGACAATATGTCTTCTGTAATCCTATGTTCATAATTTCATACTAATGACCTCCAATGATAATTATATGCATGACTTTTTAGATAAGCTATGGAAAATAATTATGCATATCAAGACACAAGCATAATCATATAAAATAATTTCAAAAGGACCAGAATAAAATGAGAAAGAAATCCAAGCTATGAAAACAATTAAACTGGCCAAGAATTGCTGAAGCAAAAAAAAAAAAAAAAAAAAAAAAAAACCTAAATTGGTGCTGGAGAAGAAAATGGTAATAATTCGGGAACACAAAAACACTCATTGAAAGGACTCACTTTTAGAATAAATTAGGTCAAAAACCCAAATTTAATGCTGGAATATGTTGTAAAGTTGTGAAGTTATCTATGAAGGACAATGAGAAAATTTAATGAAGAAAATGACCCAATCTTTGAATAATGTACAAAGTACATGGAGAAGAATACCTCATTGAAGGCATTGATAACATTTGCAATACAAACATAAAAGAAAAAGTTCCGAATTATCAGAAAAACAGGTCCATATCTGTATCTGCAGGGGAGTACAGAACAACAAATTGACTGCAGAATAATAATTAGGAACGTACATTATCCACATTGTATGTTAGTTACATAACAACATGTAAAAATCAAATCATTTTTTAAATTGTAATGATGGCTAAGTCACCTGTAAAGTCAGACTCATCAGACTAGCAATTGAATGATCAACAGAAACATTTGAAGTTGGAGAGACCCTACAAAATACATTTTGACTGCTAAAAGAAACAAATACCCAGCTGGAAAATTATATAGCAGAAAACTTATGTCAAAATAAAGAAAAAAATGTTCTACAGTAAAGATGACTAAACAAAGTTATGTTTCTAATCCAACTTAACATAGAGTAATGAATAGTGAAATGTTCAACCTGAAGGGAAAATACACACTCATGGTCACAGTGAATGAGGAAACAATTCCAGATTAGTTAAACCCAAGTTCTAAAGAAAACCTAGCACAAACAACAAAATCACAGAAATTAATATGTTCCTTTCAAAAAAAATACTTTTGACTTACATTGCATTAAAACATTCAGACTAGCATAATGGATTAGAAAAAGGATTTCTTCTTATTGCTGTCTTGGAAAACAGATATTACATTCATATCACTCTCACCTTAGTTTGATTGTAAAATAGATATTTCAAGGAAATCAAACTAAGAAACAGATACCCATTGTTATTGTAATATATGAGTGAATTGATATCCATTCAAACCTACTAGAAGACATAAAGAGAGGTTGCTTCATTAAGGCACGAGTGTACCAATAGAGTATATGCACCCATCATTGGAGCAAATTTTATAAAAGCAATAAAACTATAGCTATAAGCACAGAAAAAACAATGCAGTGATTGTGGTTAATTCAATATTCTACTATCACTGATACACTTTATCTGGACAGAAGCTAAACAGAGGGTCTCTGGTACTTCATTTCATGTAAATGAAATGAATCTCAAAGATGTCTTCCGCACATTCCACAAAAGACTTGAACTTCTACTGGTTGTTTCTATATATGTGCACAAATCATTACTGCTGCATTTTCTGTAATAACAACATTATAGAATCAGAATACATTTCTGTAAACAAATCAATGATTAAAAAAAGTAAAGGGTTGTATAGCACAGCAGAATTTTAATCTGTAAGGCATAAGGAACTTACATCAGTATTTAAATAACCAATGTAATTTGTAATAATCTTATCAAGTAAGTTAAGACTGTCTCAGAAATGCATTTATTATGTAATATTCTATAGTCTTTTCATATGACATAATGATTTACAGATGGTATGCAAGCATGTAATGAAATAGAAATGAAGCTCTCTACTGAAAAGAAATGGACTAATTGTAGTCGTAGGAGAAATTTAAGGATATGTAGATGTCATGGGGAAAATACTGTTTACAATATACATCTGTTTGAAATTCTAAACATATGTTAACTGTTATTTTAATTAAAAAATATTTTTCTTGAAATTTTCATTCATGATTCAAAATACTATGAACATATATTAATGTACTGCTTCTCTCTGTCTCTCCTTGGTACCTTACAGAAGAATAGTTCTAATTCCCAACATTTTTATATATTTTCTTTTATTAATGAGTAAGTCACTGAGTCCAATTAATGTTACATAATGCATATGGGTAGGATTGTCACCCACTAGTACATAGGTAACCTCTAAGTATCCATACTTCAAAGAAAAAAATGATCCAAACTTTTTCTATAGTAATTCAATTTAATAGCTTTTAGGTAATTGATGGACTTGGGGAACTAGCATACACTATGCAGGAAGAGCTACAATTGGTAGGTGGGCTCCCTGGAGAGAGCTCAGTGACCTCCTCAGCTGTGATAGATAATTTCTGTTGTGGAATGACCACAGAGACTTCATCCCAGGTTGGGTTCTTGTTACTGATGTGTTTTCTCATGTTTGTCATTGCCATATGGCTCATTTGTTTGTTTGGTTTCAGTGGACATTAGAAAACATTCCTGGCCTACAACTTAGGATAGTGAAAAATCATTCTCAAAAATAAAAGAACTTCTGGGGTATCACCATCCTTGACTGTGAGCTGTACTACAGAGAAATAGTTATTAAAACCACATAATATTGGTACAGAGACAGGAAGGTAGATCAATAAAATAGAATTGAAGATCCAGAATTAAAACCAAACACCTATGGTGAGTTAGTCTTTGACAAAGAAGGCAAAGCCATCCAATGGAAAAAGGTCAGCATATTCAACAAATGGTGCTGGTTCAAGATGGTGTCAGTATGTAGAAGAATGCAAATTGATCCATTCTTATCTCCTTGTAGAAAGCTCAAGTCCAAGTGGATCAAGGACCTCGATATAAAACCAAATACACTGAATCTACTAGAAGCAAAAGTGGGAAAGAGCCTCCAACACATCAGCACAGGAGAAAATTTCCTGAATTGACACCAAGGGATCAGGCTCTAAGATTCACTACAGATATCTATAGGATCTTATAAAATTGACAGCTTCTGTAGGCAAATAACACTGTCATCAGGACAAAATGGAAATCTACAGATGGGAAAATATCTTTACCAATCTTACATTCGATGGAGGGATAATATTCAGTATATAAAATGAACTCAAGAAGTTAGACTCCAGAGAACGAAATAACCCTATTAAAAATGGGTTATATTGCTGAGAAAATAATTCTCAATTGAGGAATATCAAATGTCTGAGAAGCACCTAAAGAAATGTTCAACATCCTTAGTCTTCAGGGAAATGGAAACCAAAACAATTTTGAATTCCACCTCACACCAGCCAGAATGGCTAAGATCAAAAACTCATGTGACATCAGATGCTGGTGAGTATGTGGAGAAAGAGGAACACTGCTCTATTGTTGGTGTGATTGCAAGAAGATACAAACACTCTGGAAATCAGTCTGGCTGTTCGTAAGAACATTGGACATAGTATAACCTGAGAGGCTGCAATATCACTCCTGGACATATACCCAAAGGATGCTCCAACATATAATAACGAAACATGTTCCACTATGTTCATAGCAGCTTTATTCATAATAGACAGAAGATGGAAAAACATCCCAGATGCTCAATCCAGAACAATAGATTCTGAAAATATGGTATATATACACAATGTAGTACTACTCAGCTATTTAAAAAAAATGACTTCATAAAATTAGCAGGCAAATGGATAAAGAGAACCTGTCAATACCATATCCAGTTGTTATGCATGCTTCCCATGTGGGAGATGGGGCCACCTACTCATCTCAAAAATATTTGCTCAGAATTGTTCCTGTGTAAAGGAAATACAGCGACAAAGAGTAGAGCAGAGACTTAAGAAAATGCCATCCAGAGATTTCCCCATTTGGAATTCCATCTCATATGCAGACACCTAACCCAGACACTATTGCTGATGCCAGGAAGTGCTTGCTGCCAGGAACCTGGTATGACTGTCTGTTGAGAGGCTCCGCCAGAGCCTGACCAATACAGATGCAGATGCTTGCAGCCAACCATCAGACTGAGCACAGGAACTCCAATGTAAGAGTTAGGGGAAAGACTGAAGGAGGTGAAGGGTTTAGCAACTCCATAGGAAGAACAACAATATAAACCAACCAGACCCACCAGAGATTCATAGGACTAAACCACCAACCAAAGAGTACACATGGAGGGACCCATGACTTTAGCTGCATATGTAGGAGAGGATTGTCCTGACATCAATGGGAAAGGAGAAAGAGGAACAATCCTCCATTACTGGTGGGATTGTCAGCTGGTACAACCACTCTGGAAATCCATCTGGAAGCTCCTCAGAAAACTGGAAGTAGATCTACTATAGACCCAGCTATACCATTCTTGGGGATATACCCAAAAGATGCCTCACCATCCCATAGGAGCATGTGTTCCAAAATGTTCATAGAAGCCTTGTGATAACCAGAATGTGGAAATAACCCTGACATCCCACATCAGAAAAAAAGGATACAGAAAATGTGTCTCATTTATACAATGGAATATTACTCAGTTACTAAGAACAAGGATATCATGAGTTTTTATGGACAAATTGATGGAACTAGAAAATATCATCCTGAGTGATATAAGTAAGACTCAAGTGGACATGATTGGTATATGTTCACTAACAACGGATATTAGCCAAATAGTACAGAATACCCAGGAAAAAATTCACAGAAGTCAAGAATGTTAAGAAGCAGAAGGGCCCAAGTGAAGGTGCCTCCATCACACTTGGGAGAGTAAAGAGAGCAATCACAGGGGGAAAGATGTAGTAAGGGACCTGGATGGGATAGGGAGAAAGAGGGGAAAGGGGATCATGTACTGGAAGGGAGAACAGGAGGTATGTTCTGAGAGAAAGCAGATAGAATGTAAACAGGCAAGCTCAGGAGATTGAAGGTGGCAGGACCCTCTAGAATGTACCAGAGATCTGGAAGATGAGAGACTCTCAGGACTCAAAGGGGGAGACCTTAGATAAAATCCTTTACAGTGGGGAGAGGGAACTTCTGGAGTCCACCTTCAGTAGAAAGACAGGGCATCAAATTGAAGGATGGAGTTGACATTCCTCAGTCAAAAACTCTGACTCATAATTTTTCATTTCTGAAAGAATTGCAGTGACAAAAATGAAGAAGGGCCTGAGGAAAAGGAGCTCCAGAGACAGGCCCAAATTAGGATCCATCTCAATGGGAGGCTCAAAGTCCTGACATTATTATTGCTACTATGGTGTGCTTACAGACAATAGCCGAGCCTGCTTTCCCTCCAAGAGTCCTAACAAAGAGCTGAAAGAGTCAGATGAACATTCTTATGCCCAACTAATGGACAGAAGCAGAGGATCCCTGTGATTGAATTAGAGAAAAGCTGGAAGAAGCTGAGAAAGTGGGCCCATAGGAAGACCAGCAGTTTCATTTAAACTGGACGCCTGAGATCTCTTTCACACATTGTGCCACCAACCACACAGCATAAGCATAGCTGATATGAGGCCCTGACATAATATAAGGAGAGCTTGATCTGGCCTCAGAGAAAGAAGAGGCACTTAAACCTGGAGGAAGACTTGAGGCCCCAGAAGTGGCGATGTCAGCTGGTTTGGGCATGAGGGGAGGTGGAGGCATCCTCTTGGAGACTGAGAGGAGAAATGGGATGGGGAGCAATCAGAATGCAATGTGATAGTGGGATAAAGGCTGGCCATATAAGAAATGATGAAGTATAAAATTTATTAATAAAAATAGCAGATTTGAGATTAAACTCAGCTTGAAAAAAAACAAAGACAGGTGAGAATTATTTAGTTAGATATGTTTCATATAAGAAATAGATAATCAATATCCTGTTTTAATTTGCTTCTGTGTTGTTGTCTAATATGTCCTTGGAATATATATATGTTTATGTGTGTGTGTGTGTGTGTGTGTGTGTGTGTTGACTGTCTCTGAAAATGGTGTAACTTATAGATCTGAAGCAAAAGTGTTAAGGTTTATAAAAGTTTTAAGGGAAAAAATAACAACAATTTTGTATGTGTGCATGTGTACTTGATTTGCCTCTCTAATTGCTGGTTGCCATAGTCAGCTGCCCCCAATAATATCTAGATGGACTCCTGTCATCTGCTCACAGCACTGACCACTCCAGTGCTACTCGGTGCCTTCCTTGGTTTACACTGCAGTATCAAAGCTGTTCTTTGAAATAGGTAGAGTCCCTCCACAACATAAATTTTTGAATGTTTTACTCTTCTGGAAGAAGCAAGGCACTCATATGCCAAGGTCTTTGTAAGAACCACAGAAGACAATTTACAAAGACAAGTTCTCTTCTACTTGATGGATCTCACCTATTAAAGTAATATTATCCAATTTGCCAGGAATCACTGTTACTTTCCCAGACTTTTCAAGGGTGTCATGGTGTAGTTTGACTAGTTTGATTTTATATAGGTGATGTTAGTTCATTTATGCAATGAGAATATATTAGTCCCCAAAGACAGTTACATTTCTTTCAAATCCACATTCCTAAACTTATATTCTGTCTGTTACTTCCTTTGTGATGGTTCTTGAGTGTTGTAGGATGGTTGAAGAGGACAAGGAGGATGAGAAGGAGCATGAGGAGGAGAAGAAGAAGAAAAGGAAGAGGAGGTGTAAGAGGAGGAAAACATACTCTAGAGGATTAGAAGGCAGGAACTTATCAACCAGGGTTAAATCAATCAGTTAGTAACTAATAAAACAGTGAAAAAAATCAATTAAATTAATTATATCTTTGAGAACATCAACCCTTAGATCAACTTACCAAGAGACAGAAAGACAGCATCCAAATGAACAAAATCTGTAATGAAAATGGAAAGAAAACAACCGAGACTGTGGAAATTCAAAGAAAAATTGGGTATTACTTCAAAAGCCTGACCTACACAAAACTGGAAAATTTATTCAAATGAATGATTTTCCTGACCAATACCACTTACAAAAATTAGATCATGATCAGTAAACTAAACAGCCTCATAATCTCTAAAGGAATAGAATCCATAATTAAATGTCCCAACCAAAAATTAAATTTAACTAGTTTGTGGCCAGATTCTTTTAGTTCAGAATTTTTCCAGAATTTCAAATGAAATCTGATACCAATACTTCTTATAGTATTTCACAAAATAGAAATGAAAGGAGCTCTGCAACACTCATTCTATGAGGCCACAGTCATGGGGATACTTAAGCCACAGAAAGATCTAACTTAAAAAAATATAATTTCCAACTAATTTCTCTTATGAACTTAGTTCAAAAATAATAAAATCCTCACAACACAAATCCAGGAGCATGTCAAAGGTATAATACATCAAGGTCAAGTATGGTTCATCCCAAGGATGTAAGGATGTTTCAATACATGAAAATACAACAACATAATCCACTGTATATTGAAACTCTATAAAGATAATCACATGGTTATCTCTTTAGATGCTGAAAATCCTTTGAAAAAAATCCAACAGTCCTTCACATTAAAGGCATTAGGGTAACTGGGGATACTGAGCATGTAAATTTACACAATAAAATCAATGGAAAGCTAGCCAATAACAGACATCTAAATGGGGAGAAGCTTAAAGCATTTTTACTAAAATCAGGGATAAGAAAAGGCTATCCTCTCTCTTCTCATGTATCAATATACTATGTGAAGTTCTTGTGAGTGCAGTAAGACAACTAAAGGAGTGTGATGGGGTACAAATTGAGAATGAAGAGGCCAAAGTATTGCTATTGGCTAATAATATGATAGTATACATAGGAAACTTTAAAAACTCTACCAGAAAACCCCTACTGCTGATAAACACCTTCAGCACAGTGACTGGATAAAAAATTAATTCAAAGAAATCAATAATCCTCCTATATACAAATGATAGTCAGTATGAGAAAGAAATTATTTCAAAAAGTCATTTACAATGGCAACAAATGATTTAAAATAACTAAGCATCAAAAAGACCTCTATGACGAGAATTTCAATGCCCTGAAGAAAGAAAGTAATGTAGATATCAGAAGATGCAATGAACTCCCATGGTCCTGGATAAGTAGGATTAATACAGTGAAAATAAACTTTTAACCAAAAGCAATCTACAGATTCAATATAATCGCCATCAAAATTGCAGCACAATTTTTATAGGTCTTGAACGAGAAATTTTCAACTTCATTTGGAAAACCAAAAAATCCAGGATAGCAAAAACAATACTGAACAATAAAAGAATATTCAAGGGGAAGCACTATCCCTGGACTCAAGCAGTACTACAGAGCAATAGTGATAAAATTGCATGAAATTGGTATGGAAACAGAAATATTAACCAATGGAATTGAATCACAGACCTACAAGTAAACCCACACAATAATGGACACTTAGTTTTTAATAAAGAATCCAAAACCAAACAAAGGAAAAATGAAAGCATCTTCAAATAATGGTAAAGGACTAAGTGGATATACATATATATAGACACACACATCCACTTGCAAGAGCAATAAGACAACTTATATATACATGTTGGATAATGAAAATCAATATGTGCTCATAACCCTGCATGAAACTGAAGTTCAGGTGGATCAAGAACTTCAACATAAAACTGGATATATTATATGTCTATAGGAGATATTAGGAATACTATTAAACTATTAGTACAGGAATCAATTTCCTGAACAGAATACAAATGCCTAAGGCTGTGAGATCAACAGTTGATAAATGTGACCTCATGAAATTGCAAATCTTCTGTAACTCAAAGGACACTTTCAATAGGTTATAGTCAACAGTCATCAACAACCCAAATAACTCAATTTAAAATAGGATAGAAAATTCTCAACAGAGAGAACTTAAATAGGCAAGAAGCATTTTAACAGATTTTCAAAGTCTTAAATGGTCAGGGAGGTGAAATTCAAAACATCTCTGAGGTTCCATCTTCTACCCATCAGAATGGTTAAGATGAAAAAAGCTAGCACATCCTGGTGAGGATATGGAGCAAGGAGAACATGTCTTCATTTCTGATGGAGAGCCTACCTGTACAGCCACTTGGATAAGAATTTGGTGGTTTCTCAGAAGACTGGTAATAGTTCTATGTCAAAACTTGCTCTACTGCTCCTTGGCATATACTCCATGTATGCTCCAACATCCCACAAAGACTCTTGCTCAACTATGTTCATAGCTTCTTTATTTGTAATAGCCAGTAAGTGGAAACAACCTAGATGTTCCTCAATTGAAGAGTGGACAAAGAAAATGTTCTATATCAACACAATGAAATACCACTAACGTATTATAACCAAGACATCATAAATTTTGCAGGCAAGTGGAGAGAACTCCAGAATATCATTTTGAATGAGATAACCTAGTCCTGAAATGAAGATGGTATGTATTCACTTACAAGTTAATAGTAGCTATAAAATAAAGGTATCATGTTACACTCCATAGACAAAAAGATGGTAAACAAGATGGAAGGTTCAAGGGAGGAAGCCTGAATCTCAGTTAGAAGTGGGAATTAAATCGTTATAAGAAACAGATGGAGAGAGGGAACTGGGAGGGAAAGCTAAATGTGGAAGAGAATAGGAGGTTCTGGATCATGTGGGGAGAAGGACAGTTGAGATGGCTAAGTGGCCTTTAAGATAAATGGAAATATACAACTGTAGGGCAGGGAGAGTGGGAGGCATCTACAAGATGAGACAGAAATCTAGTGTATAGGGGGTTCCCAAGAATCAATGGGTGTGACTTTAACTGTGATTCAGTACATTGATGATTTGGAACCTGAAGAAGCTATCTCCTGCAGCCAGACAGGAACCTCAGTGGAACAATTAGAGACACAAACCAATCCACAAAACTTTCAAACCCAAATTGATCCTGTCTATAAGAAATGCTGTCACTAGGGTTGGAACAGAGACTGAGGGAATTACCTACCTATAACAGGTCCTGACTGGAGACCCATCTTATGGGCAAACAGCAACCCATTACACTATTAATGATACTCTGTTTTGCTTGCAGACTGTAGCCTGACATAACTTTTCCACTGAGAGGCTCTACCTAGCAGTTGACTCAGACAGATACAGACACCCACAGAGAAAGCGTGAATGGATCTTCAGGGCTCTTATAGGAGAATAGGAGGAATGATTTTGGGCCCTGAATTGGATATGAGCTCCACAAAAAGAACAAGATAGTCAACTCACCTGGATGCTTTGGGCTCTCAGATTCTGAACCTCCAACCAAAGAACATACACAGGCTGGACCGAGGCCTTCCCATTCATATATTGCATATGTGCAGCTTGGTCTTCAAATAGGTTCAGAACAACTATAATTGGGGTTATCACAAAAGCTGTTGCCTGTATATGGGTCATGTTCTCCTAACTTGGCTGCCTTGTCTGTCCTCAATGGGAGGTGAAGTGCCTAGCCTTCCAGAGACTTGAAGTGTCAGAATGTGAGGTGATATGGAGGGGATGCCCATCTGCTCAGAGAAGAAGGGGAAGATGGTCAGGGGGGATGACTGCAGAAGTGGGTTACCCATAGGGGGTTAGTGAGTGGGCTGTTACATGAATAAGTAAAATTAAAATTAAAAAAAATGAAGAGTTAAGAGCTCAGAGTTTCCATTTGACAAAATTCAAAACCCCTTCATGTTAAAAGTCTTGGAAAGATCAGGAATTCGGCTCATACCTAAACATAGTAAAAGCAATATACAGCAAACAATTAAGCAACATTAAACTAAATGGGGAAAAACTTGAAACAATCACACTAAAATTAGGGAATAGACAAAGTTGCCTATTTTCTCCCTATTTATTTAATATAGTACTCAAGGTTCTAGCTATAGAAATTAGAAGACAAAAGGACATCAAATGGATACAAAGTGGAAAGGAAGAAATCCAAATATCATTATTTGCAGATGATATGACAGTATATTTAAGTGACCCTAAATATTCGACCAGATAACTCCTTCAGCTGAAAAACAACTTCAGCAAATTTGCTGGATATAAAATTAAAACATACAAATCAGTAGCCTTCCTCTACTAAAAGGATAAATGGGCTGAGAAAGAAATTTGGGAAACAACACCCTTCAGAATAGTCACAAATAAGGTAAAATATCTTGATGTGACTCTAACAAAGCAAGTGAAAGATGTATATGAAAAGAACATCAAGAAATAAATTGTAGAAAGGAATTGAAGACATCAGAAGATGGAAAGATCTCCCATGCTCATGGATTGGGAGGATTAACATAGTGAAAGTGGCCATCTTACCAAAAGCAATCTACAGATTCAATGCACTCTTCATCAAAACTCCAACTCAATTCTTCGCAGAAATTAAAAGGGAAATTCACAATTCATTGGGAACAACAAAGACCTCAGAATAGTGAAAACTATTCCCAACAATAAGAGAACGTCTGGGGGAATCAGCTTCCCAGATCTCAATCTTTACTACAGAGCAATAGTGATAAATACCACATGTTACTGGTACAGCAACAGACAGGTAGATGAATGGAATAGAATTGAAGACCCAGAAATGAATCCATGCACATATAGTCATGTGATTTTTGACAAAAAAGCTGAAACCATCCAGTAGAAAAAAGATAGCATATTCAACAAATGGTTCTAGCTCAAGTGGCAGTCTGCATGTAGAAGAATGCAAATTGACCCATTCTTATCTACTTGTACAAAGCTCAACTCCAAATGGATCAAGGACCTCCACATAAAACCAGATACATTGAAAGTAATAGAAGAGAAAGTAAGAACTATACTTGAACACATTGGCTCAGGGGAAATTTTCCTGAACAGAACACCAATGGCCCAGTCTCTAAGATCAACTGTAAACAAAAGGTATGTTATAAAATTGGAAAGCTTCTGTTAGGCAAAGGACACTGTCATCAGTACAAAATAGTATTCTATAGATTTGGAGTAGACTTTTACCAATCCTACTTCGAATAGAGAGCTCATGTCAGAAATATACAAGAACTCAGGAAGTCAGATGCCAGAGAAACAAAAAACCCTATTAAAATTGGGGTAGAGAAGTAAACAAAGAATTCTCACCTGAGGAATCTAGAATTACAAAGAAGCACCTAAAATAATTCAACATCATCAGTCATCACGGAAATGCAAATTAAAATGACAGTGAGATTCCACCTCACACCAGTCAGAATGGTGAAGATTAAAAAACTCAGGTGATAGTAGATACTGCTGAGGATGTGGAGAAATAGGAACATTCCTCCATTGTGTGTGGGATTGCAAGCTTGTACAACTACTCTGGAAATTAGTCTGGCAGTTCCTCAGAAAGCTGGATATAGTATTACCTGAGAACCCAGCTATACCAAACCTGGGCATATACACAAAAGATGCTCCAATATATAACAAGGACTCATGCTCCATAATCTTCACAGGAGCATTATTTATAATAACCAGAAGCTAAAAACAACCCACATGTTCCTCAAAAGAAGAATGGATATAGAAATTATGGTACATTTACAAAATGGAGTACTACTCAGCTATTAAAAATAATGACTACATGAAATTCATAGGTGAATGGATGAAACTAAAAAATATCCTGAGTGAGTTACCCAAGTCATAAAAGAATACACATGGTATATACTCACTGATAAGTGGATATTAGGAAAAAATTGGAATACCTATAATACACCTCACAGACCACATGAAACTCAAGAAGAAAGAAGAGCAAAGTGAGGACGCTTCAGTGATCCTTAGAAGGGGGAACAACAACAACAACAAAAAACTCTCTTGAGATAGAGTGTCGAAGGGAATTGAGATCAAAAGAGGACGGGGAGGGAGACAGGAGGGTCAGGATCAAGTGTGGGACATGTACAGAGGGTTAGGAAATTGAATATAGGTGTGTAGCAATGCAGGATGATGAATTGGTGGTAGCAGCAAGGAAGTCAAAGATGCCACGAAAGTAAGAGGCTCCCACTACTCAATGGAGATGACATTAGCTGAAATATCTCAAAAAGGAAAGAAAGAACCTGTAGAGACCATATCCAAGGCTTAGGCATGGCCCCTGTTTGAGGGATGAGGCCACCCACACATATTAAAAAATTTTACACAGTATTGCTCCTATCTAAAGGAAATACAAGAAGAAAGAGTCAAGCAGAGATTGAAAGAAAAGCCTTTCAGAGACTGCCCCACTCAGAGATCCATCCCATATGCAGACAATAATCCTATACACTATTGATAATGACAAGATGCTCTTGCTGACAAGAGCCTGGTATAACTGTCCTGAGAGGCTCTGCCAGAGCCTGAACAATACAGATGCAGATTCTTGCAGCAAACCATTTGACTGAGCACAGGGACCACAATGGAGGAGTTAGGGGAAGGACTGATGGAGCTGAAGGGCTTTGCAACCCCATAAGAAGAACAACAGTATAAACCAAGCAGATAACCCAGAGCTCCCAAGGACTAAACCACCAACCAAAGAGTACACATGAAGGGACCCATGGCTCCAACTGCATATGTAGTAGAGGATGGCCATATTTGACCTCAGTGGGAGGGGAGGCCCCTGGTCCTGTGAAGAGTCTGTGCCCCACCATACAGGAGTGCTAGGGCAGTGAGGCAGGAAGGATGTGGGGGTAGCATCCTCATAGAAGCAGGAGGATAGAAGGATGGAATAGTGGGTTTACAGAGAATAAACTGGGAATTGGCATAATAATTGAAATGTAAGTAAGTAAAATAAACAATGAAAATTTTAAATAAAAGAGCTTGGAGTTTCTCCCCTGGCATTCTTGCTATAACAAGATAATTCAGTTTTGCTTTGTCAGGAGTATTGACCCCATAAATCATTCATTCCTGTTACTGGGCTTCAGTCTGCTATCAGCATGATGTCACATCACCAATGCGCTCATCATCTGTTGCCTTCTAGTGAGAGAGAGACAGACAGACAGACAGAGAGAGAGAGAGAGAGAGAGAGAGAGAGAGAGAGAGAGAGAGGGAATGAAATTGTGCTGAACAGTCTCCCTGAATGTATTTTTACTGGATTTCTCTAAGTAATGATCTGTTTCCTTTTTAATGAACTTTATCACATTTATAATGCTGCACTTAAGGTCATTTTCTTGTACTTCAGCTGAGTTGGAATATATTGGGCTTGCTGTACTTAGGTAGCTGGGTTCCAGTGTTACCGTATAGCCTTGATTGATGTAAATATTATTATTATGCTGGCCTCTAGTCATTTGTCAATGGGATTGTTAGAAATTTAGGTGCCAGTTTCTAAGTTCATCTATGATGAATGAACTTTTTCTTTAGGTTTCTCTTTCTGTTCCAGTCTTCTTTGTAAGTGCCACATTTTCTAGTGGACAGAGAGTCTTCAGGTCCAATAAGAAACCTCCACTGGGGTTTTTTTGTGGCATGAGTGACCTCTGGGGCTCGGAAGATGGCTCTGGATTTCTAGAATTCAGAAAAATGCCATGGCCACTGTGGTTATGGATACCTATAGGGCTTCTAGGGTTCTAGATTTTTACTGGGATTTCTACTGATGTTTTGTCATCCAGAAGACCAGGAGAATTCTCCTGAGCTTAGACCTGGTATGTGGAGGCTCTGGGATATGAGGCTATAGGAGAATTCTGAGTGAAAGTTAAGGAGTTTTATTAGGCTGTGTGCATTATATTGACTGAAGATATTAACAGCAGTGTGTCTTTCTATAAAGCTGGAGTTTGATGCCAGAGTTTTGGGCAAGAATTAGTTCTTACCTACCCTGAAGTAAATTTACTGTGCTTGGTGTATGCTGCCTGCCCCTGTTGGTGCAGAGCTGCTCTTCAAGGAGGTTTACGTCTGGTCTCACAATGAAGACATCACACTGTGCTTCTTGCACAGTAATATGTGGCTGTGTCCTCAGTAGTCACAGAGCTCAGCTGCAGGAAGACCTGGTTCTTGGATGTGTCTCTAGTGATGGAGATTCGACCTTCGAGTGATGGGTTGTATCCAGTGCTACTATAGTATATGTATCCCATCCACTCCATTTTATTTCCTGGGAACTGTCGGATCCAGTTCCATGTATAATCACTGTTGATGGAGGAACCAGTGACAGAGCAGGTGAGCGACAGTGTCTGAGAGGGTTTCACAAAGCCAGGTCCTGACTCCTGAAGCTGCACCTGGGACAGGATACCTTCAGACAAGAAGAGTCAGTTCTGTTAACCACACATTACAAAAGAACCCATCACGGACACATGTATTAAATGACAACACTCACCAGGAAGGGCTGTCAACAGGTACACAAGACTCAAAATTCTCATCTTTTAGGCTACACCTCTTTTCCTTTAGTGATCAGCCTCCAGTGAGAGGTATGTGAGCTGATCCAGCCCAGAAGAGGATTTAACTTAGAGCTAGAAGTTCCATTTGCATGTATTGAGTCAGCATTGCCTTCATAATTGGGGAGGATGAATGCTGACTGCATTTGTTTATGAAAGTAAGACCATCACTGTCTCTAGCTTCTTATAGTGTATGCCTGAGAAAAAAAGAGCACTAAGACTGTTGGAATCACATCTTGATATGATTCCACTGTCCCAGCCTAGACCAACCTCCCATCAGACACTTTTCTGATCCTGTGTTTTCAATGTCTCAAATCAGTGCCAACCTTCATTTTACACTTAGAATCCTGTATTTTTGCCTTCCTTTTAGTAAGTCCACACTATTCCTAATTTTCTTCCTACCCATAATATGTTTTCATCTTTCCTTAATCTTGGTACACTGTCTATTTGTTGTTGCATGGAGGATCTGGTATATTTTCAGTAGAGAGTCCTTAGATGTATGTACAGGTATGATGTATGTAAGCCACATTACATTTGTAATTTTACTATTTGGGAGACAATCCAGACAAAATCCATAGGAACTAAAACAGGTTAAACCAACCATGTATTGTGTGTCTGCTCTTACCAATTACTCATCAGCTTTTGGTGTTATTTCCTTAATAAATATCATTGTTACATGGATTAGATGAAATCTCAAACTACCTTCTTAATTTTCATTTTCATGATCAATCAACATTTCGAAAACCTGAAAAAGTATTTAATATTTATTTGTTTTATGCTCTTTTTCCATTCTACAAAGGACATATAAATTTTTCAAAGAATCTCTGCTATATGCCTGTTCAATCAATTCATATATGGCTTTTCACAGGCTAAGGGTAGAATTCTGTGGGTTGTGCAGACAATTTAGCAAATAACCCACTGTGCCTATTTTGTGTCTAATCTCATTTTATATCGAGGATAGAATTCTCTCAGTGTCTGATCTATTACAGTTATGTCAGCTCAGTATTGTCTGCTGGAGCATTTTATGAGGGTTAGAACAGCATAGAAGCAGATTTAGGAACATCACAATGACTGTTGGTGTGATAGGAGTTGGAATTTTCCAGATTATAGTATGCTCATTTAAAATGCCAGGTCAGTAGAATTCTGACATGATATCTGATTGTGGAATGGGTACTGTCTGATGAAGCTCCTATGGTTTACAACAATGGACTGTCTGGATACTACCTTAACAGCAGAATGATAATCTCTGGGTGGTGGATCTAGTTATTTATTTATTTTATTTATATGAGTACACTGTAGCTGTCTTCAGACACACCAGAAGAGGGCATCCAATCTCATTACGGATGGTTGTGAGCCACCATGTGGTTGCTGGGATTTGAACTCAGGACCTCTGGAAGAGCAGTCAGTGCTCTTAACCGCTGAGCCATCTCTCCAGCCCCCGGTGGATCTAGTTATAATGAGCCTGAACCAATAGATTTTATAAACCCCTTACATACACTTCCATCATTTACCATGGTGTATATAAGCTCCTCCCTACCAAACTAGAAATTACTGAATGTTAAAATGATCAAGGAGAAGTAGAATTAACTTCATGAGGGAGGCACCAACGCTCATGGGAAATCACCCATTTTCACACTGGTTTGATTCCCTACGGATGAGAGGTGTTTAATATGTCATGAAACACTCTAAGTAAGTTTTATTCTGAAGAACTCTTTTGATGAACTTTTTCTTAATGTCTACATGAAGCGTTGTAGAAAATGAAGACAATCAAAGGTACTAAAGAATCTGTGAGTAAAGTGACAGTTTTATTTATCTATGTGCAAAGAAATGTTCCTGGTATTTGTGGTTATTTCCTTAATAACAGCCACAAAGGCAACATTTTAAAGTAGGCTTTCACAAACTTCTAAATATTCACTTTTATTCCTAACAACGCTTGGGACACACAGTGCCTAAATTTTTTCTACTTTGTATTCTTTCAGTTGCTCCTTGGTTATGCAAGAATGGTGCAATCAGAACACCTCTTTAACCACATAACTAAAGGAGTGCCAAAACCATGTGAATCTGGAGTGAGAGATGCATTCTCTGCAGCCTAAGGAGCTAAGCTTTTGTAAACAATATGAATATGTAAGAACAGCAAGTCTCTCCTATTTAAACCCATAGTAAGAACTTACCATTAGTCATTTCAGAGAAGAAAGTGTACATCTTTGATAAGGAAATGCCCTATCATTATAGGATGTGCTGTAGCTTTAATGTATACAGAGTGAGTATACATTGCACAATTGAAGAATCTCTGTCAGAAAGGATTGCCAGAATGCAACTGAGCTGATTGTGGAATTTAACATTAGTTATACTATATTCTATAATACTATTTCCAACCAAATATTCTGAGCATAACATAACCTGGGATGTATTTTTTCAGCCCTCTCTTCAAAGTCTCATAATGCACCTAGGCTTGGATTCTCACAGGTGTTTCTGGAAGCCATGGCATGGGTTTCAATCATCAGAGAAATTTAATAACCCCTTCCCTTTCCCCAGTTTCATTTAAAACTAATTGTTGGTTTCATGCTTCCTCAGGATGAGATCCTGGTCCCCACAGGGGAGTCACATCTGACTTGTAAATGCTCTGCGTTTTGTTCTGAATAAAACACTTCCTGTATTTAAATATGTTCATAAGAATTAAAGATGAATTTATTTGAAACCATTCATATAGTGCATTTTTACCATTCACTATCCTACTCCTATTGACCTGTCGCTCTCTGTGTGCCAGTGCCCCCTGCTGGCCATGAGCACCTTGTGGACAGTTTTGTGCCAGAGCTCACAATTTGCTTTCCTTACCATGTATCTCAGATAGTACTACATGGCAATGTCCCCCTTTCTCAGACTGTACATGTGTAGATAAAATAAGTTCTTACAATTGTCTCTGGAGATGTCAAATTGTCCTTCTCAGTCTCTGTATAGTTTTTAAATTGTTGTCATATTTTATATCTGCTAACAACTTTAGCCTCTTCCCTCTGACTTGACAAATACAGTGCATCAAGTAATCACTGAAGGTGAATACAGAGATGTCAGAAGAGAGTTTAAGGGACACTTGAGGCTGTACCAAACTCCCTGCAGATTCTACCAGCTCCAACGATGTATGCCTGAAAACAGAGATAATCCTAGTCAGAAATCTGTCACGTATATCTACTACTCTCTTATGCATGTGCACTTTAAAAAAAAAAACAGAGTCTCTTCTCTGTGCATTAACTTTTGAAAGGCCAACAAAGAAAAGCAGATCTAAGCCCAATTCATAGTGAGTAGTCTGTTTTCAGTACTAATCACTGAATTGGAAGACCTGGGGGGAATCCAGGGCTGAGCGCCTCTGAAACAGGTGTGATTCGACACTTGGATGAGTTTGATGAAGCGCAGAAGCTCCTGTTTGCATCACCTCTCCATAAATAGCAGGCTCTGGAGTAGAAATATAAGAGAAGACAATGCTCAGAGAAGATGCAAGGATCATTTTGGTCATTTACTATTATGACAATTATATGTAGTTATGTCTTTTTTTTATAATATGAAATTTAAATAGCATCATCCAATGTCATGTTTCCAGATCAAGCTCAGGTCTGGTGTGCTTTCTACAGAGTCTGGATTTGTGCTTTTCCACTCTGTGTACATCTTCTCTCTGCGACAATACTCGGTCAGAATCACACTTGTCTGATGAAGTTCTAAAATCCCCCTCAATGTGATGGGAAAACTTTTGATGTTATTTACTTTCAGTTAATGAAAACATGAAAGCACATTTTATTTGAAGCAAATGTTCTTGACATCAGATGACTACACATTTATAATCTCACATTCTAAGCATCCACACACATAGAAACTTGTGTAACTGGCAACATAGTCACAGATGTGAAAACATATATTGTCCTGAACTTATCGACAATACATGTGATTAAATCTACTTCTGACCTTAAATTTTCTTGCTCTGGTGACAAGAGACATTGATTCTGTGCTATGCTTTTTTTGACTCACATATCTGTTTTTATAAAAGCAACGTTTGTTCTTTCAACTGCTTTTGGATCAGTATTATATTTAGCTCATTTAGTAATTATATGATGTAAACATTATTCCCTGAACTAGGAAGGATAATCTTGGTGGAAACAATCAATTCAATGCACACAGATTGTAATGACCTGTTCTGCCCCATGTATGGGGTGGGGGCCACTATGTCCTGGTCCATTCTGGTCAGTCAACAGGGTCTAGCAAGAGAGAGAGTGGGGGATGGAGGGGTAAGAAATGTGAAGAATGGAGACAAGACAGAGTCTGTTAAAGTCTTGGTTATTGAAAGGAAATCATGGGTATATATAAGAATAAGCAGGGGAATGGAGCTGAAGACACTTCACCACATTCACTTTGCAGCTGAGGGCATTAAACAACAAAACAAGATATGTGAGAAAAACAAGATGTTTATCAGAGTGTGCTCAGCTGTTTCGGGCTGTTGAAAACAAGTCTCTTGTCAGGGTATATGGCCTCAGATGGCTGCAATGATGACAGCAGCTTTTTGCTAGGACTTGGCTCACAACAGGTCCCTCTTTTTAAATTTTCTTTAGAAGGGAAGGCTGGGAAAACTTAAGGAAACTGTGTCTGCCTTAGGTCGGAACAAAGGAATCCAGCCTCCCTTTCTGATGGTGAGGTGTCCCAATTAGGGGCAAGGGTCTTGAAATGTTCTCTTACCTTTCATTGACTATCTGGCTTAGCGCATAAGTTAGGGGTTAATCCTTGTCAGTCTCTATGACAGAGGTTTTAGAGTCCTCTACTTCCAGCCTGTAAATATGGACCTGTATGGATTTCATCTGAATAGCATCTATCTGTTGTCATACAAAAGCCATCAGTTTGTTAAACAGCATGAACCTGAGAGACATAGGACTTAACAATGCCTGAATGGTTGGTATAAAAGCAACATTCTTTTTTAAGGACAGGACACAGTTCCTCCTTATAGAGAAGTTAAAGATCTAAGCCTTGAACCCTCAAATTTTGAATAGAAGAAATTATACCAATAAAATCCTTGAATTTGCATCAGATTAGTAACAATTATACAGATTTCTACTAATAGACTATGGCTGTGTAATCAATTTTATCTCTTCCTCCCTGTTCAAATAAAACAATTACCTTTCCCTAGAAAGACAACCTAATATTAACCACCTCAGTCCCCAAGTCCAAGGAATTGAGGTACCTACTCTTCATTAACTTCTTCAAGCTGAATATGGGCATTGAGATATTAGAAGAAGGATGAGGGGAAGGGTAAATTGATAAGCCTCTAATGTCTGTCTTAACTATATCCAGATGGAAGTCCAGGACATCAGTGGACATGCAGGTGACAAGAAGATTTATTCACCAAGGCTGTGTATTCTGTAGTATACAAATCTCAAAATAAATTTTAGTATCAAGATAATTATTTTGTTAGATTCTCTGGAATCTAATCTTCTGGAGGCCTACCTCTGTCATGTCTGATCCATATAATTCTGGAAGATATAACTATTACCTTAATGACCTCTTCAGAAAATACATAGAAAAATCTTTTCCCAAATCTGCCTATCCTTGAGCCAGTAACCAGAAAAGCCTTTACATTGACCTTTTATCCAGAGGAAAAAATATAACTAAGCAACTCAGAATCACACCCATTTTGAAAGTTAAATCAGTTTAATACAACTGATTAACACTATATTTCTGTTCAGCTCTCTGCCTAGAGCAACCTTCTATTTATCTATCTGTTTGATTCTTTGACACAGGGCAGCCTGCAATTTACTCCTCGCATCTTTAAAGCCTTTTTTGTCTTTTTCTGATGATTTATTTCTTGCCCCATTTTCCTTACTAAGACCTACTGGTCTCGATGCAGCAGGTTCCCGTGGCGATCACCTTTATTTCCCTTCTGAATTTTTGGCAGACCCTTATTCCAGTAATGCCCCTCACTGGGTTTCTCATTCTTGCTGCCTTGTGTTGAGTGCCAAACTCAAGCCAGCTCTGTCAGTCAACAAGTTCTCCAGCGGAGGAGTGAGGATGCACTTCCAATTACGACAGTGTCCTTCACTGTATCCCACTTACTGGAGCCCTACATTGGGCACCACTATGTAATGACTCATTCTGCCTCACGTTTTTGGGCCACTATGACCTGGCCCATTCTGGTTACTCAATAGGGTCTAGCAAGAGAGAGTGTGAGGATGGAGACAAGACAGAGTCTGTTAAAGTCTCAGTTATTGAAAGAAAAACATGGCTATATATAAGCTTAAGCAGGGGAATGCAGCTGAGAACACTTTACCATGTGCACCTTGCAGCTAAGGACATTAAACAACAAAACAAGATAAGTGAGAAAAAAAGATGTTTATCAGAGTTTGCTCAGCTGTTGTAGGCTGTTGAAAACAAGTCTCTTGTCAGGGTACATGACCTCAGATGGCTGCAAGGATGATAGGCGCTTTCTGCTAGTACTTGGCTCCCAACAACAGATATAACATTTTATTTTATATCTCATTGCTATCTGTCCATTGGATGCCAACCAGAAGTGCAGAGAGCCTGATAGCTGCCGAGTTCATGCCATTGAGATCCCATAAAGTAACAAGGGGCGGAAGCTCCTTGGAATATCTCTGTGACACCAAGCAAGCAAACACAAAGTGCCGCAGCAGCCCCAGGACATACATGCCCTGAAGAAGGCTCCTGCGTGAAGGACATGGGAACTTCTTATTCAGGACTGGGCCTTCCGCCTTGTTCTTTTGGGTCTTTTTTCATGGAAAATGATCCTGAGGAAGAATGAGGGGAGCTTAAGGCCTTCATAATTAGGGAAGGTGAATACTGACTGCATGTGGTTATTAAAAATAGGTCCACCACTGTCTCTTGCTCCCGAGAGTGTGAGTCTAGAATTAGAGAGCACTAAGACTATAATTAATCACAGAAAATACCTCTAAATGTGATACTTCCTTCCCTTTCTAGACCAGCCTCCACACAGTCTCTTTTATGCACCTATGTTTCTAAAGTCTCATGACATTGCCAACCCTCTTTTCATACTTGAGTTCTTAAGTTCTTGTTTCTTTTTAATAAATCCATACTGTTCCTAGTTTTCTTCTCTTTTCCCACCAATAACATGTATTTCCATCTTTCCTAAAACTTGGTACACTCTCTTATTCAACATTGTCCATAGCTGCCTCCTGCTCCATCTATGCTGTAGTCAGTACAAAGAGAACATACACATAGAAAAAGTTTCGCACTCTGCATCCTAAGAATATTATTCAGAGACCCCATTTATTCCTCATATTCTCCTGATTCAAAGCCCACCCACTTTAGATGTGAGATAATTCTATGTGAGCAGGTGTGTTAACGATACCAGAAAAAATGTCTGAAGACTAAAATCCTAAGGATATTTTTGTTCTTCCATGGACCTCTTTGCAGTCTGAGGTTCCTCATGGATTTTACAGCAATTGTAAATATATACACAAAATATATTTTTGCCTCTCTTTCTTCATCTTCTAATAATATTTACCTGACAAGTCTTTTTAATTTTGAATGTAAATGTTTTGTATAATATACACTTATTATAGTTTTTCGTCCTATAAATCCAAGTTACTCCACAACTCCCTTTCCATCCATATGTACCATCTTACTTTCTCATTACAAAATAAACAGGAAACATGAAAACCAATAAAATAAAAGGAGTTAAAGTAAAACCTAACACATCAGAAGAGGACAAAACAAAGAGAATGTCTCCAATAAAAACACAATGAACAAATGTAGAGGCAGAGACCAGTGCATTCTCACACTCAAAAATACCATGAGAATAGAAAATCTGAAGCCACAATACACATGAGAAAAAGAATCTAGGATAAAATGAGATCTAAATGAATAAAAGATAGATAGATGGTGAATGCCAAAAATGTTGCAACAATTGACTTTTGTTTCCAATGGGCAGTTACTCATGGGCATGCAGCCTACACTTAAGAGTAATTGTTTTCCCCAGTTAGACTTCATTAGAAAAAACTAAATATTAATTTTCAAAGGATTATCAGTTGGAGACACGTCTGAGTTAGGAATGGGCACATGAATCCACTTTTTCTTTCAGTAGAGGATATTTGGCTGAATGCATAGGGGTGATATAGATAGGTAACATGCCAATTTCTATTGTCAGTTTTTGGGAGTCTTCCAGACAAAATTTTATTGGGACTACAAGAGCTTAAACCAACCATCCATTATATTTACCCTTTCACCAGTTTCTCATCAGCATTTGGTGTCATTTGTTTTCCTAATAAACATCATCATTGTTTGGATTGTATGAAATCTCAAACTAACTTTTAATTTACATTTTCTTGATAGATCATGGAAGAACACAAATATCCTTAGAATTCTGGAATGTATGGAATGCTCTCTCTGTCTGAACCTCTTACAATATTATCAGCTCATGATTGTCTGCTGGAGTATTTCGAAATGCTGTGTAATCTTTCTGAGGGTCTGAGTAGCATAGAAACAGATTTAGGAACATCACAATGACTTATAAGATATCTGATTTTGGAATGGATACTGTCTGATGATGCTTCTATGGTTTAATTCAGTGGATTGTATCTACATTGCCTTAACTGCAGAAGGGTAATCTCTGGAAGACAGATTATATAGAGCGTGTGCTAATATATTTTGTAATCCTCATGCATATAATTTTAACAGTTATCATTATGTGAATGAACTCCTCCCGACCACAATAAAAGAACTGAATGAAAAGGTAAAAAAGGAATAACTGCAGAAGGGAGACACCAAAGGTCACAGGAAATTATCCATCATAACACTGATCTGGCTACCTAAGAATGAATGGTCCTTTCCCTGTCCACAGTGGGAGATATGTCCAATTCCTGAAAGAGTGGGACTATTTACTGATCAGTCATTAAACTCCATAAATCTGTTTTATTTCCTTGAAAAACTTCTTCATAATTTTTTTCCTAATGTGTGCATGACGCTTTATGGAAAATGAAGAAAATCAAAGGCACTGACTAACCTGTGAGAAAAGTGATAATTTTATTTATCTATGTTCGAAGGAATTTTCCTGTTTTTTAAAAAATTGTTTTCTTAAATTCAGCAGCAAATTAGACTTTGTAAATATTGGCTTTCACATACTTCTTTTATCTCTTAATAATATTTAATCTTTTTCAGTCCAGATGTTATCCTACTTCTAGTCAGCTCTCTGACATTTTGTCACCCTATTCTTCCTCCCCTATCTGCAAAGGATGTCCCCACCCCCACCTCACACCTCACCCAACTCCCTGGAGCCTCACTTCTCTAAAGGTTAGGTACATCTTCCCACACTGAGGCCAGACCAGGTAGCTCTTCTGTATATGTGTCTTGGGTCTCAAATCAGCCAGTGTACGCTCCCTGGTTGTTGTCCTAGTGTCTGAGATATCTAGGGAGTTTCCAGGTTAGTTGAGACTGCTGGTCTTTTATTTGAGTCACCCACCTCTTAAGCTTCTTTCAGCCTTTCCCTAATTCAGTCACATGGGTCTTAGACTTCTGTCCATTCGTAAGTATCTGCATTTGACGATTTCAGATTCTTGTTGAGCCTTTCCAAGGGCAACCATTCTAGGCATCTGTCTGTAAGCACACCATAGCATCAGTAATAGTTTCAGGCCTCAGGGCCTCCCTTTCAGCTGGGTCCCAATTTGGGCCAGTCACTGGTCCACCTTTCTCTCAGTCTCTTCTTCATTTTTGTCCTTACATTTCTTTTATATAGGAACAATTTTGGGTCAGAGATTTTGACTGATGTGATGACAAACCTATCCCTCCACTTCATACTCTGTCTTTCTACTGGAGATGGACTCTGCAAGTTTCATCCAAGTTCCCTATCTTTGTGTCCCAAACTTCTTTCACCTCCCAGGTCTTTGGTCCATTCGAGAGGGTACCTACTGCGGTTGCCTATTTCCATTCATTCTGATGTGCCCAGGGCTTCACTCTTTTTTTCCTCAATACCTCATCATGATCCCCTTTCTCCTCCCTGATTCCTCTCCCATGCCTCATTCTCCCTCCTTCACTCTACCACACAGGAATGCTTTGTTTTCCTTCCCAAAATGTATTGAGGTTGTTAGTATTCTGTCTAAACTCCACCTCCACAGTTATCTGGCAACACCCAGGTATGCTCCTCCCCACAGTTACCTGGCAACAGCCAGGTAGGCATGCCCAATATAAAAAGGGCTGCTTGCCTCCTCCTCTCTCTTACTCTCTTGCCTCTAGCTTCTCTCTGTGCCCTCACCCTTCCTCCCTTTCCTTTCCCCTCTCTCCATGTGATCATGGCCGGCCTCCACTTCTCTCCTCTCTCTCTCTCCTTCTTCTCTACCATCTTTTCCTGTTTCTCTCCCCACCTTTGCCCTCTGCTCTGAATAAACCCCCTCCCCTTTGGAACTGTTTGGTCTGGTGTTGTCTGTTCTAACCTTTGAGCCAAAGTCTAACACAGGTATCCTCACTTGGGTCTTCCTGGTTGTTAACATACTTGAGTTCGACTCATTGGGGAGTCACCATCCCTGACCTAAGACATAATAAAGAAATATACTGATAAAAAAACTATATATTATTGATACAGAAACAGACATCTGAATCAATGGAATAGAATTGAAGACCCAGAAATAAAACTACACACTTATGGACACTAGCTCTTTGACCAAGAAGCCAAAAATATACAATGGAAAATAGAAAACATCTTCAATAAATGGTATTAGCCTAATTAGCATTGTGTTTGTAGAAAAATGAAGGGTGAAGGGGAGAGAACTAAAGCAGGGAAGGGGAATTGCCTCCTCTGCCTCCACTGCTGCAGCTGCCTCCAACTTAGTCTCTACTGCCGTAGCTTCAGTTCCTCCAAGACACTGCAGTGGTCACTCTGTGCTGAGTCACTCTGGGCTGAGCCAGCAGGAGGCTGACTAGCTGGCTAGAGTTACTGTGGAGCTTTTTGAGTCCTTTTCCAGAGAGGAGATCTCTTCCCAAAGCAGCAGTGTTACAGCTCTTATGACAGAAGCTTTCAGATGCCTGAGTAATTCTCAGACATTTCCATTCCTTCTGGATAAGATTCTTATATATGTTTTGGGGTGGATCTGTGTCTAGCAGTAGGTACTTCCTATTGGCTTTGTCTGAGAACCTGGATATACCTTATCTACATGTGGGATGGCTAGGGGTGCTGCTCCTACTGGTCTTTCTACAGGGGTAAGGGAATCTGTAGCTATCTGACAGAAGCCTGGTGCTGAGGTGTGCCCTGCCCTCGGCCTTGAGCAGGCCTGAGAGACCTTGTTTACCACAACAGACCAAGTGATAGGATTTAGCTGCAGTTACCCACTGCAGTTGCACAGAACTTCAAAGAAGAACTGCCCCTGGGCTTGCATTGAGATATATCTGACTGTGACCAAGAACAGATTATCCCATCCATCTCTGCCTGAAACTAGGAAGGGTTCAGGTGGGGTCTTTCCATTTAAATTGAGAGTTGAACATTAAAGCATTGAGCCTTGATCAGAGAACTTTGTCTTGGCTTCGTCTCTTTTAGCCTTCCATTCCTGTTTCATTTCCAGCCCCATTTCAGGTGAACCTACTTGATTCTTGGCCACAGGCGGCTACACCCAGGAAAAGTAAAAAAGCCTAGAGTACCTACAGGGTCACTGGGGTTTCTAGCCTTTGTTCTACCCAAAATAATTACAAAAAGGAAAACTCCAACACAATAGTGAAAACTTCATCCAAGAAAATACAGGAAATAAGTAATTGCATTCCAGCAAAGCCAACGAAAGCACACACACACACACACACACACACACACACTAACAACATCAACAAAAATAACAGGCAAATACAGTCAGTGATCATTAACATGTCTCAACGTCAATGTAAAAAATTCCCCAATAAAATGACTCAAGCTAACAGAATGGATATGGAAACAAGATCCTTCGTTCTGCTCTGTAAAAGAAACACACCTGAACACTAAATGTAAACATTACCTCAGAGTAAAGGGCTGAAAAATGTTTTCTAAGAAAACGGTCCCAAGAAGCAAGCTGGGTTATCAATTCTAATATCTAATAAGATAGACTTTCAACAAAAATTAATCAGAGGAGGCAGGCAAGGACACTATATTCATGAATGGAAAAATTTAACAAGATTATGTCCCAATTCTGAACATTTAGTACTCAAACACAAGGGCACATACATTTGTAAAATAAAAAAATTGCTAAAGCTTAAATCACAGATCAAGTTCCACAGATTAATAGTAAGAAACTTTAGCACCACAAGCTCACCAATTGACAGATGTCTAAACAAAAACTAAACAGAGAAATAATAAAACTAAGAGTAACTATGAGTCAAATGGATCTAGCAGACATCTATAGAGTATTTCAAATAGACACAAAAGAATATACTGTATCTGCACCTCATGAATCCATCTCAAAAGTTGACCATATAGTCAGTCATAAATCAAGCCTCCACAGATTCAAGAGAGTTGAAATAATGCCGTGCATCTTAACTATTTTCATGCTTTCTGAAAATGCCTATGAATTGTGTCATTTCTATTTCTGAAGCATCCTAGGCAGCTAATGTAGATTTTACAAACTAATTTCAGTGGTCTCTATCAGATCTGTAGTTCATCAAACAAGTATAACTGATACAGAAGAAAATCTAATGGGGTTTTATATGGTCAAGAGGAGATGATAAACTCTGGCTTCACTCCAGTTGTCCCCTGTCTTCAAATGCTCCTTAGGCTCTGTACCTACAACTTATTTTGTTTTTCCCCTTTGCTATCTCAAGGCAATAAATATTTAGCAATGCTATTGGTTGTCTGAAATTGGTATCTGTGGGGTTGTTAGCTAGTGGGTGTGGGCAGACAGGGGTCCTGTTGTGAGGAGTTGTAGATCCCACGTGTCTGCCACTCCAGACGGCTGGAACTGCAACTCAGCAAGCAGAAGCACAAGGAATTTGACTGAGTTAACTACTTGCTGTGCTGGGCAGACTCTGAGGGGCTCCACCCAGGCGCTGGGAGATCTCAGTCGGAAGTCCCTCGGGGGCAGGGTTTTAGACTGGCAGTATCTGGGTCAATGTGTTTGACCTGGGAGGCCAGTGGTCTGTCCTTAGGCTCCCAGAAGCCATTGGGGGCTGCTGAAGAACAGAGACTGGAAGCATATGGGCTGGCCCTGCCACAGAGTGGAATGAGGAAGAGGGAAGCCCAGAGAGAGCCCCACAGGTAGAGACTTTTGGTACTGCACTTGCTTGGCTGGATCAAGGCTGGCTTGGTTGGTTTGGGAGGCCTCACAATGGCAGGAATGTGGAGAAGTCCTCAGCAGGAGATTAAAGGGAGGCAGCCCATTAGTCAAAAGTCTTCTTCAAGGTTCCCCATGGCAGGGGCGGGGGGGGGCAAAGACACAAGGAAGTTCATGGTTCCAAAAGGTTTATTGTCATGGCAGAAAGTTAATGTGGCTGTAACCCCCAAAAACTCAGGGCTGACCTGAAGTAAATAAGGAGGGAGGAGTGAGGAGGAAGAAGGACCTTGGAAAGAATGCTTCATTTGCTATGCCCTTTGGCCTTCAGGTATCTCACTTATATGGAAATATCTTGAGGCTGAGGCATGTAGTCATGTCCTCTATCTGTGAAGGGACTGGTCCTGACTGAAAGGAATGGATCAATGGAGGTCTTAGACCAGGATCTGAGAGAGTGGCAAAATGTATGCCATCACTTGCAGGGTCTCTGGCCATTTCTAGCCAGTGCTCTACCAGAAACCAAGCTATCTTTTTCATGGTCCCACAGATATCATTTGAAAATCATAATGCAAATCAACATAATTTTCCTTCTATGTTTACTTTTGTGGAATATGGTCACCATTTTATTATTATCACTCCAATTTAGTCCTTGCTTTGAAATGTGTATTGACAGTGCATAAGTCTCTCAGCAGTTTTTGGAGGACAGGAATATTGACCAAGCACTCTTGCATCAATGTGATACATAATGGCACATAAGATGGAAATTTGTGGTAGATGGAAGCTTGGATCTCCTTGAAAACTATACCCTGTATTACTTGATGCCAGTCTTCTGAAAATTGCAAGAATCATCCTGTTCAAAACTAACTACAACATTACTTCTTGTCAAAAACTTTCTATTGATTTATACCCCCTAAATTTAACAGTAAGTGAACCCTGTCTTTCCTTTCTATTCTGCTTCAATTATATTTAAATAGAGAGCCCATCTTGACAGTGATATTCTAAACATTTTACAGAGGACAGCAGGAGAGCAGTGTGCCTTGGAGGACAAAATTTATGTCTACATTATTCTGGAGAAACAGACACTTAGTCTCATGTAGTCTGCATTGATTCAGCAGGCATCAGAAGAGTCCTTGGCTAAACATCTTACAGCTACTTGACTGATGCCTTTCCGTTCATGTTGTGGAGCCCATTACACAGTGGCCTGTGTGGAAGAATTCCCTGTCTTCTGGTTGTTCTATGATTTCCAGATGGAGGAGTCTGAAGGGTGTTCTAAAATACAATGATATTTCAAACAGTATAGAAATACTGTTTTCATTTTCTCTTAAATAGAATTGTCATAGGATATTCATTTCTGCCACCACACATTTTCTATCATTGCATTCACATTAAGCACATAATAATCAAGTTTATCATACAGAGGGAAAGTTTAGTAGAGAAACATACAAAATATGTGTTCTAAGCTTAAGAGATTTCTAATACCCAACCCTTTCTGTATCTAAATACAACAGCATTTACTCAAAATGAAATGCTTGTATTTCCACCAAAATACTGTGAGCAATGCTGTCATGTTAATGCAGGTCCATGTCCTGTTAAGTCATTATAGTATAAGTCAGGACAATGAGACTGTGATGGCAAAAATATGAGAAAAGAGTCATGGATAAGCTAAGAACATAATCACAGCTAAGTGTGTATACATTGGGTCGTGATGTGAGTTCTGTGAAGAGAAAATTAATAGTACTTTTAACCAAGTACAATGAATTATACTTACATAAAAGTACACAATTATTAAAATATCTCTTATATGCTAGGAAGCTAAATCTTCTGCTGCTTTCCAGCCAAACTGCATATTATAAGGTGAGGCCACTTATGAACTAAGTATATTGATTGCTATCCTATTTGTTTCAGGTGCCTTAAGAGAATAATAAAGCAACTAGCCATAACTGTCTTGGATTTCCCATGTAATCAACTTTTACAACCCGTGCTGACTCTCAGCTCTAATCCTAAATTATGTGCTCTTCCATGTTCCTGACTACGGAATATTGTACATTTTAAAATATGACTTATGGCAATAGTTTGCTGAAAACAAATAATGCAGGTTTGAATGAATTTATTAAATGAATACTAACAGTAGTTAAAGACAGATTGATTAACAATAATGTTTATAACACACACCGAGAGAGAGACAGAGAGTGGTGGGGGAGAACGAAGAGGTGAGGAGAAGAATGGAAAGTTGGAGAAAGTGATTGAGACTCATAACATATCAACAAACAGGGACAACAGTAGATACATCAGCAATCCTTGGTGCTTATTGTCCTGTTCTCTGACACTGGATTGTCTTTGTTAACAGCTCTACAGCAACATTGACTAGAAATAGTGGAAAATGTTTTAGCATTTTTGCAGATAATTTAGATTTTGGAATTATCCTTGTGAAATCTTGTGTGTTTTAAATATTTGAAAAAGGTCATTTCTAAAACAATATGAATGTAAACTCGCTAATCATCCTCAGTGTACCAAACATGCTTTAAAATATGTGCACAAATCCTAACTTCTGTATTTTCTACACTAACTAAATTATAGAACTACAATACATTTGTTTCAACACATCAGTGATTAAAAAATAACATGATATATGAACAACACAACAGAATTATTCATCTGTAAGGAATAAGTACTTAGATAACTGTGGAAAAATGGATACAATTAGTAATAAATTTATCAAGTAAGTTAATGCTATATCAGAAATACAGTGGAAAAATGAAAATAATTTTAACAAATGGTACTTCACTAACTAGATGTCTATATGTAGAAGAATAGAAATAGAACTATACTTACGGCCCTACATGAATCTGAAATTCAGGGTTATCAAAAACTTAATATAAAATCAGATATATTATCTCTATAAGAGAAATTGGGAAATATCTTTGAAATCATCATACAGGATACAATTTCTTGAACAAAACTCCGATGGCTCAGGCTCTAAGATCAAGAATTGATAAATTGGACCTCATGAAACTGGAAAACTTCTGTAATGCAAAAGACCCTGTGAATAGGACAAAATGGTAGCCCACAGATAAGAAAAGTGTCTTCAGTAACCCTACATCTGTCAGAGGACTAATATCCAAAATTTTGATAGAAATCAAGACATTGGACACCAACAACTAAAATAACCCAATTAAAACAGAGTATAGAACTAATCAGAGAATTCATAATAGAGGAATCTTGAGTGGGCAAGAAGCAATTAAAGGAATATTCAAAGTCTTTAATTATTAGGGAAATGAAATTCAAAACATCCCTGAGTTTCCATCTTACACACATCACAAAGGATAAGTCCAAAAATTTAAGAGATAGCATATGCTGGAAATGATGTGGAGTTAGAGGTACACTTCCTCAATTCAAATGGAGTACATTCCTGTACACCACTTTGGAAAATAATTTTTCTGTTTCTCGAAATACTAGGGATAGTTCTATTCAAGACCCTACTATAAAGCTAAAGGGAATGTATACAAAATATTCTCAAACATCCCACAATAACACTTTTTAACAGTGTTTACAGTACTCTTATTTGCAATAGCCAGTAAGTGGAAACAACCTAGATGTACCTCAATTGAACAATGGACAAAGGAAATGTGTTACATCTACAGAATGGAGTACAATTCTGCTATTAAAAACTAAGACATCATGAATTTTGCAGGCAAATGGAGGGTACTCAAGAATATCATTCTGAGTGTGGTAACCCAGTTCTAAAAGTGCATGCATAGTACATATTCACTTACAAGTAGATACTAGTCATAAAATACAGGTATCATGTTACACTCCACAGAGCAAAGGAGGTTAAACAAGAAGGATGACTCAAGGGAGGAAGCTCGTGAATCTCACTTAGAATTGAAAACTAAATAATCATAAGAAACAAATGGAGGGAAGGAGCTGGGAAAGAATGGGAATGGAGATAGAAATGGGAGGTTTAGGATCATGTATGGAGAAGGACAGGTGTGTTTGCTTAGATGGCCAGGAAAATTAATTGAACTCTTCAACTCTTGAGAGTGAGGAGTGAGGGGCATGTATAAGTTCAGACAGAGACCCAGGATATGGGGGTGACCTTAACTGTGACTCATTTCATTGTGATTTGGAACCTGAAGAAGATACTTCCTATAATGAGGCTGAGACACAAACACATCCACAAAACTTTCAACCCCAATTTATCCAGTCAACAAGAAATGCTGTCACTGGGGATAGAGCAGAAAGTGAGGGGATGGAAAACTTATAACTGTCCCAACTTGAAAACCATCCCATGTTCAAGTGCAGATCCCTTACAGTATTATTGACACTCTGTCATGCTTGCAGACAGGAGTCTGACATAACTGTCCTCTGGGAGGCTCTACCCAGCAGCTGGTGAAGACAGATACAGATACCCACAGAGAAACAGTCAATGGATCTTGGAGGAGGATCTTATAGAAGAATAGGAGGAAATATTGTGGGCCCTGAATAGGATAGGAATTCCACAGAAAGACAAACAGAGTCAATGATTCTGGATGTTTGAGGCTATCAGAAGTCTGAACCTCCAACCAAAGAACATACACAGGCTGGACATATGCATCCCCAAACAAATGCAGCAGATATGCAGCTTGACTTTCATATGGGTCCAGAACTGCAGTGAGGAATATCTGAAAAGCCGTTGTCTTTCAAGGGGTTATGTTCTTCTATCTGGGCTGCTTCTTCTGGCTTCATGGCAGAGGAAACAACTAGCCTCCCAGAGACTTGAACTTTCAGTGTTTGTGGTAGGGAAAGATAACCAGAGGGAGGCCAGCTGCTCAGAGGAGAAGGAAAGGGGAACAAGGGGGTAAGACTGTAGAGGGGAGAGACTGGGAAGTGGATAGTAATTTGGTTATAAATAGAATAAGTAATATAAAAATAAAATTATAAACTGAGAATTAAAAGAGCTCAGAGTTCCTTGCTGGGCATTCTCGCCAGTGCTAGATAATTAAGATTTGGGCCTTTGTCTGTGTGGGCCTTTGTCTGTAATCAGCATGATCCCAAATCACAAGTGTTTCATTACCCACTGTTTCCCAGAGACGAGAGAGAGAGACAGAGAGACAGAGAGACAGAGAGACAGAGAGACAGAGAGAGACAGAGAGAGACAGAGTCAGAAACAGACAGAGAGAGAGAGACAGAGAGAGAGAATTTGAACTTGTGCTGGTTAGTCTCACTGAATGTTTGTCTTTTACTCGATTTGGCTAAGGACTTTTACATTTTATTTAAATGGACATTGTCCTCTTTACTTGGGTCATTTGCTTGTATTTCAGATGTATAGGAATATTCAGGACTTTCTGTAGTTATATAGCTCTGCTCTAGTGTTACTATATTGCTTTGGTTGTTAATTTTGTCCTTGTGCTGGGATCTAGAAATCTGGCTCAGATTATTTTAGGTTCAGGTGCAAGTATCCTTCCTGGATGGATTTTTTTTCTTTTGGTTTCTATGTCTGCTTTTCTTCTTCTTGCCTGACTTCCCTGTTATTCTAGTGTCCAGAGAGCCTTAAGGACCAACAAGGTGACTCCACTGGGGTTTTGTGGACTGAGTGACTTTGGGAGCTTTCCAATTGTCTCTGGGTTTCTGGGGTTCAGAGAGCTGCAATGGCCACTGGACTCCTGGATAGGAATGTGGCTTCTGGGGTTCTGGTTTAGTCTCTGTGGTTTCTAGAACTGGTTTGTCTTTCAGGAGATCAGGAGTTTTCTGCAATTTTGGGATGTGATGTTAAACCTCTTGGAGGAGTGTCATTGAAGACTTTGAAATATAAATTAATGTGTATCTGGGAGCTGTCAGCATTATATTAATTGAAGATCTTAGCACAAGTGTATCTTCTTCTACAGCAGAAGTCTTCTGTCACAGTTTTGGGCAAGAATTGTTTTTTCCCTTCTCCAAAGTAGATTTCCTGTACTTGGTGCTTGCTGCATGCCCCCTATTGGTGCAGATCTGCTCTACAATTAGGTTTAGGTCTAAGTCCAAACTGAAGATTGTATACTGTGTCTCTTGCACAGTAATATGTGGCTGTGTCCTCAGAAGTCACAGAGTTCAACATCAGGAAGACCTGGTTCTTCGATGTGTCTCTAGTAATAGATACTTGAGTTTTGAGAGATGGGCATCCACTCCAGCTTGTTTCCTCGAACCTGCCTTATCCAATGCCAGTAGTAGTATTTCTCAGATATAGATAAACCAGTGACAGAACAGGTAAGGGACAGTGACTGAGAAGGTTTCACCAGGCCAGGTCCTGACTCCTGAAGCTGCACATCAGACAGGATACCTTCAGACAAGAAGAATCAATACTGTTAATCACACATTTTGAATAGTCACATGGACACATGTATGAAATGGTAACACTCACCAGGAAGGGTTGTTAACAGGTATAGAATACTCAACATCCTGATCTTTTAGGCTACACTCCCTTTCTTCGGGGATCAGGCTCCAGTGAGAAAGATGGGAGCTCCTACAGTACAGGAGAGAATTTAAATTAGAGCTAGAAGATGCATTTGCATGTAGCAAGCCAGCCTTGCCTTCATAATTGGGGAGGGGCAATACTGCCTGGACTGGGTTATTAAATAACATCATTACTCTCTGGCTTCCTATTATGTGAATCTGGAGTAAGAGTGCATGAGGACTGTAGAAATCACAGGACACACATGCAGACATGATCCCACTGTCATTTTCTACACCATCTTCCCATGGAACCTCTTCTGCTCTGGTGTTTTTAAGGTCTCCAGTCAGTCCCAACCTTCTATTCACACTTGGTTTCCTGAGTTCTTGTTTTCTGATCAGCAAGTCCACAATATTCCTAGTTTTAGTCTCTTTTACAACCAATAATATGTGTTTCCATCTTTCCTAAATGTTTGTACCCTTTATTTATATAATTGTACAAATGATCTGATATTGTTCCAGTAGAGAGTCCTTAGCAATATTTACAGGTGTGATGTAGGTAAGTCACATTACATTTGTAATTTTATCTTTTGAGAGAAGGTCGAGAAAAAAATTCCATAGGAACTACAACAGATTAAACCAACCATCCATTATGTCTTTCCTTTTACCAATTACTCATCAACATTTGGTTTCATTTGTTTCCTTAATAAAGGTAATTTTTACTTGGATTAGATGAACTCTCATACTACCTTATTAATTTGCATTTTCTTGATAAGTTTAGAATTTGAAAACTTAAAAGATTGTTTAGTATGCATATGTTTGAAACTTTTGTTTACATTATAGAAATAATCTAAAATTTTTCAACATATGTCTACCATCTGCCTGTTGAAACATTTCACTCTTGGCCTTTCAAAGACTGAGGGTAGGATTCTGCAGGTTTTGCAGATATATCAGTGAATAATGCACTCGCTATATTTTGTATCTAATCTCTCTATATATTTTATATGGAATCCTCTCTGTCTGATACATTACAGTATGGTCAGCATATGATAGTCTACTGGAACACTTTGCTATGCTCTGTCATTTTTCTGAGGGTCTAACCAACATAGAAACATATGTAGGAACATCACAATGACTGTGTGGTGAGTGAGTTATTAGAATCTTCCTGATCATTCTGTGTTCATTTAAAATGCCTGATTAGTAGAATTTTGGCATGATATATGATTTTGGAATAGATAGTCTCTCACAAAATTCATATCATTTGTATCAAATAACTGTCTCGACATTACCTTATCAGCAGAATGAAATTTTCTGGTTGATGGGTCTAGTTATTAAGAGCCTGAACCAATAGATTTTATACTACCTCTGCATACACTTCTACCATTTATCATGGTGTGTGATGAATGGTGTGAGCTCCTTGCTACCAAAAGAGAAATGACAGAACATTAAGATGGTCAAGAAGAAGTAGGATTAACTGCAGGAAAGAGACACCAAAACTCACAGGAAATCACCCATTTTCACAATGCTCTAGCTCCCTAAGGATGAGAGTTCCTATCTTTGTCTACATGGGAGGTATGTGTAGTTCATGAAACAATGAGACTATTTCCTGATGTGTTATTAAACGATGTAAATAAGTTTTTTTTAAACAACTCCTTCAGGAGCTTTTCCCTAATGGGTGTGTGAGGCTTTATAGATAATCAAGGTAATCAAAGGGATTAATGAATCTGTGAGAAAAGTGACAGTTGTATTTATCTATGTTCAAAAATTTTCTTGGGTTTTTTATTATTTCCATATTTCAGCAGCAAAGGAACCATCTTAATTATAAGCTTTTTCACACTTCTAAATGTTCAACTGATATTCCTAACACTTGAGACACTGATTGCCTAAATTTACTCTACTATTTGCATTTCTTCAGTTACTCCTTGCTTAGGCTTGAATGATTCAATGGGAAAACTTGTTTAATCACTTAACTAAAGTAGTGACAATTTCCTGAGCCACAAGAGTCAAAGATGCATTCACCAGTTTAAGGACCTAAGCTGTTACATGCAGCACAAGTATTTCAGTACAAGTGTCTCCTAGTTAATCCCATCATTAAACCTGACATTAGTCATTGCAGATAAGTTATCCATCCTTGAGAAGGAATACCCACTATAACTATAGGATGCTCTGCAGGTTTAATGCCTATGGGGTAAATATCTGATTCTTGCACAGATTAAAAATATCTGGCACAAAGTAAAGCAGAGTACAACTGAGCTAACTGTAGAATTTAACATTCGTTATAATCTATCCAATAATACTATTTCCAAAATATATTCTGAGCATATCATATCTTGTGATGGATTTCCAAGCCTATTATTTAAGATATCACAAGGCACCTAGGATTGGATTCTTACCCATGTTTCTGAAATGAATGATGTGGTTTTCAATCATGAGGGAAATCCAATGACACTTCCCTCATCTTCACTAGTTTTCAAGCTACCTGTTTTTTCCATTCTTCTGCAGGATGAGATCCCAGTGTTGACAGATGAGTCACATCTTTCCTGTCTAATGTTAAGCACTTATTTCAGATCAGACTGTATCCTCTATTTAAATATGTACATCATAATTAAAGACATATTTATTACAATATTTGGTTATTTCAAACATTAGTAGAAGCTGTGTCTCTATGGAGGTTTTATGGAAAGTGGATTATAATTTGAGACCATTCAGAGAGAGTATTACTACCATTCACATCCCTACTTTACTTTTGTTGATTTGGAGCTTCCTGTGTGCTCAATGCTGGCCCTGAGCACCTTGGAGAGAGTATTTTTGCCTGAGTTCACAATTCACTTTCTATAGTGTTTCTCTGGCACAATGATACATGGTTGTTTCCTCATTTATCAGACTGTTCATTTGTAGATACAATAAGCTCTTAAAATTTTCTGTGGAGACGGAAAATCTGTCCTTCAAAGACTCTGCATAGGCTTTTCCACTTTCATCATGGTTTGTATTTGCTAACAACTCTAGCCCCTTCCATGGGGCTAGGTAAATCCAGTGTAACCAGTGATCACTGAAAATGAATCCAGAGGCTTCACAAGAGAGGTTAATGGAATCTCTATGCTGTACCAAGCTGCTTCAATATTTTCCAAGCTCACCTCAACCTGTATGCCTGAAAACAGAGAGAATCATAGTCAGAAAACTCTCACATATATCCACTGATTCTTTTACTCATTTCTTCTTATACAAAGAGCGTCTGTTCTGTGAAAATTATCATTTAAAATAACAACAAGGAAAACCCATGTAAGCCCCAACTCCATATTGAGTAGTTTGTGTTCAGTGCTTAATCACTGAATGGGAAGACCTGACTGGAATCCAGGGCTGAACTCCTCTCCCACATGAGAGGCTCAGCACTGGGATGGCTTTGATGAGTAGCAGAAGTCCCTCTTTGCATCTCCTCTTTCTATATATCACCTCTGCAGACAGAAGTCTGTGAGAAGACAGTGCTCAGAGAAGATACAAATGATAATTTTTTTCATTTACAATAGTATATCAATTATAATTAGTTATGTTTTGTCTTTTAAATATATGAAATTTAAATCACATCACACACTGTCAAATTTCCACATCAGGCTCATGTCTGGTGTATCGTCCCCCTTGTCTGCATTTGTACTTCTCCATGCTGTGGACTGCTTCTCTCTGAGACAATACTTGGTCAGAGTCAGGCTTGTCTGGTGAAGGTCTAAACACCCCCTTACTTTTATAGTAAAACTTTTGATCATTTTTGTATTTTGGGTCATGAAAAAATGGATGGATCAGAATAAATGTACTTGATATCAGTTGAATGAACATATGTAGTTTCATATGTTAAGCATATACATGGAACCTTGTTAATCATCAACATACTCACAGATATGAACACCTATTTCATCCTGTACACATTCACAAGACATGAGGCAATATCTTTTTTGACCTTAACTTTCATTGCTCTAGTGGTGACATATTGATTCCATTCTTTGCATTTTTTGACTCACATCTCTATCTTTCTTTCATCTGCATTTGAATCCGTATTATCTAGCTGTTTTAGTGATTTCTACAATGTCAAAATTATTCCCTGGATTAAGAAAGATTCTCTTGGAAAAGTATTAAATCAACGCACATCCACCAACACATATATAAAATTTTATTTTATATTCTATGGCTATCTCCACACTGGCTGCCAACCAGAAATGCAAAGGACCTGATAGATGCTCAGTTCATAATATTGGATGCCTTCCCTCCTGCAATAAGTGCTAGTGTGCTGAAACCTCCCGGGAAAGTCTCTGGAATTCTTTCAGTCAAATATCTTTCTGTAAGCTATGTAGCATTAGCAGTCTCAAAAATGAATATTTGAGACAACATAATTTTCTAAAGTTTAATCAATTTGAGAAACTGTGAGTTTTCTTCTATGAAAGCATTGAGTAAACTATGTTCTCATGATTCAAATTTCTGTTTTGAGTTGTAGAATGTCTATATCACAGATAAAAACTGCAAAATGTGGCAAGGATTAGTAGCTTTCATCTGCAGACCCTTTGGATATGGTTAACACAACTAAGTAAATGAGTTTGGTTTTCAGGAGATACATCTAGAAAGACAGATAAAATCAGGAATAGAATCTTCTATGAAATATGGTCCCTAGATTATCCAAGAGCACTAAATGAATCCATAGACTTAAAAACAAAGCCATATTTAGGCAACCTCTGCACCTAGTAACGAAGCCAAATCAAGGCTGATGTGTGATGATAGCCCCCTGCATGTCATCAGTTCTCTAAGAGGGTAGTTGTCTGTGATCACACTCTGCCTCAGGTATAGTAATACAAACCTGTGTCTGAGCTTTAAGGTTGTTCAGTGTTAAACCAAAAATCTTGGCTTTTCGAGATATCTGTATAATGCACACTTAAGTTTAGAGTAATAATTGTAATTTACACCTTCACCACTCCACATTGTGTCAAGCCATTACAGACCACTTCATATAGGCTGACAGATCCAGCTGATAAGATAGGTGGTGTAAATAGCAATGATAAACCAGAAAACGTAAGGGACAGTGTCTCTGTGGGCTTCAACAGATCAGGTGATGACACCTTAAGGAACACATGAGAGAACACACCTGAGAAGAAGGAACATCATTATTAATCCTGAGCAATAGAAACCACAAAATGAAGTTTTTCACATGAACTCTCTAAAGCATTCATATCAGGGAGCATACACAAAACACAGAAGCAGCCTCAGGACACACAACTTTGAAGTAGGCTTGTATGAGTAAGAGATGGCAGCTTCTTAAATGTAATTGGACCTTCACCCTTGTGGTTTGGGATCATTTTGCAGGGAAGGTGCTCCTAAGGAAGAAAGAAGGGAGCTGAAGCCAGGTTCTCTTTCTTCTTCTTTGCATAAAAGCATTTCTTTATTCAGATACGACACTATTGTGATTACTGAAAACGTAATGAGTATAGCAATGTTTAAATACAAAAGTGTTTATTTTCTTATATATTTATAGAGTCTGGAGAAAATGATTTAATGTTTGAAATACACACGGCAACACTTAAACAGCTGTCTACTACATCAAATAATGTATACACAATGACATACACTGTCAATTCTCTCCTGTTAATACTGAAGTGTTGTTGCTAAGAGAAACAAATGATCAGAACTACTTGTACACATAAAAGATGTTTCATGTAAGCTTTAGGGCAAACCAAGAAAAATAATGCCTAATAGATCACATATAATACAAATACAAAAGTCACCAAATTATAAAGGATGATGTCTGGAGAACGAGCAAATAAAATGTATCCTAAAATAATATGGAAACGATGAACCAAAAAGGAGTAAACTCTCTGTACTGCTCAGTGAACATATTCAACCCAAATTCACTAAGCAACTGACAATACAGAAGGAAACCTTCTAGAGCAGAAGTTGTCTTCCCATGCTGTGGAGAAAAGCCTTGAAATGAGAAAAATAATTACTAGTCTGTTTCTAATAACACATTCCTATCCAGAATGTAATAGATTCTCATATAACTCAGAAATGTAGTAACAAATAAGATTAAACACAAACGAAGGGTTTGAGTGGATATTTCCTATGGTAGAGTTTTTCCTCCAGAGAAGCATGATGAAGAGTCTTGTTCTTACAGGAAGCAGTTCCTTATGCTGTCACACAGGTTCACAGTGCCTATATCTAATGATACAGTGGGACTGCATCTTTTATAGCCATTTTTACAGTTTTCCCCCATGACTGGCAACAGACAATTCTACTAGATGTTTGTTTTTCTTCTACATATTTACGATCTTTGAAAACCCTTTGTCTTATTCTGTATTTACTTAACCCAAAGTCATGATATGAATTTCTACACTAGCTTCAAAGAGCTCTATGATTTTTAGCTATCACATACTTTAAAAATGTTGATATTACATTCATTTACCTTTATGTATATTTTGATTGTTATAATATGCACAACCATCAGAGAATCATGAGAGAAATTTTTCTCTCTCTACCATGTGAATCCAGAATGTTGAGTTCAGGTTATCAGCTGGGCAGTTAGCAGCCTTTCCACTGAAGTAGTTTACCAACCACAGCTTTTAGATTATTTTCTGTGCAATTTATTCTGCAATAGCTTCTCTACTGGGTGTGAAGAAATGGTTCAATTAGTTTACTTTCATCTATATGTACCCAGCTATACAGCTGGCTTGTGTTTAAATGATTTTTGAGACTAAGATAATTAAAATTATTATTGAGGGGTCCTTTCAGTTTTGGAGAAAATCAGTTACCATCAACCTGGTCTATAATACTCAGCTGTCTTAAAAAGGCTAGGCCTTCCAAGGAAATCCAGAGTTTTTGGCCTCTCCAGGTTAACAGCTAAATTGCACATGAAAAAGTAAAGTATGGATTTTTAGTTGACTTTTAATTACACTCTATTGACATGTATATCAAACATTAAGCCAGAAGTACAGTATTTTCATCACTGTATCTCTGTTGACTGCTTTAAATATAAGAAGTAGAATTTTCCAACTTTGTTTATTTTTGGATGGCTTTAATAAATCTATATTAGTTGTAAAAAATAAAGATAGAAGCAAAACAACGTAAGAAAAGGTAACGGGTTTATGGGATAGCTCAATCTCCTGTGCTCTAGTAGAGGAAGTGGAATCAACAGCTTTATCCAGAATGTAACCCAGGGATAACTGAAGGGAGAGTAGGTGTTTCCCTATTAGACAAGAATTAGGGTATGATAAACCTTGATGCATTTGGTGATTTAAAGACCTTGAGCACTGTGGTATGATGGGTCAGCAGTGAAGAGGGATCACTTTTTCATCATTGATAGATGTTTCTAGCACTGTCATGGGAGGAACTAATTATGATATCACTTGTCTTTTGTGTGCTTTATGTTGCTGTGTTTGTGGTACTTTTTCTCTTTCTTTCCTGTTTGTTTCCTTTTTCTTTTATTCTTTTTATATTTTCTTGTTTCTTCTTTTCTTTTCATTTCTTTTCTGATCTTATAGTTTTTTTCTATTCTTTTCTTATATGGTGTTTGGAAGAAAATGTCTAGGTCAATCCTTACCCACAATCTAATTTGAGTCATGGTTTCTTGGATGACCCCCTTAAGCCATTATTGCTATGACTATTTGAGAATAGTTTTTGGAAGGTATGCTTCATGTATAAACTTGGATATTTCTGGTATTTTCCTCAGGTTTCAATAGAATTATAACAGCATGCCATAGCAATATATATTCACTCATTTATTGGAAACAGATCGGATTGTGTCTCTGTAATTTATGCTAAATAATATAGTAAGTCTGATAAATCTCAGAACTGTATTTGTTAACAAGAAAGGAAGAGTAGGAAAGATCACAAATTAGAGAACCCCCAGCTACTGTTGGTATTGGTGTAATGCCCAAAATTCACCTATAAGCTCCACCTGCCCAACAATCAGACAGCTTTCTGGAATGCTATGAATTGTGGTTCTTGGGAAAGCCTAAAGGGGAAGCAGGGTGGCCTATGGGTTTGTTCTTATAAGCCCCAGGAATATTGGTTTAAGGCTATTCTAGTTGGAACAGTTCCAGGAATGTTCCTGATCAAAGTCTATCTCTTTGTATATATTTAATAAACGTTTGCAATAAATTTGTCCCAAGTTGGTAGAGCTGGTTTTGTGCAAAATCACAGGAATAACATTGTCTGTGAAGATGGATTCTATAGAACATATCATATTTCTCTATAAATAAATATTATCAGCATAAGGACAAAAGTTTGGTCGGCTTTTACTCTATCTTATCTCAGGACAGAATCTATTACTCCTGTCATTCAGATACATTTCATTCAGTCTGTCTTAGCAACAATGTCTCTAGCTCCTTCAGCTCTTCTTAGCACAGGGCATGCTTGAGTGGTTGCCCTTGTGATATGATGATAAGGGCCTATGTTTTACTTATCTAAGACCCAGACTCTGACTTTGTTTCATGACCAACTAATGCATTTGTGTCTGAGACATGTTTATATAGAAATCATCCCCAAAAGGAAAGACAACCTGTGGATCATAACTTTAGTTACTACTTGTTCATCAATTTCCTCAACCCTGAGGAACTCATATTCTACTTCTATCTTATTTATTGTTGATACTTTTTTGTGTTTTAGTAGTAGATATGGGTTTCTATTTTTGAGAGAAAGCAGAAATACCTTGCAGGTTCTGATGGTTTCTCACCACCATGTTTATTGTGTTTCAATTGTTTGGAATTCTTCCAGGGTTGCTGGACTATTTTCCAAAGTCCTTACAAATGTGTTTTAACTTGAAATTGTCTGATACATAATTAGTAGTTAGACAGAATTAAAGGAAAATCATAGCACAAATATTATCACTATGATCAAAACATATGAAGGCCATATTGCAAAAGAACACATTCCCTACTCACTGTCTTTTGCTATTAATTACCTGGGTAAGTTATTGCATATCAGAATTCTGCAATCTCAAATTTTTGTGCTTTTCTGCAAGGATCTCTGTAACTTTAATTATCTGATGATCCACCAGATATTTTTCTAGAGTGGTTGTACTAGTTTGTAATCCCACCAGCAATGAAGTTTTCCTCTTTCTTAACACCCTTACCAGATGAACTACCACTTGAGATTTTGAACTCAGCCATTCTGATAGGTAGAATGTGGCATCTCAGGGTTATTTTGATTTGAATTTCTTTGATGACTAAAGATGCTGAACATCTCCTTCAGTGCTTTCAGCCATTCAAGATTTCTTTGTTGAGAATTCTGTTTAGTCCTTTACACCATTTTTTGTTGGGTTATTGTTTTTTTTTGGGGGGGGTAGTTGGATTGTTTTGGTTTGGAATATTTTTGTTGTGGTTTATTACTTGTTTTTGGACTTTTTGTTTTTTGAAATTGTTGTTATTGTTATTTGAGTCTAACTACTTATGTTCTTTATATATTTTGTGTATTATCTTGCTATTGGATGTAGGGAGAGTGAAGAACTTTTCCCAATCTGTAGATTGTCCTTTGTATTTTTTACAGTATCCCTTGCCTCACAGATTATTTTCAGTTTTTGAGGTCTCATTTTTCACTTGTTGATCTTAGAGAATAAACCATTGGTGGGATATATAGAAAAATTTCCCCTGTGCCAATGTGTTTGTGGTTTGTTCCCACTTATGTTTCTATTATATTGATCTTATTTGGTTTTATGTGGAGTTACTTAATCCACTTGGACTTGAGCTTTGTACAACTAGATTAAAAATGGATTAATTTTCTTTCTTCTATATGCCAACCACCAGTTGAATCGGCAACATTTGTTGAAAATGCTGTCATTTTTTCCATTGAATGGTTTTGGCTCTGTTGTCAAAGATTGAAAGATCAAAATGTGTGAGTTAATTTATGTCTTCAATTCTATTTCATTGATCTTACTTCCTCTTTCGGTACCAATACAAAATGACAACCCAGAAATTGGGAAAAGATCTTTACCAACCTTATATCTGATAGAGGGCTAACATCCAAAATATACAAATTACTCAAGAAGTTATACTCCAGAGAACCAAATAACCCCATGTAAAATGGGTTTCAGTGCTAAACAGAAAATTCTCAACTGAAAATCTTGAATGGATGAAAAGCACTTAAACAAATGTTCAATATCCTTAATCATCAGGGAAATGCAAATCAAAACAACTTTGAGATTCCACCTCACACCAATCAGGTGACAGAAGATGCTGGTAAGGATGTGGAGAAGTAGGAACACTACTCCACTGCTGGTGGGAGTGCAAGCTGGTAAAACAACTCTGGAAATCAATTTGGCAGCTACTGAGAAAATTTGAAATAGTTCTACCTGAAGACCCAGCTCTACCACCCCAGGGCATATACTCAAAAGATGTTCTACCACATAACAAGTACATGTGCTTGATTATGTTCATAGCAGCCTTATTTATAATAGCAAGAAGTTGAAAAAATCCCAGATGTTCCTCAACAGAGAAATGGATACAGAAACTGTGATAGATTTACATAATGGTGTAGTCCTGAATTATTAAAAACAATGGCTTCATGAAACATGAAGGCAAATGGATGGAACTAGAAAATAACACTCTGAGTAAGGTTAGCCAGTCAGAAAAGAACACACATGGCATGTACTCACTGATAAGTGGATATTAGCCAAAAATCTCAGAATACCCAGAATAAAACTTACAGACCATATGAAGTTCAAGAAGAAGGAAGACCAAAGTATGGATGGTAAAGTCCTACTTAGAAGGGTGAAGAAAACTATCTCAGGAATTAGAGAGAGAGGGGGAGCTTGGAAGGAGAGAGGAGGGAGAGGGTAAATGGGGGATGGTTCAGATAAGGGTGGATATTGGGGCAAAGTACAGGGAGTCAGGTATGTGTAAGGAGGTGTGTAGCAGTGGGCGAGGGGGAATGGGGTTGGCCACTAGGAAGTTTCAAATGCCAAGGATCCCTACTGGTTCCTAGAATCCAACATGGAGGACATTAGCCAAAATACCCAAGAATGGGGAGATAGAACCTGTAAATACCTAATACATTGGAGAGGCATGGCCATGGGTTGAGAGATGGAGACACCCACCCACCTCAAAAATATTAATGTAGAATTCATCTTGTCAAAAGGAAATGCAGGGGCAATGAGTGGAACAAAGTCTGAAGGAAAGGCTATGTAGATACTACCCCACCTAGGGATCCATCCCATCAGCAGACACTAAACAAAGAGATTATTGCTGATGCTGAGAAGCAAGTGATGATAGGAGTCTGCTGTAGCTGTCCCTTGAGAGACTCTGCCAAATCGTTACCAATACAGATGTGGATGCACACAGCAAAATGTCCGACTGAGATGGGGGCCCCAATTGGTAAGTTAGGAAAATGAATGAAGGAACTGAATGGGTTTGCAACACCGTTGGAAGAACAACTATATCTAACAACCATATCTCCCAAAGCCCCAGGGACTAAACCACCAACTAAACAGTACACATGTTGGGACCCATAGTTCCAGTTGGATAAGTAGCAGAGGATTGCGTTATCTGGCATCACTTTGAAAGGAGCCGCTTGATCCTGTAGAGGCTTGATGCCCCAGGGTAGGGGAATTCTAGGGTACTAAGGCAGGAGTCAGTGGCCTGGTGGGGTAGTACCCTATAGAAGGAATGGGATGGGAGGGGATGAAATTTTATGGAGGGGAAACTGGGAAGGGAGATAACATTTGAAATGTAATAAATAAAATAACCAATAAAAACGTGGGAAAAAAGAACATTTCTTTGAATTTCTACTTTAGGATCTGCCCCACACATTCAATCTGTCGGTATTGATCCCCATATACATATATGCTAGCATCTACACTTTAAAAGTGTATTATGTCATATTATATTCAAGTTGCATTGCATAATATTTTATGTTGAAATTATAGTCTAGGTATATTAAATTCAAATAATATTCTATAATAATATAGATAATTTGCATTGAAATTGTATTCAACATATAATTAAATTAATGTTAAAACATACACAATAAAATAAAAAAAAATCTTTCAAAGGGGTTTATAAATTATCAAGGATGTACTTTACAAACTTGTATTGATTGGGAGGCTCCCATAACTCAATGTGGATGACCTTAGTCTAAATGCCAAACAGTGGGGATGTAGAACCAACCTGAAGAGCCACCTCCAGTAGCTAGAGAGGATCCCTAGTGGAGGGATGTGACTCTAATACACCTACAAAACTGCTTTTTACCCCAAATTGCCCCTGACTAAAAGAAATGCAGAGATAAAAATGGAGCAAAGACTGAAAAAATGTGTGACCCGTGACTTGCACAACTTTGGGTCCATCATGGATGGAAACCAATCCTTGACATTATTACTAATGCTATGTTGAGCTAGCAGACAAGAGTTTAGCATGGTTGTCCTCTGAGAGGCTCTACCAGCTGAAATCTGAAAGTAATGCAGATACTCAAAGACAAGAATTGTACAGAGGACAGGATCTACTATGGATGAGTAAGGGGACAGATTGGAGGAACTGACAGAAAAGGTAACCTCATAGGAAGACAGAGAATGTCAACAAACCTGAACCCCTTTGAGTTTCCAGGGACTGAACCACAAACCAAAGAGAATTCATTGGCTCGTCTGAAGTACCAGGCATATGTATATAGCAGAAGGCTGAATTGCCTAGATTCAGTGGAAAAGGATCTGCCTAATCCTGTAGAGACTTAAAGCCCTAGGGTTGGAATTTACCAAAGGAGGCACCCACTCAAAAGATTGGAGAGGGAAGAGAACTCTGGAATTGTTGAGAACAAATGGGGAACAATGTTTTGATGTTAATAAATAAAATAAATAAATAAGTAAATAAATAAACTATTCAATTAAACTAGAAAATATAAAAAAGCACAGGGATTTTTACATATATGTGTGTATGTATGTTTGCATGTGTTTGTGTTTGTGTGGTTTTGCATTATATAATTAATCATAAATGTAATTAATTATATATTTATATTATTAAATAAATATTTTAATTCTTATATATAATTGTATATAATATCATTGTATCAATTGCACCAAATTAAATTCTCATCTTTCTTCCATAAGAGCTACAGAACACAGTACAATTGTGTCGGAGATTTAGGGTCATAATGTTGATAGTCTTCTAATCAATACAGTCCTCCAGAAGATGTACTTCCACCTTGCTTAAGAGCTGAGTCATTGGACAAGCATACTTTATCATCTTTGATGAGAAATGGTGTGTATGATCTTAATTTTTCTATTGATTGATTAATTCCTTCAAAAGTGAAGAAGTGCTCCTGGTGACTAAAGTCCTGTGGATGAAACATTCCTAGGAAAGTTACTTAGATTGAAAGAACTTAGTGCAGTAAGCTGTGTCAATTTTTCTTTCTATGCTGTAGGAAAAAATCAGCACAATAGAGGACAGTCTCCTGTGTCTTTGTTTCAGTTGAAAGTTTTCCTGAATGGAGTGAGGATTCTATTTCTATCTTTCTTCTTTTTTTTTTAAATCAGAACCTCAGGATCCTTCTCTCATGTGCTTAGCTCTTGGTTGTACCACTATTAATATGTATGTTGAAAATTCCTATAAGTAAGTATGTCAGAGCAAGCTGGAAGTCCCAGTTTAACTTCCTATGGGAGAAGGCTACTGTCTAGTTAGTCTTTATGAGAGCTCAGGATTATCTTAGCCAGTAGCTCAGGATTTTGATATGCAAGGGGTAAATATTCACAGTCGCTTGATATGGGGTCACATTGGTTATCTTTACACATAATAAACACATGTATCAAATTTCATTCTTCACAGAAGATTCTCAATAATGTTCAAAAAGTGACCATATGTGAAGCAGCAGTTTGACTCCAAATACCATTAATCTTCCTGGAATTAGCAGTGTACTGAGCCATCATCTTTAAACAGGAATTTCTGTTCCAATTCTGTTCATTACATAACCCAATATAAGCCTAAAGACATGTCACATCAGACCATAATCCTCTCAACATAGAATGATCAATATGCTGTCCTCTGAAGTTTCATATTCACCTGGCATCAATATGATCATAGACTTCACAGTGAAGTATTGCAGGCTTGCTCTCAATAGAATGATTTTTCTGCAATAAAGGAGAAGTAGACATTAGATATGAATAGAGACTTAGATCAACATTAGTAGATTATTGCAAAACAGGAACACAATTTTAGCAAACAGATATCATATATAGAATTCTATCTTATATTTGATGAATCAAGGTTATCAAAAGAAACCCCCCCCCAGTTATCAAGAAAATATTATAGCTCCAGGTCAATGAAATTGTTTTCATCTTTCCTGATAAACACTTCTCTCCTATTAAAGGAAGAATTGTAGGGGCACAGAATATGGGGTCATAGAAAAGGAATTAAATTTTTGGCTGTTATTACACCTAGGTGCTGGTAAATGGTACTACTCCAATTCCCACTCCTTCATTCCTAAAATATGAATCTTGGATAATGGAGTACAATTAACATGTAATACATTCTAGTTAAGAGCATAAACTGCCTCTTTAAAAACTCTGGTCTCTAAGTTACAGTCAGATAGTAGGCCCCATAACCATGTATTTAAATGATCAATCATTTGTGTCTCTATATAGACACCTGTTGCTGAGTAAGATCATAGAACATCCCATCATTTTAGAAGATTTACTTTTACATTTATATTTGTCCTATTTGCTGATTTGAGTCAAAACATAAAAGGTGATTCTTAAAAAAGAATAAATAAATATATCTGGCAAGAAATTCAAAGCCTTACACAGATGCTTTGGGAATGAAAGACAGTGTGGGCAGGATTCTTTTTAAATAGGATTCAATTCTATTTGAGTGTGGTAGTATAGAGACGCAATAAAATGTGTAGTTTACACCTAGACAGTGTCCCCAAGAGCTCCTGGAAATTATGCTCAACTCTCAAGACCATAGTTGGTGGATGTGATCTCATAATTGTTTGAACAGACAGATGATTTCTAAGTCCTTGTTAAAATTTAACTTGTCAATCTTATACCCAGATTGGAAATTTTCACTGGGCATGAGTATATCTCTGATAATAAATCAGTGCAAAGTCTTTCCTCAAAAAGAAAAAAAGTAGTTTACTCTGAAGTCAAGTATTGGACATGTTAACTTGTGAATACAGATTTATTTTTCCTTACAAACCATGTTTTAAAATAGTTACAGATAAATGATTACTTGATAGTCCTAGATAAAATATTGTACATTAAAGTATTTTTCAAATACATTGGTTTAAACAAGACTTTTCTTTTAAAAAGACAAGGAGGAAGAGCTCAGCTATAGGTCTTGGGTATTGTGCAAGGACACTTAATCTTGTTTCTTCATTTATTTATTTGATTGTTTGTTTATTTACTTTATACCCTGTTTCAAGCTTTGATTTTCTTCTCAGTCCCTCTGACAGAGCTGCTCTTCCCACCGCCCTCCCCTTCTCTTAATAAAAGGGAGAGTGTGGCCCTGGTTATCAACACAACCTGGCACTTCAAGTCACTGCAAGAATAGGAACCTCTCCCACTGAGGCTACACAAGGTAGACTAATTAGTATAACAGGATCCAGGATCCTCAGGCAGGCATCGAAAGCCACCACTCCAGTATCAGATTGATCTACTTGAAGACCAAGTCGTATATCTGATACATATATGTAGAGAGGGGCCTTAGGTAGCCCTTGATGGTCCAGGATAGTTGACATTTTTGGTCTTCTTGTGGAGTCCCTATCCCCTCCATGTTCCTTAATCCTTCCAGCAAATCTTCCATTAGTCTTCCCAAACTAAGTGTAATGTTTGGTTGTGGATTTTTGCATCAGGTTTATTCAGCTGCTTGATGGAGCCTCTCAGAAGACAGTTATACTAGGCTCCTGTTAGCCAATATAACTGTATCATTAATAGTGTCAATGTCTCTCAGGTAAGTATAGATGAGACCCCTAGCAGTGTGGGATATGGAGCCTAAGTGGACACTTCTGTAGCCTTGCAAGACTCACAGAGGAGGATAAAAATACTAAAATACCCACAAAACCTTCAACTCAAAATTTGTCCTGCCTTCAAGAAGTGCAAGAAGAAAAATAGAGTAGAGACCTGGGTAATGGCAATCTATGACTCACCTAACTTGAGACCCACACCATGGGAAAGAAGACATTTAAACTAGTGTTATGATAAACTAATTCCAAAGCAGTATTGCTTGTTAGTCATAGAATTGTAGGTTAGACACTATTTGGCAGGGAATATCTAATAATGGGGTAAAAGATCATATAAGATGAATTGTTAATTAAGTTCTGGACCTAAATCATTCTAATTCTCCCACAATCATTGAAATCAGTTTTGCAGGATTCAGTGGAAAAGTGAAGCTTATCCCTAGCAGCTTCATTTGCCTCCCAACCCCCTCCTCCAAGACACTATGGAGACCACGGCTGCATCTACTCTGTGTGGTAGACAAGTGTTTCAATCTTAGATTTAGAATTGGCGGTTTGGAAAGTGTACATTCTGGATGACAATGAATGTAGTAGAGTGCAAAGTTGAATTAATTAAAGTATGACATCGTGTCAGAACATGAGTCTCATGTCCTATGGAGAAAGGTAGATTTGAGAACTCAGAGTGATTATAGGTAACCGGGACTACTAGTCTCACCTCGTTCATGGTTCCACTCATCCTCAAACACTGTGGAAAGTAGATAATCATACCAAGGCTTTGGCCTAAGCAAAATCACCAGTTCCTATGAACCTCCTCACCCTGGTGTTTCTATCATGAGGCAAAACATTTCTTCTCTCCAATGGTAGAAATATATTTTTTGATTCTGTAAGAATTCATGCCAAATTTTTAAAAAAGTCCCCCCCCAAAACCCCCCAAAACTCTATGGAGATATCACATATTATTAAAGATAATAAATGTACGTGAAATTACTGAAAATACAAGAAATGAAGAAGCCGAGAGAGATGATACTAGAGGTAACATATGTCTGTACCAGCTCCTAAAATCTGTGGAATCATGCTCTGTAGGTGGGGCTCTGTGTCTGTGAGCAGATTTTAACTGTGCTCACTGTAGATATCATATGTACTTTCATTATGTTGATGCAGTATATACCAAAGACAATCTTATATTTTGTAGGTATTTTTAACAACACAACCACAAATAGCAGAGATGCCTAAAGGATGAAGTGCCCTTCCAACTATGAAGTGTTCATTCCTGTACCCATATATCATGATCCATGCTATATTTCTTAATCATGTGGCTCTGAAACAAAGCCCATAAAGGATCCAAAGAATAAATAAGAACCCTACAGATGGATGATCTTTAGTGCTTTAAAGACCTGTACTTTTCTAACTCAATATCAACAAGGCAGGCCCTAAAGAAGGTATTTATGATGCACAGATGGATAGTTTACCTGGTTGAAATTTCACATGTAGGAATAAACAGCTTTGCATAAATTTTGAATAGGAAGGTGGTTCTCACAGAAGTCATTATTTAACAACAAGACTTACACTCTACTCAGTATAACATAAAAGTGATGAACTATAAGTAAGCAATTATTTTTACTTTACAGTAAGGAGAGGTATTTATTAAAAGAGCAACAGCAATTGGGAACTGAAAGACAAAGGCCTATAGGACAAAGTGCTTTCTGGACAAAGTCCAAGTTGACTGCAGAAATGAATAATTACATACACAATGATAAAAGAGAATTAGACACTGTCCCTAAAACTCACAGCACAACAGAATGTGCCATTCATAAATCTCCCTTACATTTATGGTCAACTGCAGTCCAGAAATTGCAGAGCAAATACTGTCTATTCTCCGTAGGAACAAAAATGATATTCTTACCTCCAGAATAGTCATTTATACTTGACTTTCTCAGAAAAAATTCAAATATAAAGAAGAGTAGAAGAATCCTAGAGAATTAAAACTGAGTACACACCACTAGACTTCCCCAAGCTGATGTCAGAGACACTGCTGAGCATTAAGCAATAACCCTGTTAATATCTGAACGCTACACTTAGACCACAAGTCATAGGCTCCATTTGATATCTGAACAAAGGCTAACTTGAGAATGGATGATTGAAATCATTGAGTAAGAAAATATATGTAAAAAGGACAGTTGGTTCTGATCTGTGCCTGATGTGAATAGTCCTTAGAGAAAAGATGGAAAATTGAGAGCTGTTTGCTATTATAAGACATTGACTCTGGCCACACCTCCCTCTTGGTACTCTCTGAATCCAAAACACTGTCTTACCAGAGAATTCCACTTAAGTTATGTCCTGAGTCTCATAATGGAAAGGTATATATCAGTTTCATGAGCTTCTTTGGCATATTATGCTCCAGAACAGTCATTTCTACACTCATTAGAAAATTTAGGGCACAAAGTCTGAGGACTGAGGGCTAGTGGACATTTCGACAGCCACCGACCCGCAGCTTGAGAGCCCTGCACCGACTTTCGTGGAAGTCTGAGCAGGCTGTGCAGCTTTCCTCCTGTCCTGCAACCATGTCCGCCAATGAGAATGCTAATTCACTAACTGCCCGGCTTAACAGATTCAAGAACAAGGGGAAAGACAGTAAAGAAATGTGCCACCGCCGAATAGAAGTTAATGTGGAACTTAGGAAAGCTAAAAAAGATGACCAGATGCTGAAAAGGAGAAATGTCAGCTCATTTCCCGATGATGCTACTTCTCCACTCCAGGAAAACCGAAACAATCAGGGTACTGTAAATTAGTCTGTTGAGGGCATTGTTAAAGGCAAAAACAGTAACAATTTGGAAAGCCAGCTCCAAGCTACTCAAGCTGCTCGGAAACTGCTTTCTAGAGAGAAACAGCCTCCTATAGACAATATCATCTGGGCTGGTTTGGTCCCAGAATTTGTGTCCTTCTTGGGCAAAACTGATTGTAGTCCCATTCAGTTTGAATCTGCTTGGGCACTCACCAACATTGATTCTGGAACATCTGAGCAGACCAAAGCTGTGTTATACGGAGGTGCTATCCCAGCATTCATCTTTCTCGTGGCATCTCCCCATGCTCACATCAGCAAGCAAGCTGTATGGGCTCTTGGAAACATTGCAGGTGATGGTTCAGTTTTTCGAGACTTAGTTATCAAACATGGTGCAATTGACCCACTGTTGGCACTTCTTGCAGTTCCTGATCTGTCATCCTTGTCAAGTGGTTACTTACGAAATCTTACCTGGACACTCTCAAACCTTTGTCGAAACAAGAATCCTGCACCCCACTTAGATGCTGTCGAGCAGATTCTTCCTATGTTAGTTCGGCTTCTGCACCACAACGATCCAGAAGTACTAGCAGATTCTTGCTGGGCTATTTTCTACCTGACTGATGGTCCAAATGAGAGGATTGCGATGGTTGTGAAGAAGGGAGTTGTTCCCCAACTTGTGAAGCTTCTGGGAGCTACTGAATTGCCCATTGTGACTCCTGAACTGAGAGCCATAGGGAATATTGTCACTGGAACAGATGAACAGACTCAGAAAGTGATAGATGCAGAAGCACTTGCAGTCTTTCCCAGCCGGCTAAAAAATCCCAAAACTAATATTCAGAAGGAGGCCACGTGGACAATGTCGAACATTACAGCCAGACGCCAGGACAAGATACAGCAAGTTGTGAATCATGGCTTGGTCCTGTTTCTTGTTGGTGTCCTCTCTGAGGCAGATTTTAAGACACAGCAGGAGGCTGCGTGAGCTATAACCAACTATATCAGTGGTGGGACTGTTGAACAGATTGTGTATCTCATTCATTGTGGGATAATAGAACCTTTGATGAACCTCTTGAGTGCAAAAGATACCAAGATTATTCAGGTTATTCTTGATGACATTTCAAATATCTTTCAGGCTGCCGAGAAACTAGGTGAGACAGAAAAACTCAGTATAATGATTGAAGAGTGTGGAGGCTTGGATAAAATTGAGGCACTACAGAGCCATGAAAACGAGTCTGTATATAAGGCCTCATTAAACTTAATTGAGATGTACTTCTCAGTGGAGGAAGAGGAAGATCAAAATGTGGTGCCAGAAACTACCTCTGAAGGCTTTGCCTTCCAAGTTCAGGATGGAGCTCCCGGGATCTTTAACTTCCAATGTCCAGCCAAGGCTCAAAGTTGTTAGTTATGTGCTGTGCTATTTCTGTGTTATCATAAATTTGTCTAACTGTTTCTCTACTAAGAACTCTTTTTAAATGTGGTTTGTTACTGTAGCACTTTTTACAAAAGAAACTACACTTGAACAATTATAAACTGTACATACTCTATGAAGCTGTCCTCTCAGTTTATTTCTATTTGGAATTTTGTACCCTGTCATGTCCTGTAAATAAAGATTAAGTTCCATTCTTCTTTAAAAAAAAAGAAAGAACATTTATTCATTTTGTTCTTGACAGGTGCTACAGGGAGTGGAAAGGGGGAACATGATCAGGTTTGGGGGAGCAGATGGGACAGAATCCTAGATGGCCAGCAAAATAAATGGAAATATGCACTTCAGGGGGTAGGAGTTGGAGGAAGCCTCTAGAATGTACCAGAGACTTGGGAAGTGAGAGATTCTGGGAACAGCGTATACCAGCAATTCTAAGGTGCCCAAAGCATGTAGCAGAGGAACCTTAAATGAAATGCTCAATAGTTGTGAGAAGGAACTTATAAAGTCCACCTCCATTAGAAAGTGGAGGGATGGGGTTGCCTGTTGACTGTGTAGTCAGAAACACTTACCCAGAATTGTTAGTGTCTAAAAGAACTTTAGGGACAAAAATGAAGTTGAGACTGAGGGAAATGAGGTCCAGTGACTGGCCCAACTTCAGAATCCATCTCGGGGGAGGGGACCTCCAAGGCCTGAACCTATTACTGATGCTATGGTGTGCTTATAGACAAGAGCCTAGCATGCCTGTCCTGCAAGAGGCCAAACAAGCAGCTGACTGAGACAGATGTAGATATTGACATCCAAACGTTAAACTAAGCTGGGGAGCATTGGGGTTGAATTAGGGAAAGGCTAGAAGAAGATGAGAAAGAGGGTTCCTCCATAAGAAGACCAGCAGAGTCAACCACATGGACCCCTGAGATCTCTCAGACACTGACCCAAAAATAACACAGCATATATGAGCTCTTCCAAGGTGCCCATAATTTGAGGTAGAAGACTGCCTGATCTGGCCTTAATGGAAGAAGATGTGCCTATCCTCTATATATATGAGGCCTCAAGGAGTGAGGAAATCCTCTTTGAGACAAGTAAGGAAGGAGGAATGGGATTAGGAACTATGGGATGCTTGAATGGGAGAGGGGTGTTTGACTGGACTTTAAAAATATAAATTCTAAAAAGAGTGATTGTTAAAATCATGTTAACATGCACAAAATATTTTGTATATTATAGATGATTTAGTTTACATGATTTCTCTTCCTTGTATTGCTGCAATAGTCTTCTGTCATCCATTCTTCCTAGAGAAATCCAAGTGTTACAAGACCACATAAGGCAGTCTCCACTAGTCACAAAACATTAAGTAACATGATTCTGTATTATGAACAAAATAGAAATCTGTAAGGGTTTAGGACAAGCTCAAAAACCTCTGAAGACTGATTATCAGCTACAACCTATAATTTCAACTACATCACAATTTGTTTTCACTTTTGGTGCACATTTTGGTGTACTTTAAATTAATCTAATTTTCTGAAGTACCTTACTTCTCCCCACAAATGATCCTGCCCTCAATTTCCTTCCTCCTCCTCTCCTCCTCTGAGGTCCCTCCCTTCTTATACCTTGAATGAATATTTTGCTCCCCCTTCTAGTAGGACTAAACCATCCACACTTTGGTCTTCCTTCTTCCTGGGCTTCATGTCATCTGTGAGTTATATCTTTCAGTATTTCCAGCTTTGTGCCTAATATCCATTTATCAGTGAATACATACATGTGTGTTCTTTTACAACTGGGTTACCTCAGCCAGGATGATATTTTCTCATTCCATCCATTTGCCTGAGCATTTGAGGAAGTTATTGTTTTTAATAGCTGAGTAGTCCACCAATATGTAAATGTACCACATTTTCTATATCCATTCCTCTGTTGAGGGACAACTGAGCTGTTTCCAGCCTCTGGATAATAGAAATAAGGTGGCTATGAACATAGTGGAGCATGTATCTGTGTTATATTTTGAAGCATCTTTTGGGTATATGCCCAGGAGTGGAATATCTGGGTCCTCATAGAGTACTGTGTTGAACTTTCTGAGCAATAGCCAGACTGATTTTTAGAGTGGTTGTACAAGCTTACAATCCTACCAGCAATGGATGAGTTTTCCTCTTCTTCCACATCCTCACCATCATCTGTTGTAACTTGAAATTTTGATTTTAACTATTCTGACTGGTTTGAGGTGGAATCTCTTGATCATTGTGATTTGCATTCCTTGATAACTAAGTATGTTAAACATTTCTTTAGTTGCTTCTTGACCATTTGAGATGCTTCAGTTGAGAATTCTTTGCTTGGCTCTGCACCCAACATTTTAAAAGTGTTATTTTGTTCTCTCGAGTCTAAAAGTTCTTGAGTTCTTTAGATATATTGGATATTAGCTATCTATCGGATATAGCCATGGTAAAGATAGTTCCCCAATCTGTAGGTTGCTAGTTTGTCCTGATGAAAGTGTACTTTTTCTTTAGTAACTGTACATTTAGAAAATGTACAGTTAATATGAATGAAACCCTGGCTGAATCCTGAAAACTAACAACATGACAACTGTCTCTGATTGGCAAGATCTAAAAATTCAGATTCAAGACTGAAAATTAGATTTTTCCACTGTAGCTGTCTCTTCTTACATCTAAACTTTTTTTTCTTGAAACTGTATTATTATTTATCCAGTGTTAATTTCTGCAAATACCTTTTTGGATTTTACTTTTTATTAATCAATTATTTATTAATCATTTACATCTTAAATTATTTCACACATTCTGGTTATCCCTACACATAACCCTCCATCCCACATCTGCCCTCAGTCCCCACCCCTTTGCCTCTATGAGGTAGTCTCCCAGCCACCCTCCCTCTCCTGCCCAACTGCTCCAGCATCCCACTACACTAGGGTATCAAACCTCCACAGGACCAAAGGCCTCCCCTCCCACTGATATTAGACATGGTTATCCTCTGATACATATGCATCTGGAGCCATGGATAGCCTCCCTGTACATTCCTGGGTTGGTGGTCTAGTCCCTGAGAACACCCTGTGTTCTGGCCAGCCAATATTGTTCTTTCTTTAACTACGAAATACCAGTGAGTACCTGCAATTATTCGCTTCTTGGGAAATGTGTGTCATTTATTTGCAAATACTTATATTTGTTGTGAAGCAAGTAAACAGAACTAAACCAGAAAGGATTGCCTGTGGACATTGGATGTCTATAGTAGCTGCTTTTAGGGTGATATTTCACACCACAGTTGTGCTCACTGTCTTTTTAAGCTCTGTTATAAGCCTCTTGAAACCTGAATTTTTCATCTTTTCTGAAAGCATGATAGAGTCTGATGTTACTCTTTCTCATATACAATTTACAGAATTTTTTGTTAACAGTTTAGTAAATGTATATTGATATTTGTCATATTAACAGTATTCATATAATAATTTAAAGATGCAATGAAATGGTCTTCCTCCCTTTCATAAAGCTGGTCTGTCATAACACAGTTGAGAACATTCTGTGGCTGATCATATGTCAAATTTCTATCTATCATCAGTAATTTCTTAATTGTAGTCAAAAATAAAGAGAGAAGGTATTTCTCTGTTTTTCTCTGGGACCAGCTTAACCACCTTCACCTCATGTTTTCTGACACCCTCAGGATGTGGTTTTCACACTGTGTCTTGCACAGAAATATGTAGCCATGTCCTCATTTTTGAGGTTGCTGATCTGCATATATGCAGTGCTGGCAGAGGTTTCCAAAGAGAAGACAAACCGTTCTTTGAACTCATCAGCATATGTTGGCTTTCCAGTGTAGGTGTTGATCAATCCCATCCACTTCAAGCCCTTTCCTGGAGCCTGTTTCACCCAGTTCATTCCATAGCTAGTGAAGGTATACCCAGAAGCCTTGCAGGAGATCTTCACTGTGTCTCCTGGCGGTTTCAGCTCAGGTCCAGACTGCACCAACTGGATCTGTGCTTGAGCACCTGTGGAGAGAACACAGGGAGGTGAGGATGCATGGAATTGATTTAGTTCTCATTGCAGCACTTGTTTCTGATGTCTTACTTTGGGCTGCTGCCATCAGGAATAGCAAGTTCCAAACCCAATCCATGATGTCTCAGACAGGGGCTCAGTGCTTCCTTGAAACGAACTGGGCACTTCTTTGCTGGTATGTGAGGTGAGCTGCAGACTTCTACTCTAAAGTCTTCTAAAGATTTGCATATGGCTGGTCTCCCTAAGTCATAATGAGCAAAACCGGATACACAATTTGATACATAAGGATCCCTGGACCTAGGTAACTGGACCTATGCATTATAGTATCTCCTGTTAATAACTTCTTGGTGATTATGTTGTCTTCCAAGTCCTCTACTTCAGTAGGGTTCTTTCCCTGAAGTCCTCACTCATACACCTCAGAGTTTCACTGCTTAATCCTGAGCCTTATACATATAACACCTTAACAGTGACCTATTGCAACCACACATCAGGTAGCTATTCTGCTCTGTGCTCAGACTCAGTGATTTCATCCTTTCCAGTGAATACTGCCATCTGCATACTGAAAATTTTGCACCAGTTCTTTCTTGCCTACAGAGTCTAAACAGATTCTGTTCCTGAATTTTTATGGTCCTCTGTAATCCTATATCAGTGACTAAACTTTCCTGATTAAATTTGTAGTATTAAATATATCTTTTAAAAATTATGTTATGTGTGATCTCAGTTTACATTAGTCATGTAGGAAATGTTAAAACTTTAAAAAAGTACTATGGGGTAAATGGAGAGCTTTCATGGAAGAAAAGTACTTATGTTAATATAAAACAAAAATCATTATAGTAAAAATGGGGAAGCAGATGTTATAAAAATAGTTTAGAGATCTCATGAGATGGATCAATGGCTAAGCACAACTACTGCCTTTCTTAGGACCTTAGTTTTATTTCTTGGACTAAAATTAGGTAGCTCACAACTACCTATAAGTCCCACTCCTGGATAGCCATCTTCTTCAATAATCTTAGACATCAACACACATGTGCAAATACCTACACAACGACTCATAATTAATTATGAGTGCTCATGACATAATTAAAATAAGAATTTGAAAAGAAAGAGCAGTTTAATAGTAAATCACATATGTGAAAAAATCACACACTAACATAAAAATTCTGGATTGATTTCATGCAGTTTTTTGACTGGCAACCTTGATGCTATAGCATAAAAATGCAGCACAGATCTGTGTATTTAGTAATCTCATGAAAAGCCTTTTCTCATTTTAATATTATTTCTGCTCTTTTATGCTCCAATCTTAATGAGACTATGCATCATTAGAGGAATCTAATTCTGTTTACTTTCTAAGTTTAATACTTTCCCATCAGTGCTCATGACAAGACAAAAAGCAACAGTACAGTGAGAAAGTAACATACTATGATCAGAAGAAGGATTATGACCAGGGCTGATACTGTAAGTGTCTTGTATTTGGCTTAAAAAGATACAGTGTTGTTTAATGTGGACTGTATTCTGTCCATATCACGTGGACTAAGGATAGACAATTACAGTAGGAGGCAGAACAAAAATTCTGGGAATGAGAGAGGCAATAGATGAAATTAGTACAATTGTGCTGTACACTCAGACCAGAATTTTGACTACACTATTTATGTTTTGATAGCACACAAGCTGTTTGACAAAGAAGTCATCAATTGCCAGTTACATTGGCAGATTTTTCTGCATACTGGGAAGGAAGAAGAAGGCCAGCCTGACAGAAAGTACTTTCTGGTGTTCTATGTACCTGCTCATTGATATAAATAAAACCATGGAAATTTGGCACCCCCTGCTGTATGAACATGCCCAGAATCATGACAACACTCTCAGCATTATAGTCAAAGAACCAGGATGACATCATGCACATTCCTTGTCAGCCATAAAGTCCCTGTCTTAAAGCCACCGTGAGGATTTGGACTTGGGGAAGGTAAAATTGCAGAATTTTTAATTTTATACTAGTTTTTAGATCATGCATAAAAATATGTCTTACAGATTTTTTTGACATTGGTACTTGAGTGCCACAATCATAGGTGACTTCTTGTGACAAACAAAAGAGCAGGCCTACTAGAAATATTTAAGTGTAGCTTTTGCCAGATATTTATGCTGTGGGGCAGGTCTGGCTTGTTGACTAATACGCACATTTCAATGACTACTTTTGCATATGGGTTACATCACTCAGGATGTATTTTCTCACTCCATCCATTTGCCAGCAAAATTCATAATGTCCTTATATTTAATAACTGAGTAGTACTTCACAGTGTAAAGAAAATACATTTCCTCTGCGTATTCTTCAACTGAAAGACATTTAGGTTTCTTCCAGTTTCTAGCTATTATGAATAAGGCTGCTAAGCACATAGTGGAGTATGTGTCCTTGTAATATTATGAAATAGTATAGCTGAGTTTTCAGATAGAACTATTTTCTCTTTTTTTAATTTTTTTTATTGGATGTTTTATTTACATTTCATATGTTGTCCCCTTACCCCATCCACCACCCACCCAGGAACCCCCTATCCCCTCACCCCTCCTCCTTCTTCTCTGTGGATGTAACCTCTGTCTATCCCCCCACTCTCACCTCCCCACCCTCAAAATTCCCACCCCCTGGGGTGTCCAGCCTTCATGAAGTCAAGGTCCTCTTCTTCCACCTATGCCCGGCAGGGCCCTCCACTCTTACGTATTCAGCTGAAGCCTGGGATCCAGATAGAACTATTTTCAATTTTCTGATGAAACACAAGGTTGATTTCAAGAGTTTGCAATACCACAAGCTATGGAAATGTGTTCACCATTTTTCACAGCCTTTCCATAATATGGTGTGTCTTGAGCTTTGATCTTAGTCATTCTGATTGGTGTAAAGTAGAATCTGAAGGTTGATTTGATTTGCATTTCACTCACTGATGACTAAGGTATATAAAACATTTCTTTAAGTGCTTCTTGGCCATTACAGTTTCCTTTGTTGAGAATTCTCTGCTTAGCTCTGTAAACCCAATTTTTAATTTGGTTACATTGTCTTGTGGAGTCTATCTTCTTCAGTTCTTTATATATTTTGGATATTAGCCCTATTAAATGTAGAATTAGTGAAGATCTTTTCTGAATTTTTAGGTTGTATTTGTTCCTATTGACTGTGTCCTTTGCTTTACAGAAGCATTTCTGTTTCATTAGGTCCCATTTATCACTTGTCAATCCTACAGCCTGAGCCATTGCTGTTCTCTTCAGAACATTTTTCCCTGTACCAGTGTAATCCTGGCTACATCAGACCCTCTCTTCTATTAGATTCAGTGTATCTGATTTTATGTTCAGGTAAAAATGGTTTGTATAACCAGGTAGATTGCGTTGGAAAAATTGATATTTTTTTCTTTGGTTGTCAGCTGAAGATAATTCTGGATGAGAGACTGTGGCATGTGTTCACTTTTATTCTTGGCAATAGAATCTTACCTGGCCTTGTACATGTTGTCACAAGTCTCTGTGATCATATATGGCTTAATGCTTAATTGTGTAGATGTCCTTTTTTCCCTTGATATTCTGTAGCTCTTATTAATTTTACTGTATTTCTGTCTCAACTGTTGGTGGATTCTATGAGTATGAAGGGGAGGGAGTTTATCGAAATGATCCATTTAGGAGTGAGTTTTTACAAGGTTTCTCACTTTCAGAATATTTTCCAGTTATGATCAATTTTATTTGTCTCTATCTTCTGAAGGAGGAAGCTTCTATCTTGAACAATATACATATATATATATATATATATATATATATATATATATATATGTATCAGAAATTCCATAAATGTTATCTCAGCTATCTTATTGCTATGTTTCTTTAGCAGAACTGTAGTATGCACTTTTTCCCAACATTTCTGAGCTATCTATAATTAAACACTTGAATACCTGATGATTTGTGGAAATGGGTTCAATCTTATCAAATCAGCCTCAAATATAGTCATAGGTTGGTTTTATACTCAAAAAAGGTACTTGCATACTAACAAAGAAAAAAATTAAACAGCAGCCCAGAAAAAAACATTTTAACTTACGATGATGTTAACCATGAAAGACATATAGTTTTTAATTGTATTCTAAAACGTATCCTTAAAACCTCAGATAAAATCCCACAGGCTATCATCAATGAAACTTTTGTTTTTCAGTTTCAGATGGGGACTCTCTCAGAGATTCATAGCAGAGAATTATGTAGGGAAAAGGTGATTCTGGTATTCCAAACTACAGTTCTTAAATATATACATATAATTCACATAGTATATTCATATAATTCACAGAAAATTCTGGAAGAGGTCACATAAGAATCACAAGATCTAGAGAACCAGGATACCTCTATGTGACGGTATCTTTAACTTAGGATAGAGATGCTAAACACATAGAAGTTAATATTGTACCCTGGTTGGTTGAATATGTTTTGGCCAAAAAGTACCAATATAAAGAGATATAGCCATGTTGGAGAAGTTATGGTCTCATGGGATGAAGTGTGTTATTGTGAGGGTGGACAATGAGACCCTTTTAGGAGATCCAGTTTTTTCCTAGCAGCCTTCAGATGAAGATGTAGAATGCTTAGCTCCTTCTGAAGCATGTCTGCCTGTATGCTGCCAGATGTCCACCTTGATGGTAATGGACTTAACCTCTCAGTCTGTAAGCCAACCCTAATTAACTGTTGGCCTTATATGGGTTGCCTTGGCCATGGTGTATTTTCACAGCAATTGAAACCTAAATAAGGCAGAAGTAGATACCGTGGACTGGGTATTTCTGTGATAGACCTGGCCATGCTTTTGTTACAAAGAATGTGGATTTAGAAATTTGGATTTGGAAAGCAGTGGAGTCCTGTGTGTATGGCTTAATGAGATATATCCTAGGAAGAATATAGAAGACTTTGTTGCTGAGAATGACTTGAACTATGAAAACCTGGGCCAAATGACTTCAATGTAGAAGAATTTTAGTATGTGGCTTAGAGACTGTTTTGTGGTATTTTAAGAATTTGGCTTTTTTTCTCCTTGTCTGAAGAATCTTCCTGAGACTAAGGTAAATGAATTCATTTTAATTGTATCAATAAAAGAAGTCTCAAAAAATCCTAGCAGAGACTTTATTTTCTGATTCAGGGTTTGATGAGTGTCTTAATAAAATGGTGCAAGCCAAGGAAAGAAAAATATAAATTATATGGTTCAAGTAATACAGGGACTCCAGCAAGTGATATGGATAGTGTTATCATGAATCATATGTTCAGAGAGGTAAATAGATTAAGGGAATAGTAATTTTGGGACAATATCCAACCAAGCTAAACTTAGGTCCAAGAATGGTGGTGCCTTTCTTTAATACCAGGAGACAAAAGCAACAGTTCTCTGAGGTCAAGGCCAGCCTGGTTTAGAGGAAGTTGCAAGTTGAGAAAAGCTTAACCCCAGGCAGTGTGTTACAAGACTTTGATCCCATGTTCCTGTAGTCAGAGTCATGCAGACCTCTAATTTCTAGGTAAATTTACAGAACAAGTACCAAAGCAGCCAAACTTGAGCAGTGAAGGAGATGGAAAACAGGGAGTTGGTGATAATATAACAGAACAAGTGGGCCATGTCCCAGCTGCAGCAAGCAGCAGAACTCAGCAGCTTTAGCCATTTTGCTCTGGGTTTAGAGTCAATAATATAATGGGCTACTGGATTAATTGTTGCTTGCTAGGTGCAGTTAATAAATTGCCTATTATTAAGAAGAGACCAGCATCATTGAGGTGAAAACTGAAAATTGTTTTCTGATCTTTGATGGCAGAAAAAAATCTATGTTCCAGAGTTACCCAAGGTTGTACCTCCTGCTGAAGCAGGACTTGGTAATGTGTAAGAATTACCCAGCTAGTACTGGTTTTGAAGTTATGAAGCAGTAAATGAGAGCAGCTAGTGGTGACACTGTGAAAGCCAAGGGGTGGACATTGTTGAAGGTTTAGCCTCAGCTATAGTTGACAGACCATGAATAAAAGATCCATGCAAAGAAGTTGAGGCTTGACACTATGAAAAGGGCCTATGAAAGGCTAATGTTTAGGCCTGGTTTCAGTCTACAAACTCAGTGTATTGGTGATGCCAGTACTGTGAGATGATTATCAAGAACAGCAGTAACAGTGGATTTTAGTCAACCAGAGCCTAGAATGCTACAGAAGGCAGAGCTTCAGTTTCTTCAAGCGTAAGCTCCCCGATAATTACTCAAACCCAAGTATACTCAGGGACATAAGCATAACTATAACTGGGCTCAATATATATGCAACATACATACAAAAACATAGACACATGTAAAAATTACGATTAGTGGTAACGAAGTCATGGAATTGAGAGTAAGTGAAAGATATATATGAAAGACATCTGTCTGGGGACAATGATGTGTACATTATTTATTTGAGAAATTCTTAAAAGAACACTTAAATTTCAATTTTTAAAAATCACCAAGGAAATTTCAGCTTAAATCCAATACCATGCTGAGTTGTCTGTTCTCATTCCTATCAAAGAAAGTAATGACCTTGGAATCCAAGGCTTCTATCCTCTGCCAGAGCTACAGGGTAAGGGCTAGACAGATTTTTATTAGCACAGGGACATTTTGATCGCATTTCCTACTACCACATAATCAGAGATCTGATTTAAAGCATTAAACATACGAATGTCTAAAACAGTTGAGAGAAATAAAACTGAAGATCTTGGAAAGAATACAATACTTACTTATTTTTAATTTGTGATACACACAAATAATCTGATTTTTTTGATATTTTTGACCACAGACAACCCTCTCTAAATTGATATCCCTCAACTGAATAATGAATGGAATACTACCCAGCTATTAAAAGCAAAAACATCATAAATTTTGAAGACAAATGGCTAGAACATGGGAATTTCATCCCAAGTGAGGTAACCCATTCCCCGAAAGACATTCATTGTATTTACTGAGATAAGTGAGTATTTGCTATAAAATACAAGTAACATATCATACTCCATAGATACAAAGAAGGTAAACAAGAAGATAAGCACTATCTATGATGAATGAATATCATTTAGAAAGTAGAATAAAATAGTCATAAGAGTCAGAGGGAAAGAGGGAACTTGGAGAGAGGGGGGATGGGATAGAAAATTGGATGATCAAGATAAGGTTGGGGAAGGACAGAAGAGATGACCATGAGACCATGAGAATGAATGGAAATCTGCAACTGACAGTGGTTAGGAAGTAGGGTGAATCTCCAGTATGAAACAGAGACCTGGAGGCACCCAAGAATCATTTGAATTTTCCTAGATATATCCCCTTACATGCGGGATATGGTACATGAAGAGGATACCTACTGGAACCAGGCAGAAACTCTAGTGGGGCAGTTGAAAGACCAACCCATGCACAAAGCATTCAACCCTCAATTTATCCTGTATTCACGAAATGTAGGCATGTTTGAGGTTACAAAGCCTGGAGAAAAGGCCATCCGATAACCAGCACAATTTGAGATACATCACATGGACAAGCACCATTCCTTGATACTATTCAGGATACATTGTTATGCTTGTAGACAGGAGTCTCATATGGCTATCATCTGAGAGGATCTATCCAGCAGATGTTTCAGACAGAAGCACAGTTCAGAGAGGAGGGATTTCATTGAATCATTCCATTCAGAACTGAAGTTTAGAAGTTCTTTTATTCTCTGGACATTGTTCAACTGTGGGTATCTATATTATTCCCTTCTTTTGCTGAGATAGATTTTAGAAATGACTCTGGAGGGAAGCAATGCTCTCTGAGTATAGCATGATATCTGTCAGATCCATTTTACTTCTATGATATATTAGCAGAACATTAGTAATTGATTTTCCCCTGTGTCCATGGACTTTATTTGGTTTTGATCATCCATATTCTGTCAGGCATAGGATACATTCATAAAACGGGCCTTAAATCCAGCTGTTTATCTGCATAACATTTTTGTAACTATTTTACCATAACATGGAGACATGCCACTGTTACAAATTGAAGTTTTTTAAGCTGTGTTATTATTTAGATTTATTTTCTGGTATCATGCAAAGTACCTTTCAGTACTAAAAGTACTAGTCACTAGGCATGAAAGCTCTAGTTAAATACCAACTCTGCTTCTCCAAATTCTGTTAGATATATGTTTTGTCATCAGAATATAGCATTATATACCCAAAAAATGTTTCACCATACTACAGGAATACCTGCTCCACGATGTTCATAACAGCATTATTAGTAATAGACAAAAGATGGAACAACCTAGATGTCTCACAACTGAAGAATGGATACAAAAGATGGGGTTCATTTACATAATGGAATACTACCTAGCTATAAAAAGTGAGGAAAACATGAAAAACGCAGGCAAATTAATGCAACTAATAAATGTCATCCTGAGTCAGGAAACCTAGATCTCAAATGGCATACATGGTATGCATTCTCCGATAGGTAGATATTAGACAAAAGTTACAGAATACTAATTGTACAACCCACACACAGTAAGATGTTTAAAAAGAAGTAAGGCTCTAGTGAATGATTCTCAATTCTAACTAGAAGGATGAACAAAATTACCTGGGGAGGCAGGAAGACAGAAGAACCTAGGTGAAAGAGGACAAGGGTAGGGTAAAATGAGGACAGAATCTTTTATGGGGGGAATATAGGAGAGAGCCAAGACTCCCAGGAGAATGAATGGAAATTTGCAGCTGTTGCAGGTGGGGGACACAGGGAACCACTAGACTGTACCAGAGACCTGCTATGTGAGAAGCTCCCAGGACTCACTCTGCTTTTCCAGGTTCACTCTGCTTTTCCAGGTTCAGTTAGATATTTACATTTTGTCACCAGAATAAAGCCTTATATACTCAAAAGATTGCCCACTATACTACAAGTACAACTGCTCTACTATATTCATAGCTGCAGTTTCCCTAGTAGACAAAATCTGGAAACAACGAAGATGTTCCATAAATAAAGAATGGATACAAAAGATGTGGTTCATTTGCATAATGGTATGCTATTCAGCTATTAAAAATGAAGACAACATGAAGTTTGCAGGCAAATTAATGGAATTAGAAAATATCACCCTGAGTCAGGTAACTCAGACCCAAAATGCAATGCATGGTATGTACTCACTGATAAGTGAATATTATCCAAAATTAAAGAATACCCATGATACAACCAACAAATCATAAGACATTTTACAAGAAGGAAGGCTTAATTGAGAATATTTCAATCCCACTTAGAAGGTGGAACAAAATTATTGGGGGAACCAGAAGGAGGTATGGTTCTGGGTAAAAGAGGAAAGGGTGAGGGTAAAAGTAGGAAAGGATCAGCTATGGGGAAATACAGAAAAGAAGCTCTGTGGGCTAGAGTACCAGAAGTAGCAGAGGAATTGAATGTGAGAAGCTCCCAGGACTTAATTAGGATGACCTTCACAGAAATGCGCAACCGTGGGGAGACTGAACCTGAAAAGACAACTTTCAGTGTATAGACTAGGCCCCAATGGAGGAATGTGGAAACCAACATACATTAAAAAAATTGACACAGAATTGTTCCTGTCTAAAAGAAATGCAAGGACAAAAATGTAGAGAGATTGAAGGACAGGACATTCAATGATAGAAACTACCTGTGATCCATCCCATGGGAGTGCACCAAACCCTGAGACTGTTACTGATACCATGTTGTGATTGCAGATAGCAGAGTAGCATGACTATCCTTTGAAAAGCTCAACCAAAGCCTGACTCAGACAGATGCTGATATTTTCAGCCAACCATTGGACAGTGATCTAAAAATCCTGTGGAAGAGTAATGGAAGGAATGAAGTACCTGGTAGGGATGGAAACCTCACGGGAAGACCAACAGAATGAAATCCTGGACCCCTGGAAGCTTCCAGAGACTATGTCACCAACCAATGAGCATAACAGGCTGGTTTGTGGCCCCCAAGACATATTTAGCAGAGGATTGCCTTGTTTGGCCTCACTGGGAGAGGATGTTTCTAATGATGTTGAGACTTGATCCTTCAGGGAATCCGGAAAATAAGGCATGACCATTTTCCAAGTGTTAGGTTTCAAACCTGGGACAAGTGGCTGAGTTTCCTATACAATATATCAAAGCAGACACTAGGTTCCAGGTTTTGTATGCAGCCAACAGTCCTTTCAGATACAGGATTCTCCTTGCTGGCATATTCCACTACACGCCCTTAAATTTTCAATCACAGGGCCTGGGCTTCTATCTACCAAACTGTGCTTCTCCATGTATTCCATATATTTCCTTTACTTGGTCACTTTAATCTTTCCATTGGTCAAGCATACTGGCTGCTACATTGGTTCTCTCCTCTCTTCTCTTCTCCCTGCCTCCCTCTCCAAACTTGCTTCAGGGACATGTCCACTCTGGACTCTCCCAGATGCCCCTGTCTCTGGGTAGGCTATCTAACTTATCTCCAATAAAATTCTTCATCATATCCAGAACCAGTCATTGATTAAAATTACTTGCCTTTTTCATTCACTGACAACCTTCTTCTAGCATCCATGAAGGTACATTCTGAGTTCAGTTCAATTTAATATAACACATGTCTGTGTGTATAGAAAATGTCAGAAGTTAGATGAACATTGGGGATATGGTAATAAATGTTATAGGCTATTTAACTGAATCAAAAAGAAATACAGATGTGTCTGATCTGTTCCTGAGGTGCACTGTTCTCAGGGATATCAGAAAGACTTGTGATTTGTTAGAATGTATATATCAATGAGTGTAACTACACCATTCTTGTGGTTTCCCTTATCAAAAACACTGTTCTTATCATGATAACACTAGGGTTTGCCCTGAATTGTCTGAGGGGAAACATCATCAATGCTGTGGACCTTTCTAAGCATTCAATTCTGGTGACCTCAACAGTATCATTTCTACAAGCAGAGGTGATTTTTTGGATGTAGTTTTATGTTAGACTCAGGGGCACATACATTTTAAACTATGGCAAAACAGAACTCCATTTTCACAGATGCAGCAGACCATAATGTAGAGAACATTCTGAGAAATTAGTAGAAGTGACAGCTGAGACGCAAAAAATGACTACCCAGTTATATTTCCTCCTATTGCTGCTCTGTACCCATTCTTTGTGTTGGAGTTGTGCTGTGATTCTGAGCGCTTCTACAGGAAGGTGTATGTCTGGGTTTACACAGATTGTCATTCATTGTGTCTCTCTTGTACAGTAATAAATGTCAGTGTCTTCATCTTTTAAGCTGTTCATCTGCAGGTAGGCACTACTTTTGGAATCATCTCTTGAGATGGTGAATCTGCCTTTCACAGACTCTTAAGAGTAAGTTACATAGTTATGAGTTGTTGTTGAACTTAGAGCAATGAACTCCAGTCCCTTTTTTGTGGAGACTGGTGATTCCATTCTATAGAGGAGTTATAGAAAGGGAACCCTGAGGTGACAAGGGAGAGTTTTAGCGAATTTCCAGGCTATACCAAGCCTTACCCTGCCTTTACTAGCTGCACCCCACACTGGAAATCTTAAATAGAGAATCTTGTTACTCAAGGGTCAAAAATACCCATAGTCCCTCTCACTCACATCCACTCACACAGTCAGTATAAGCTTTTTATCTATAAATTACCATTTAAAAGGGAAACAAGGAAAATCCTGCTCAGTCCCAATGCCATACTGATGGCCTGTGTTCAGTATTGATCTCTGAATTGGAAGACTTCTGAGTTGACATCTTTGTAACTCTGTCAGAGTAATAGGTTTCAGGACTGATTTCCTGAGAAGAGAAGAAATTATTTGTATGTTTTCTTGTTATACCATGAGCTCAGTAGCAGAAGCCTTAGAGAAGGCAAATAGTGATGCAGATGCCATAGGATAAATAAGGACCAAAGTGCCATTTATAATGTCAAATTATTGTTTATTGTCTTGGGGATGTAGCTTAATTGGTAGAGTATTTCTGTGTGCCAGAAACCATACTTTCATTCCCACCAATACATGATAGACAAGAGGTTTAAGCCAGAGAATCATATGTCTTAGTTATGCTTTGTCTATATGAAACTGTTTGAAAAAAGAAAAGAGAAGAAAGAAGGAATGAAACGAATTACTTTGTTTTAATTTATTGGTATGCATAGTAATATAGGTTATTGGCATTTATTGTGCTTTGTTCTTGTAAACTCTTCTGACATTTCACCATAAATTATTAAATAAAGAACTATAAAATTAAGAAAACCTAAAATATACTTATATAAGAAATGTTGTTTGCTGGCTGTGGTAAGAGAAGTTGGCTCTCTGTGAGTTTGAGAGCAGCTTAGTCCAAGAGGAGAGTTCCAACACAGCCAGTACTCTACAGAGAAGTTCTGTTTTGTAAGAATCAGTTTTGAAAAACCAGAGAGAGAGAGAGAGAGAGACAGAAAAAGAGACAGACAGAGAGATAGATGGACAGAGACTGAGAGACAGAGAGACTGAGACATAGACAGACAGAGACAGAGAGTTGGTGTTCAAGGTTCACTGAATACTGAATGCTTGCATTAAATTTATTTATTAAAATGTGACTGAGAATATATAACTGTGTTAGGTTATATTAGGCACAATGTTCAAAAATTGATCCTGAAAAAATTATATATATGTATGTGTATATATATATAATTGATATCTGATTGTATTTGACCAATGAAATATTTTGAAGAGCAGCCTTTAGCTTTTAGGTCTTCCAAGGCAGCTCTTCCAACCAATCACAGAAGCCTGATTCTCATCATCACATAAGTACTTTCAGATTTTCTATGACTTTGTTAAAAGATTCAGTGGCCCAGTTTCTTTCCATGCTATACCCTTCAGCTCATCAGATCCACAAGGACTTGCAGAACCCAAACTGCATTTCCTACACCACCTATCACACACACACACACACACACACACACACACATATACACACAAGCATACACATACACATGTGGAGACACACACAGACTCACAAAGACACACAGAGAATGGGTGAAGAGAACTTCAGCAAGATCCAATGAGGAAGCTGCTATAAGCAAACACAGTCAATAATTTTTCTCCACAGCTTATATATCCCAGCAAATTTTAGAGCAATATAGAAATTACCATGTGATTGCATTCTGTTTTTCTTTTCTATTTCCTAATAAGTTCATATGAAAAACTTTTTATATACTGCAGGATAAAAAAACCAAATTATTTCTATTAAAACAAATACAGTCAAAACTGAGCAACCTGTTATAAAGTAACAAAGTGTACACAAGCAAAGTAATCATATCAATCAGTTTTTCTTAATGGAAAGCTGTATTTTGTGCTTACCAAAAGAAAAAAAAGAGTTGTTTTATTATTTTTCCTGAAACGTAGTATTTAACAAACATTAAAGAATCATACATCTAAACTTTTATATAAAAACAGTCAGTCATTTCTAAGATAAATCCTCACAATCCACATTTTTTATCACCAAATTTTACAAAGTCATATCAGGAAGCTGATGGCAAAATGTATAAAAATATTAATTATCACCAGTTCATTTGTCAGTAGAGTCACTACAGCCAGTGCTAGTCAGATCATTAGCTCAACTATTAA
>NW_021604742.1:114420-118450 GCF_004785775.1 Grammomys surdaster | reverse complement strand
ATGAAGTTCTAAAATCACCCTCAATGGGATGGGAAACCTTTTGATTTGGTTTAATTTCATTTAATGAAAACATGAATACATATTTTATTTAAAGCAAATGTTTTTGACATCAGATGACTGCACATTTACAATCTCACATTCTAATCAACCATACACATGAAATCTTGTGTTACTATCAACATAATCACAGATGTGAACACATATTTTATTCTGAACACATCCATAATACTTTCAGTCAAATATACATCTGACTATAAATTTCATTGCTCTGGTGTTGAAGACTGACTCTGTGTTAAGCTTTCTTATTTTGACGCACAACTCTCTTGTTACATGAATAACTTCTGTTCTTTCAAGTGCTTTTGGATGTGTATTATCTATCAGTCTTCATCATTTACATGATGTAGATATTATTTCCTGGACTAGGAAGGATACTTCTGGTGGAAAGAATCAATACAATCCGTATACATCAACACAGATATAAACGTTTATTTTTTATCTTTTTATCCCATGGCTATCTGCCCAGTGGATGCCAACCAGAAATACAGAGTCCCTGATAGCCCCTGAGTTCATGTCAAGGGATGTCTTTGAGATTCCAAATAAGTGATAGGGGGCTTATAGCTCCCTGAGATTTCTCTGAGACACTCACACCAGGGAGCTGACACAAAGCACAGGAGCAGTCCCAGGACACACATACACTTTTTGTGAGTGCTCCATAGTCTCAGTATTATTGACAGGCCTTGAAGCCTCCCATTAAGATGGATTCCAAGTTGGGCTTGCCTGGAGCTCCTTTCCCTCAAGCTCTTCTCCATTTTTGTCCTTTCAGTTCTTTTAAAAAAAACACTTGTGGTTCAGAGTGGGCTGACATGTGAAGCCTCTGGGAAGAAATGCCATTGAAAACTTCTGGGTGTAATTTAAGGAGTTTTAGTGAGCTGTGGGCATTGTATTAATGGAGAATCTTAGCACTAATGCATCTTTCTGTTCAGCAGGAGTCTCCTCCAAAGCTTTGGGCAAGAATTGTGTTTAACCTAACCTAAAGTAGATTTCCTGTGCTGGTTGTATGTTACATGTACCCTGTTGGTGCAGAGCTGCCCTACAAGGAGGTTTATGTCTAGCCTCACACTGAAGACTCCAAATTGTGTCTCTTGCACAGAAATATGTGGCTGTATCCTCGATAGTCACAGATTTCAACTGCAGGAAGGACTGGTTCCTGGATATGTCTCTGTTGATGTAGATTCTACTTTAAGAGATGGTTTGTAGCTAGTGCCACCATTGTAGCTTCTGTATCCCATCCACTCCAGTTTGTTTCCTGGAAACTGCCGGATCCAGTGCCAGTAGGTACTGGTGATGGAGTAGTCAGTGACATAACAGTTGAGGAGCAGTGACTGAGACAGATTCACCAGGCCAGGTCTGGACACCTGGAGCTGTACTTGGACAGAATAACTTCAGAGAAGGGTTAGTCTTTCAGCCACACATTTAAAAAACCCCTAACAGGCACATGTATGAGATGGTATCACTTGCCAAGAAGGACTGTCAACAAGTACACTAGACTCAACCCTCCCATCATTTAGACTCTTCCCCGTTTCTTCAGATGTCAACCTCCAGTGTGAGAGACATGAACTCCCACAGCCCAGGAGTATATTTAACATAGAGCAAGAGGAAGCATTTGCATGCATGGAGTCAGCTTTGCCTTCCTAATTGGGGAGGATGAATACTGACTGTACTTGGTTATTAAATAAGACCATAATTGTCTCTGGCTTCCTATAGTGTGTGTCTGGAATAAGAGAGCTTGAGCACTGTAGAAATCACAGGAAACCCTTCTAGACACAATCATACCTTTCTTTGCTAGACCAGCCACCCTCTGCTCCAGGATTTTTAAGGTCTCATGTCAGTGACAATTTTCGTTTCACACTTTTGTTTCTGACTTCTGGCTTTCTTATTAGTAACTCCACACTGTTCTTACTTTTCTCCTCTTTACCCACCAAGAATCTGTTTCCATCTTTCCTAAAACTTGAGATCCCCTCTTCTTGCTGTTGCAGAAATGATCTCATATATTTCTAGTAGGGAGTCCTGGGCTGTGTGTTCTAAAAGAAACATAACCAAGGTAGACAATTATTCACCAGAAAACATATGCCAAAATTAAAGGAAAAACAAAACCTTTACACAGTAAAAAATGCTAAAGACACTTACGTTCTCTAATCCATCCACATAGAGGATAATGAGTAAGAGAATGTACAACTTCAAATGAAAATACACATTCATGGTCACAGTGGTTGAGTGAATGAGTGTAGAAACAATGTAAGGGCTAACAAACAACCAGCACGAACATCAAAATCAAAGAAATTACTATATTCCTTCCAAAAATAACTCTTTTCTAGACTTATTTGACATTAAAAGATTCAGAGTAGAGTCATGGATTGAGAAAGGGTCCATGCCTCTTGCTGTTACAGCAGACAAACTTTACAGTCATAGTACACAGCACCTTATGTTACATGTTGTAAAAAGATACTCCAAGAACAATAAACTAAAAAACAATCATTGTTATTGTAATATGTGTGTGAATTGATATCCATCAGAATGATGAGATTTGGATTTGTGTCTTCATCAGAAAAAAAGAGTCTGGTCCTGGTTCTCCAGTTGACTAATTCTACTATGAAATAAACTACTTTCATGCTTTTTAAGGTTGCCTATGAATTGTGTCATTTCTATTACTGTAGCTTCACAGGCATCTGATGTAGAGTTTACAAACTAAATTCAGTGATCTCTATCAGATCTGTAGTTCATCAAACAAGTATTAGAATTGATACAGAAGAAAGTCTTCTGGGGTTTTATATGTTCAAGAGGAATTGAAAAAATCTGATTTCAACCCAGTTGTCCCCTGTCTTCAAATGCTCCTTACACTCTGTACCTATAACTTATTTTGGTTTTCCCTTTTGCTGTCTCAAGGCAATAAAGATTTAGCAATGGTATTGATTGTCTGAAATTGATATCATTTGAAAATCATAATGCAAATTAATGTAATTGTCCCTCTATGTATACCTTTGTGGAATATGGTCACCATTTTTTTTTATCATCCCTACACCTTGCTTGAAATGTGTATTGACAGTGCATTAGTCTCTCAGCAGTTTTTGGAGGACACAAATATTGACAAAGCACTCTCGCATCAATGTGATACATAATGGCACATATAAGATGGAAATTTGTGGTAGATGGAAGCTTGGATCTCCTTGAAAACTATAGCCTCTATTACTTGATGCCATTCTTCTGAAAACTGCAAGAATCATCCCGTTCAAAACTAACTACAACATTAATTCTTGTCATAACCTTTCTATTGATTTATACCCCCAAAATTTAACAGTAAGAGAACCACCTCTTTCCTTTCTGTTCTGTGTCAATTATATTTAAATAGAGAACCCATTATGGCAGTGATATTCTAAACATTTTACAGAGTACAGCAGAAGAGCAATGGGGCTTGGAGGACAAAATTTCTGTATACATTGTTCTGGAGAAGCAGACCCTTAAGTCTCATGTAGTCTGCATTTATTTTGTAGACATCAGAAGAGTCCTTGACCAAACATCTTATAGCTTCTTGACTGATGCCTTTTCATTCATGTTGTGGAGTCCATTACACAGTAGCCTGTGTGGAAGAATTCCCTGTCTTCTTGGTGTTCTATGCTTTCCAGAGGGAGGAGTCTAAAGGGTGTTCTAAAATACAATGATATTTCAAACAGTATGGAAATACAAAATCTGTTTTCATTATCTCTTACATAGTATTTCCATAGGTGATCCATGTCTGTCACAACCCATTTCCCATCATTGCATTCATATTAAGCACATAAGATCTGAATTATTCATATGGAGGGAATGTTTAATAGAAAACACACAAAAGAAGTGTTCTAAGATAAAGAGATTTCTCACTAACACCAAACACTTTCTGTATCTTAATTCTTAATACAACAGCATTTACTCAAAATGCTCTATATAAGATACATATACATATACATATACATATACATATACATATACATATACA
>NW_021604742.1:69703-114320 GCF_004785775.1 Grammomys surdaster | reverse complement strand
GAAGGCAAAAATATGAGAAAAAAGAGTTATGGATAAGCTAAGAACATCATCACAGCTAAGTGTGTATACCTTTCGTCATGATGTCAGTTCTGTGAAGAGATAATTTATAGTATCTTTAACCAAATACAATGAATTATACTTACATAAAAGTACACAATTGTAAAAATACCTCTTATATCCTAGGAAGCTAAATCTTCTGCTGCTTTCCAGCCAATGTATATATTATAAGGTGAGGTCACTTATGAACTAAATACATTGAATGCTATCTTGTTTGTTTCAGGTGCCTTTAAGAGAATAATAAAGCAACTGGCCATAACTGTTTTGGATTTCCCATGTAATCAACTTTTGCAAAGTGTGCCAATTCTCAGGTCTAGTCCTAAAATATGTGCTTTTCCATGTTCCTGACAACAGATTATTGCATGTTTTAAAATATGAATTATGGCACTAGTTTACTGGAAACAAATAATGCAGGTTTGAATACATTTATAAAATGAATACTAACAGTTAAAGAGAGCAGATTGATTGACAGTGATGTTTATAACACACACTGGGAGACAAACAGAGAGAGAGGAAGAGAGAGAGGAAGAAGGAGGAGGAGAAGATACAAATGATAATTTTTTTCATTTACAATAGTGTGTGAATTATAATTGGTCATGCTTTGTTTTTTTTTAATATATGAACTTTAAATGGCATCATACACTATCAAATTTCCACATCAGGCTCATGTCTGGTGTATCGTCCCCCTTGTCTGCATTTGTGCTTCTCCATGCTGTGGACTGCTGCTCTCTGAGACAATACTTGGTCAGAGTTAAGCTTTTCTGATGAAAGTCTAATAACCTCCTCTCACTGTGATGGTAAAACTTTTGATATTTTGTTTTATTTTGTGTCATGAAAAAATGGATGCATCTGAACAAATGTACTCGATATCTGATAAATGCACATATGTAGTTTCATATGTTAAGCATCCATACACATGGAAACTTGTTAACTGTAAACATACTCACAGATGTGAACACCTATTTCATCCTGTACACATCCACAAGACATAAGACAATATTTCTTTGGACCTCAACTTTCATTGCTCTAGTGATTACACATTGATTCTATTCTTTGCATTTTTGACTCACATATCTATCTTTTTAAATATGCTTTTGAATTCGTATTATCTAGCTGTTTTAGTGATTTCTAAAATGTCAAAATTATTCCCTGGATAAGGAAAGATTCTCTTGGAAAAGAATTAATTCAATGCACATCCACCAACACACATATAAAATTTTATTTTATATCCTATGGCTATCTCCCCACTGGCTGGCAACTAGACATATAAAGGACCTGATAGATGCTGAGTTCATGATATTGGATGCTTTCCCTATTGCAATAAGTGCTAATGTGCTGAAGACTCCCTGTAAAGTCTCTGGAATTCTTTCAGTCAAATATCTTACTGCAAGCTATGTAGCATTAGCAGTCTCAAAAAATGAATATTTGAGACAACCTAATTTTCTAAAGTTTAATCAATTTGAAAAACTGTGAGTTCTTCCTGTATGAAAGCATGGAGTAAAAGATGTGTTCATGATCCACATTCCTGCTTTGAGTTTTAGAATGCCTGTATCACAGATTTAAACTACAAAATATGGCAAGGATTAGTAGCTTCCATCTGCATACCCTGTGGATAGTGGTAATACATCTAAGTAAATGAGTTTGGTTTTCAGAAGATACATCTAGACAGACAGATAAAAACAGGAATAGAATCTGCTATGAAATATGGTCCATAGATGATCCAAGAGCACTAAATGAATCTATAGGCTTAAATCATATTTGGGCAACTGCTGCACCTAGTAATGAAGCCAAATCAAGGCTGATGTGTGATGACTGCTCCCTGCATGTCGTCAGTTCTATAAGGGGGAAGTTTTCTGTGATCACACTCTGCCTCAGGGATAGTAATGCAAAGCAGTGTCTGAGCTTTAAGGTTGTTCAGTGTTAAAGCAAATAATTAATAATAATAATAATAATAAATAATAATAATAATAAAACAAAAAAAACCTTGGCTTTTCAAGATATCTTTATAATGCACACTTGAGATTGAGTAGTAATTGTAATTTACACCTTCACCACTCCACATTGTGTCAAGCCATTACAGACTACTTCTTATAGGCTGACAGATCTAGCTGATAAGATAGGTGTTATAAATAGATGATAAACCAGAAAAGGTAAGGGACAGTGTCTATGTGGGCTGCAACAGACCAGGTGATGACACCTTAAGGGACACATAGAAGAACACACCTGAGAACAAGGAACATCACTATTAATCCTGAGGAATAGAAACTCCATAATAAGGTTTCTCACATGAACTCTCTAAAACACTCATATCAGGGAGCATACACAAAACACAGAAGCAGCCTGAGGACACACATCTCTGAAGAAGGCTCCTGTGAGTAAGAGATGGCAGCTTATTAATCAGATTTGGACCTTCACCCTTATAGTGTAGGGTCTTTTTGCAGGGAAGATGCTCCTGAGGAAGAAAGAAGGGAGCTGAAGGCATTCTTTCTTTTTTGTTCTTTGCATAAAATTATTTATTTTATTCAGATATGACAGTATTGTGATTACTGAAAATGTAATGAGTTTTGCAATACTTAGATATTAAAAATGTTAATTTTGTTATATATTTATGGAATCTGGAGAAAATGATGTAACATGTTTGAAATTCACATGGCACCACTTAAACAGCTGTCTAGTATATCGGATATTAAATCACAATGCTATATATTGCCAAGTCTTTCCTTTTAACACTTAAGTGTTACTGCTAAGAGAAACAAATGGTCAGAAATACTTGTACACATAAAAGATATTTTATGTAAGCTTCAGGGCAAACTGAGAAAAATAATGCCTAATAGATCACAAAGGATATATAATACAAATACAAAAGTCATCAAATTATAAAGGATGCTGTATGAAGAAGAAGCAAATAAAATGTATTCTAAAATAATATGGAAACTATGTACCAAATAGAGTAAAATCTCTTTACTGTTCAGTGAACACTTTCAACACATATGAGCTAAACAACTGAAAATACACAAGGGAATCTTCTAGAGCAGAAGCTATTTTCCCATGCTGTGGAGAAATGGAAGATCAAGAATAAGAAGTAGTAGACTCCTTTTCTAAGATAGAAGCATAACTAGACCACACCAAAATCAAAAGCATTGATGTTAGAAAGTGTGTAATTGGGACACTATGAAGAAAAGCCATGCCATGAGAACAATAATTATAATAATTATTAATAATTATAATATAATATAATAATTATATAATATGTAATAATTAATATAATTATAATAATTAAACAATAATTATATTAAGTTTCTAAAATCACATTCCTATCCAGAATGTAAGGGGGTGGTGGTGCACGCCTTTAATCCCAGCACTTGGGAGGCACAGGCAGGCAGATTTCTGAGTTTGAGGCCAGCCTGGTCTATGGAGTGAGTTCCAGAACAGCCAGGTTTATTCAGAGAAACCTTGTCTGGAAAAAAAAAGGGAGTCTCATATAACTCATAAAAGTAGAAAACAAATAAGATTAAACACAAGGGAAGGGTTTTAGTGCATGTTTCCTATGGTAGAGTTTTTCCTCCAGAGGAGCATGATGCAAAGTCTTGTTCTTCTAGGAAGCAGTTCCTTATGCTGTCACACAGGTTCACAGTGCATTACTATCTAATGATGCCCTGACTACATTGGGACTAAGTCTTTTATACCCATTTTTACAGTTTTACCCCCCATGAATGGCACCAGAAAATTCTACTAGATGTTTGTTTTCTTTTTTTTAATCTACATATTTCTGATGTTTAAAACCCTTTGTCTTATTCTGTATTTACTTAACTCAAAGGCATGATGTGAATTTCTACACTGACTTCAAAGAGTTCTGTGATTTTTAGCTATTACATACTTTTAAAATGTTGATAGTATGTTCATTTATGTGTCTTTTTGTTTGTGTTAATATGTGCAACCATGCACATAAATGTGGAGGTCAGAGAATCATGAGAGGTTTTCTCTATCTACCTTGTGGAGCCAGGATGTTGACCTCTGGTTAACAGCTGGGCAGTTAGCATCCTTTCTACTGATGTAGTTTATCAGCCACAGCTTTTAAATTATTTTCTATGCAATCTATTCTGCAAAAGCTTCTCTACTTAGTGTGCAGAAGTGGTTAAAATGAATTTACTTTCATCTATATGTACCCATCTATACAGCTGGCATGTGTCTAAATGATTATTGAGACTAAGATAACTATTATTGAATGGTCTTCTCACCTTTGGAGAAAAATCAGTTACTACCAACCTGGTGGATAATACTCAGCAGTCTTTAAAAGGTTATGGCTTCCAAGGAAATCCAGAGTTTTTGGCCTCTCCAGGGTAACAGCTAAACTGCATGTGAAAAACTGAAATATGGATTTGTTTTTGACTTTCAGTTACATTCTATTGACATACACACCAATCATTAAGCCAGAAGTAAAGTGTTTTGATCATTGTATCTCTGTTGACTGTTTTGAATATAAGAAGTATGAATTTTCCAACTTTGTTCCTTTTTGGACTGCTTTAATAAACCTATATTATTTGTAAAAAATAAAAAATAAAAATGAAGCGTAACAACGTAAGAAAATTTAACAGATGAGATTGTATAGCTCAATCTCCTCTGCTGTAGTAGAGGAAGTGGAATCAAAAGCTTTATCCAGAATGTAACCCAGGGTTAACTGAAGGGAGAGTAGGTGTTTCCCTATTAGACAAGAATTAGGCTATGATAAACCTTGATACATTTGGTGATTTAAAGACCTTGAGTGCTGTGGTATGATGGGTCAGCAGTGAAGAGGGATCAGTTCTTCATCGTTGATAGATGTTTTGTCACCATCTTGGGGCAAACTAATTATGATATCAAGTGTCTTTTATGTGCATACTGGTACTGTGTTTGTGGTCTTGGTTCCTTTCTTTTCTGTTTGTTTTCCTTTTTCTATTCTTTCAATTTTCTCTCCTCTCCTCTCTTCTCCTCTCCTCTCCTCTCCTCTCCTCTCCTCTCCTCTTCTTTTGTTCTCTTTTCCTTTCTATCCTTTTCTGGTTTTATAGTTTCCTTTCTTTTCTTATATGGTCTTTGGAAGTCTAGGTCAATCCTCACCCACCATCTAATTTGAGTCATGGTTACTTGGATGACCCCCTTATCCATATTTTCTATGACCATTTGAGAAATAGTTTTTGGAACTTATGCGGCATGTTTAAATTTGAATATATCTGGTATTATCCTCAGGTTTCAAAAGAATTATAACAGTATGGCATAGGAATATATATTCACTCATTCATTCTTCCAAAAAGTTGAAACAGACAGGATTGTGTCTGTGTAATTTATGCTAAATGATGTAGTAAGTATGATAAATCTCAGAATTGTATTTGGTAACAAGAAGGGAAGAGAAGGAAAGTCCCCAAAGTAGAGAATCCTCACCAACTGGTAAGATTGGTGTAATGCTCAAAATTCACATATAAGCTCCACCTGCCCAGGAAGCTGGTAGCTTTCTGGATTGCTAAGAATTGTGGTTGTTGGGAAAGCCTCATGGGAAAGCATGGTGGTCTGTAGGTTTGTCCTTATATGCCCCAGGAATATTGGTTTAAGTTCATTCTAGTATATTCCCAGGAATGATCCTGACCAAAGTTTATCTCTTTGTCAGTATTTAATAAATGCTTGCAATAAAATTGTCTCAAATTGGTGGAGCTGGTTTTGTGCCAAATCACAGGATTCACATTGGCTGTGAAGGTGGACTGTATAGAACATATCATAGTTCCCTGGAAATAAATATCATCAGTATAAGGGCAGAAGTTTGGTCAGTTTTTACTTTGTCATATCATCTGGACAGAATCTATTTCTACTGTCATTCAGTCACATTTCATTCAATCTATCTGTCTTGGCAACAAGGGCTCTTGCTCCTGCATCCCTTTTTAGTTCAGAGCTCCCTTGTGTAATTGCCCTTGAAATATGATGACAAGTGTTTATGCTTTACTTATATAAGAAACAGGCTCTGACTTTCTTCCATGAACAACTAGTGCATTTGTGTCTGAGACATGTTTATCTGGAGTCCTTCTCCACAAGGAAAGGTAAACTGTGGATCATGGCTATAGTTACTACTTGTTCTTCAATTTCCTCAGCCCTGATGAACTCATATTCTAGTTCTATTTTATTTATGATTGAAACTTTTTTGTGTTTTGGTAGTAGTCGTGGGTTCCTATTTTGAAGAGACATCATCAATACCTTGCAGGTTCTGATGGTCTTTCACCACCATGTTTATTGTGTTCCAGTTGTTTGTAACTCTTCAAGGGTTCCAGTACTATTTTCCAAAGTAATTACAAATATTTTTCAATTTGAAATTCTCTGATACAAAATTTGTAGTTAGACAGAATTAAAAGAAAACCATAACACAAATACTATCACTACGATCATAACATATCAAGGATTTATCACAAAATGAACACATTTCCTACTCTGTCATTTACTCTTAATTGCCTGGGTAAGCTATTACATATTAGGATTCTGCAATCTCAAATTTTTGTGCTTTTCTGTAAGGGACTGTGTAACTTTATCTGAGGAATGACCAGATGTTTTTCTAGACTGGCTGTACCACTTTATAATCGCACCAGCAATGGAGAAGTTTTCTTCTTTCTCAACATCCTTGCTAGTATTAACTGTCACTTGAGATTTTTGAACTTAGCCATTCTGATTGGTTGAAGGTAGCATTTAAGGGTTATTTTGATTTGCACTTCCCTGATGACTAAGAATGTTCAACATCCTTAGTCATCAGGGAAATGCAAATAAAAGCAACTCTGAGATTCCACCTCACGGCAATCAGAATGGCTAACATCAAAAATTCAGGTGACAGAAGATGCTGGAAAGGATGTGAAGAAAGAGGAACACTACTCCATTGATGATGGGACTTCAAGGTGGTAAAAACACTGTGGACATCAATCTGGCAGCTCCTGAAAAACGTCTAGTACTCCTGGACATATACCCAAAAGATTTTCCAACATATAACAAGGATTTACGCTCGACTTTGTTCCCAGCTGCCTTATTTATAATAGCCAAAAGCTGGAAAAATCTCAGATGTTCCTCAACAGAGATATGGATATAGATTTTGGTAGATTAACACAATGCTGTAGTATGGAGCTATTTAAAACAATGGTTTCATGAAATTTAAAGGCAAATGGGTGGAACTAGAAAATACAACCTTGAGTACATTTAGCCAGTCTGAAAAGAACACACATGGCATGTACTCACTGATAAGTGGATATTAGCCAAAAATCTCAGAATATCCAGGATACAACTCACAGACCATATGAAGCTCAAGAAGAAGGAAGAGCAAAGTGTGGATGCTACAGTCCTACTCAGAAGGGGGAAGAAAATTATCTCAGAAAGTAGAGGAGAGAGGGACCTGGGAAGGGATAGAAGGGGCAGGGGAAATCAGGAAGGTTCACGTAAGGGAGGAGATTGTGGAAAAGTACAGAGGATCAGGAATGTCAAAAGCAGTATGTTGCAGTGGGGGTACAGGGAATAGGGGTTGACCACTAGAAAGTCCCAGATGCCAAGGACCTCTAGTGGTTCCCAGAACCCCACATGGAGGACATTAGCCAAAATAACCCTAAATGGGGAGACAAAACTTGTAAAAACCTACCAGTGGAGAGGCATGCCCCCAGGTTCAGAGATTGAGACACCCACCCAACTCTAAAATATCAATATAGAATTCATCCTGTCTAAAGGAAATGCAGGGAAAAAGAGTGGAGAAAAGTCTGAAGGAAAGGCTATCCAGATACTATCCCCCCTATCCATCCCATAAGCAGACACTGAACCAAGACATTATTGCTGACGCCAAGAAGCAAATTGCTGATAGGAGTCTGGTATAGCTGTCCCCTCAGAGATTCTGCCAGATCCTGACCAATACAGATGTGCATACATAGCAAAATGTCTGCCTGAGCATGGGGACCCCAATTGCAAGGTTAGGACAAGGACTGAAGGAAGTGAAGTGGTTTATATCCCCATAGGAGGAACAACAATATCTACCAAACATATCCCCCAAAGCTCCAGGGACTAAACCACCAACAATGGACCCATGGTTCCAGTAGGATATGTATCAGAGGATTGCCATATCTGACATCAGTGGGAGGGGAGCCCCTTGATCCTGTGGAGGCTTGATGCCCCAGGGTAGGGGAATTCTAGGATGCTACGGTATGAATGGGTAGGCTGATGGGGTAGCACCCTCATAGAGGCAAGGGGAGGGGAGTGGATGGGGGTTTGTGGAGGAGAATCTGGGAAGGAGAAATTATTTGAAATGTAAATAAATGAAATAACCAATAAAAAGTGAATAAAGAACATTTCTTTGAATTTCTGCTTTAGAATTTTCCCCAGACATTCAATCTGTTGGTATTCATCCCCATATACATATATGTTAGCATACATACTTGGAAAGTGTATAATGTCACATTGTCCTAAAGTTGCATTTCATAATATTTTATATTGAAATTACATTCTAGGTATATTGAATTAAAATAATATTCTATAATAGTATAGATAATTCACATTAAAATTGTATTTATTGTGTTGGTAAATTTATATTAAAATACATACAATAAAATAAAAACACTTTCAAAGGGATTCAAAAGTCATTAAGGACATACTTTACAAGCTTGTATTGTTGGGGAGGCCCCCATAACTCAATGTGGTTGACCTTAGTCTAAATGCCAAACAGTGAGGATATAGAACTAACCTGAAGAGACCACTTCCAGTAGCCAGGCAAGATCCTTAGTGAAAGGATGGGACTCCAATCCACCTACAAAACTTTTTTACCCCAAATTACTGATGTCTAAGACAAATGCAGTGATAAAAATGGAGAAGATCCTAAAGGAATGTCTGAACAGTGACTTTGGATCCAACTTTTGGTTCATCATGGATGGGCACCAATCCTTGACATTGTTACTGATGCTGTGTTGAGCTAGCAGACAAGAGTTTAGTATGGCTGTCTTCTGAGAGGCTTTACCAGCTGATGGCTGAAAGAAATACAGATACAAACAAGAATTGTAGAGAGGACAGGAACCACTATGGAAGAGTTAGGGGTCAGATTCAAAGAAATGACAGAAAAGGTAACACCATAGGAAGACAAATACAGTCAACAAACCTGGACCCCTTTGAGTTTCCAGGGACTGAGTCACAAACCAAAGAACATACACTGGACTGTCTGAAGCACCAGGCACATATATAGCAGAAGGCTGACTTGCCAGGATTCAGTGGAAAAGGATCTGCCTAATCCTGTAGAGACTTAATGCCCCAGGTTGGGATTTTATCACAGGGGGCATCCACTCAAAAGAGCTGGAGAAGGAAAAAAAAAGACTTTTAAGTTGTTGAAAACAAAAAGGGAACAATATTTTGATGTTAATAAATAAAATAATAAATAAATAAATAAGTAATTATTCAATTAAAATAGAAACTCTTAAAAACAGCAGAGGGATGTTTACATATATGTGTGTATGTGTGTTTGTGTGTGTGTTGGTGTGGTTTTGCATTATATCATTAATTAGGAATATATTTTAATTATATATTTATATTATTAAATAAATACTTTTATTCTTATTATATATAATTATATATAATATTGTTATATTAATTGCATGAAATTTAACATTCATGTTTCCTCTATAAGAGCTACATAATACAGTACAATTGTGTCAGGAATTTAGGGTCATGATGTTGATTGTCTTCGCATCAATACAGTCTTCCAGAAGGTGTATTTCCACCTTGCTTGAGAGCTGAATCATAGGACAAACATATTTTTATCATCATTCATGAGAAACCGTGTGTATGATCTTAATTTTTCTATTGATTGATTAATTCTCTCATTAGTGAACAAGTGATCCTGGTTACTAAGGTCCTATGAATGAAACTTCCTAGGAAAGTTAGATCGAAAGAACTTAGTGCAGCAAACTTGTCATTGTTTGTTTCTATGCTGTAGGAAAAATTCAGTTCAACAGAGGATGGTCTTTTGTGAGCTTGTTTCACTTGAAAGTTTTCCTGAATTGAGTGAAGATTCAATTTCAATCTCATCAGGATCCTTCTCTCATGTGCTTAGCTCTTGGTTGTACCACTATTCATATGCATGTTGAAAATTCCTATAAATATGTTAGAACAAGCTGGAAGTCCCAGTTTAACTTTCCATGGGAGAAGGCTACAATCTAGTTACTCTTTATGAGAGCTCAGGATTTTGATATGCAAGGGGTAAATATTCATAGTAGATTGATCTGGGGCCACAGTTGTTATCTATACACATAATAAACACATATATCAAATTTCAATCATCACAGAAGGTTCTCAATAATTTTCAAAGAGTGACCATATGTGAAGCAGCAGTTTGGCTCCAAATGCCATTAATCTTCCCGGTAAACAGCAGTGAAATGAGCCATCATCTTTAAACAGGAATTTCTGTTCCAATTCTGTTCATTACATAATCCAATATAAGCCTAGAGATGTATCACAACATCAGACCATAGTCCTCTCTACATAGAATGACCAATACACTGACCTCTGAAGTTTCATATTTACCTGGCTTCTATATGATCATGGACTTCGCAGTGCAGTATTGCAGCCTTGCTATCCATAGAATGCTTTTTCTGCAATAAAGGAGAAGTAGACATTAGATGTGACTAGAGACTTAGTCAAATCAACAGTAGTACATTATTGTAAATCAGGAACACATTTTTTGCAAACAGACCTCATACATAGAATTCTATTCTAATATGATGAATCATGGGCATCAGGAACCCCCCAGTGATCAAGAAAATATCATAGCTCCAGGTCACTGAAATTGTTTTCATCTTTCCTGATAAACAGTTCTCTCCTACTAAAGGAAGAATTGTAGGGGCATAGAATGTAGAGTCAAAGAAAAGGAAGTAAATCATTGACTCTTATTACACCTAGGTGCTGGGAAGTGGTACTCTCCAATTCCCACTCTTTCATTCCTAGAGTATGAATCCTGGATAATAGAGTAAAATTAACATGTAATTTGTTCTAGTTAAGAGCACAAACTGCCTTTTAAAAAACTCTGTTCTCTATGGTACATTCAGATAGTAAGCCCCATAACTGTATTTACATGATGACTCATTTGTGTCTCTATATAGACACTTGTTGCTGAGTAAGATCATAGAACATCCCATCATTTTAGAAGATTTACTTTTACATTTATATTTGTCCTATTTGCTGATTTGAGTCAAAGCATAAAAGGTGATTCTTAAAAAAGAATAAATAAATATATCTGGCAAGAAATTCAAAGCCTTACACAGATGCATTGGGAATGACGGACACTGTGGGCAGGAATATTATTAAATACAATTCATTTCTATTTGAGTGTGTTAGTGTAGAGACACAATAAAATGTATAGATCACACCTAAACAGTGTCCCCAAGAGCTCCTGGAACTTACACTCAACTCTCATGACCATAATTGATGGATGGGATCTCATAATATTATGAACAGACAAGTGATTTCTAAGTCCTTTTTAAAATGTAACTTTTCAGTCTTATACACAGATTGGACATTTTCACTGGGAGTGAATATATCTCTGTCAATACATCAGTACAAGTCTTTCCTCAAAAAGAAAAAAAGTAGTTTACTCGGAAGTCAAATATTGGGCATGATAGTTTGTGAATACAGATTTAATTTTCTTTACAAACCATGTTTTAAAATAGTTACAGTTAAATGATTACTTAATAGTTCTAGATGAAATACTGTAAATTAAAGCATTTTTCAAATACTTTGGTTTAAAAAAGAATTTTTTAAGGAAGAGCTCAGCTATATGCCTTGGGTATTGTGCAAGTGTGGAGAGCCGCAGTGAGCAGAGATGGCACTGGCATCCGGTGCTCTCCCAAGTTTATAGATTTATTGCCCATTGTGCTAGTGGAAAATGTGCGGCAAGTCACGGCCCATCCCGGGGTGTATATGTGCTTCTGGGCAAGCAGCCAAACAGAAATGTACACGCCGCTCCAGGGGGTATATAAACAGTGCCTTTTCGGGGCCCGGGGTCTTCCTCTACACATCGCAATAAAAGTTTTGCTGCAGAAGGACCCTGGTGTCTTCGTGTATTCTTGCTGGCGAGATAATTGCGTGCAGGACAGTTGGTACCAAAACCCGGGAAACTCACCATCACCGGCACCACCTGAGGAAGAACCCCCATTCGCGGGGTGGGTTCAGAACTACAGAAGGAAAGAAAGCTCTGAGAGGTATGTTTGGCCTTGATTTTTCCCATCTCACTCCCCAATTACAAGGCGCTGAAGAGGCCTTCGTTATCGTCGTGCCAGCGTTCATTGTCTTCTTTTTTATTTTGTTTTGTTTCCACCGATTCTCTTGTTAAATTCTGCTGCCGCCTGAGCCGGTACCACCCTCCTCCCAGCCGCCGCCTGAGCCGGTACCTCCCCCCTCCCAGCCGCCGCTTCTGGCCGGAGGTTTTGGCAGGCAGTCGGAGGTTTCGCACAGTTAGTCTAATGCAGATAAGCTGCGCTGCACCTCCCCCGTGTGTCAGATTCTCTAGTAGATAAGAGAGCAACATGGGGGCTTCACATTCGATTATTATGGCGCTCCAGATGCTCTTGGGAGAGCATAAATTGAAAGTCTCTGCAAAAACATTAGAAGGGTTTGTGAAGGAGATAGATCGCGTAGCGCCCTGGTATGTATGCTCGGGATCGCTGACGATCACTTCCTGGGACAAACTAGAGGGCGACTTAATTAGGGAACAACAGAATGGGAAGTTGAAGCCTGGGATGCAGCCACTGTGGAAATTAATAAGATAGTGTTTACAAGATGATAAGTGTAGCCCGGCTATCGTGGCAGGCCAGGGAGTGTTAGAAGAATTACAGGGCAACATGTAAGAAACAGAGCTTGGTAAGTGCTTAGTAGCTCAGGAAAAAAAGGGAGCTCGGAAAGGCATGCCTAAGAAGCAAAACCCTCCCAAGGACGCTCGATCCGTGGGAGTGAGAGATAAGGGAAAGAAAATTTCCCTGGGAGAGGAACGTATGAAGGAGGAAAAGCCTCTATATCCAGTAACGGATTTGGAGACTTTGAGATTAGATAGCTTTGAGTCAGAGAAGTCAAGTCCTTCCGAGGGGGAAGAGGGCTCAGATGAAAAAATAGTCCACTATGAGGCGGAAGGATACCATTCACATGGGCAGCTGCCGCAGCCAAATTGAGAACAAAAGGAGGCGGGGATTAGAAATCACGCTCACACGGCTCCCCCGGCTCCCCCGCCGGTGGTGATCTCCCAGCCAACACTCTCGGCCACAGTTCCCAGCTCTCCCCCGCCCTACACTGAAGGGTGTTGCTCAGATTCCTTTCTTTCAAAAGAAGATAAAAGAAAAATGCTGCAAGCTTTTCCAGTGTTTGAAGCTGCAGAGGGAGGTCGTATCCACGCACCGGTAGAATATACTTCTATTAAAGAACTTGCTGAATCAGTTCAGAAGTATGGGTTTGATGCCAAATTCACAATTATGCAGCTAGAGAGACTGGCCGGTATGGCAATGACTCTGAGTGATTGGCAGAATACAGCAAAAGCTGCCCTCCCTAATATGGGACAATATATGGAATGGAAGGCTTTGTGGCATGACGCTTCTCAGATGCAGGCAAAAGCCAATGCTAACGCAGAAGGCAATCAGCAACAATGGACGTTTGACTTGCTAACAGGGCAGGGACAGTTTGTTAATGATCAGAAAGGCTACGATTGGGGAGCATACAGCCAGGTCTCCACTGCCACTATTAAAGCATGGAAGGCCCTCTCAAAGAAAGGAGAGGTCGGTGGACACCTAACAAAAATATTACAAAACTCCCAGGAGCCATTCTCAGACTTTGTGGCTAGGATGACAGAAGCAGCAGGCAGGATTTTTGAGGACCTGGAACGGGTTAAACCACTAATAGGACAATTAGTATATGAAAATGCTTCACCAGAATGCAAGGCAGTAATTACCCCTAGGAGAAGCAAAGGGTTAACAGATTGGATAAAGGTCTGTAGAGGACTCGGAGGTCCACTGACCAATGCCGGCCTCGCAGCAGCTATCTTGCAAAGCCAGAATCGCTCAAGTCCTGGCAGCCGTAAAACATGCTATAACTGTGGCAAACTGGATAGTTTAAAACGAGAGTGCTGTGCTGCCATGCAGAAAAGACAGGGACTTTGCAACAAATGCAGGAAAGGTTATCACTGGGCTAATGAGTGTCGCTCAGTCAGATATATTCAAGGAAAGCTTATACAACATGATCCCCAACCATCGAGAAGAGAGGAAGGGACTCCAAAAAATGGGTTTCCGGGCCCCAGATCCCAGGGCCCCGAGAAATATGGGACACAAGCATGCAGCCGGGGGACACTTTTAGCTGCAGAGCTACAGGAAGTTCCACAGAATTGGACCTCCGTTCCACCTCCCAATTCTTACTAACACCACATGAGGGTGCACAGCTTGTCTCAGTTGATTTCAAAGGTCCCCTGCCTGAGGGGAGTGTCGGCCTTATTCTAGGCCATTCCTCCCTAACATTGAAAGGGCTCGTGGTTCACCCTGGAGTGATAGACCAAGATTATACAGGGGAACTTCAAGTTCTCTGCTCTTGTCCACAAGGCATATTTTCTATTTCCCCTGGAGATAAGATTACTCAATTGGTTATTCTTTCAAGTTTGCATTATTGTTTCCCATCAACCGGGGTGCCTAGAGGCACCAACGGGCTTGGTTCTTTAGGAACTGACTTTGCTCATTTGGTAGTGGATCTTAAAAATAGACCCACTTTACAATTAATGATAGAGGGGAAGAATTTTGTAGGAATTTTAGACACAGGAGCTGATAAAAGTATTATTTCCTCCAATTGGTGGCCTAAGGCGTGGCCTGTTACACAATCATCCCACTCCTTACAAGGGTTGGGATATGAGTCCAGCCCTGCAGTCAGTTCACGCTCCTTGACTTGGCAGACACCAGAGGGTCAGACAGGAAACTTTATACCCTATGTGCTTCCTCTCCCCGTTAACCTCTGGGGAAGAGACATTTTGCAAGACTTGAGACTGACATTAACTAATGAGTACTCTCAACAAGCTATTGATATTATGAAAAGGATGGGATATAAGGAAGGAAAAGGCCTTGGCAGAAAAGAACAAGGAAGATTAAACCCAATCTCACAAGAAAGTAATACAGGAAGACAAGGTCTGGGTTTTCCCTAGTTGCCATTGAGGGCTCTATGCCCATACCCTGGCTTACAGAGGAGACCGTGTGGGTACCTCAGTGGCCCTTATCCTCTGAGAAATTGGAGGCCACTACCAAATTAATTGAAGAGCAAGTTAAAAATGGCCATTTAGAACCTTCTACTTCCCCTTGGAATACTCCTATTTTTGTTATAAAAGAAATCAGGAAAATGGAGACTTCTCCATGATTTAAGAGCCATTAATGCGCAGATGTGATTGTTTGGCTCAGTGCAAAGAGGTTTACCCTTGCTTTCTGCCTTACCCAGACAATGGAGGATAATAATTATAGATATTAAAGACTGCTTCTTCTCCATTCCCCTACACCCGCAAGATAGGCAAAGACTTGCATTCACCTTACCTGCTATTAATCACCTTGAACCTGATAAGAGATATCATTGGAAAGTTTTGCCTCAAGACATGGCCAATAGTCCTACTATGTGTCAACTGTATGTACAAATGGCCCTTGAACCCGTTAGGAAACAATTTCCTTCCCTGCTCTTGATTCATTTTATGGATGATATTCTTATCTGCCATAAAGAAGTGACCATTTTGCAGAACTCGTACCCTTTATTAATTGCTACATTAGGACAGCGGGGTCTGCATATTGCCACAGAGAACGTTCAAATTTCAGAAATTGGTTCCTTTTTAGGGACAGTTATTTACCCTGAGAAAATAGTTCTCAAAAATTAGAAATTTGCAGAGATCATTTACATACCTTAAATGATTTTCAAAAGTTATTAGGTGATATAAATTGGTTAAGACCATTTTTGAAAATTCCCTCTGCTGAACTGAAACCTTTGTTTGACATTTTGGAAGGAGACTCTCATATTTCCTCGCCAAGAGCACTAACACTGGCTGCAAGCCGTGCCCTGCGAATGGTAGAGGATGCCTTGCAAGAGGCCCAGCTAAAACGCATTGATGAGACCAAAATTTTAATTTGTGTGTCTTTAAAACCAGACATTTACCAACTGCTGTGTTATGGCAGGACGGGCCGTTATTATGGATCCATCCTAATGCATCTCCTGCAAAGATTATTGAATGGTATCCAGATGAAGTCCCTCAGCTTGCCCTTCATGGGTTAAAAGCAGCTATTACCCATTTTGGAAGGGAACCTAAGGTTTTAATAGTGCCTTATACTACATATCAGGTTCAAATATTAACTGCTGCCTGTGATGTATGGGCCATGTTGGTCACATCCTTTAATGGTCAAATAGATAATCACTATCCTAAACATCCCATTCTACAGTTTGCCTTAACTCAAGCTATTGTATTTCCACATATCATATCTCAGAAGCCGCTCCCGGATGGAGTGGTTGTTTACATAGATGGGTCAAAAACAGGTGTGGGTGCCTATGTAGTTGATAATAAAGTCACTGCCAAACAATACTGTGAGACCTCACCTCAAGTTGTGGAATGCTTGGTAGCATTAGAGGTTCTTGAAACCTTTCCAGGCCCTTTAAATATTGTTTCAGATTCCTTTTATGTAGTAAATGCAGTTAAAGTCTTAGAAGTGGCTGGGCTAATTAGACCATCTAGTAGACTTGTGGAAGTTTTTCAAAAGATTCAATTTGCTTTAGTTAATAGGAGATTCCCTGTTTTTATTACACATATTAGGGCTCACTCAGGTCTACCAGGTCCAATGTCTCATGGGAATGACCTAGCGGATCGAGCCACAAAGTTGGTTGCTATCACCCTATCCTCAAAATTGGATTTGGCCAAAGATTTTCATAAAAAATTTCACGAGACAGCAGAGACGTTACCTCGTCAGTTTGATATAACTAGAAAAGAAGCTAGAGATATAGTTACTCAATGTCAGAATTGCTCTCAATTTTTACCAGTACCTCATGTATGAATTAATCCACGAGGAATAAGGCCACTACAGATTTGGCAAATGGATGTTACTCACATCCCATCCTTTGGCAAATTGCAATATTTACATGTTTCCATTGATACTTGTTCCGGAATTATATTTGCTTCTCCATTGGCCGGAGAAAAGGCGGCCCATGTTATCCAACATTGCCTTGAGGCATGGAGTGCCTGGGGGAAGCCTAAAATTCTCAAGACTGATAATGGACCAGCTTACACTTCTCAAAAGTTTGGATAATTTTGTCAACAAATGGAGGTGACCCATCTGATGGGTCTCCCTTATAACCCTCAAGAACAAGGCATTATAGAACGGACTCATCGCACTCTTAAGTCTTATCTAATAAAACAAAAAGGGGGAGTCAAGGAGGCTCTACCCTCAGTGCCACGAGTCACCATTTCTATAGCACTTTTTACCCTTAATTTTTTAAATCTGGACAGTCAAGACCACACGGCAGCTGACTGTCACTGTTTAGAGCCTGACAGGCCAAAAGAGATGGTCAAATGGAAGGATGTCTTGACTGGACAATGGAAAGGCCCGGATCCTATTTTAATAAGATCCAGGGGAGCGGTTTGTGTTTATCTGCAGGAAGAAGACAACCCATTTTGGCTACCAGAGCGACTGACGCGACGACTCGCAATATTAGAAGATGACACACAGGCGGACCCTCCAAACTCTGATGACAGCCCTCGTGCTGATCCAAGGGATACAGGTTCCTAGTATATCGGGGGAACAACGATGGGCCATATTATCTGCCTTTCAAAAACCCATACTGGTCAGACATAATGTAGCTAATCTGTCCAGGAAATTGTCTCAATATCTTGCAGGAAATTGGTCAGAAAACTTAGATGAGACACTCAAAAAATTGAGAGCGGCTGTGGTGGCCATCAACTAGACTCGCATGGATTTGTCCCTGACTGAAGGACTCTCCTCCTGGATCTCTTCGGCCTTCTCCTTCTTTAAAGAGTGGGTGGGAGTAGGCCTGTTTGGTACAGCCCTATGTTGCAGATTAGTGTTCATGTTTTGGTTGGTTTGCAAGCTCAGAGCTCAACAGAAATGTGACAAGGTCGTTATTGCCCAAGCACTTGCAGCCCTAGAACAAGGTTCATCTCCCGAAATCTGGTTGTCTATGTTAAGGAAATAGCCAGCATACAGGTCCCTCAGCCGTTGCACCCCAAGGGTTCAGCCCATTGCACTGGGTCGGTGAGTAGTCTTGGCCTGGCTGGTCCTTGTCTGTGTAGCTCTGGTACCTGAATATTTGAGGCAAACAGCCCTTGCACCCCTGGGAGATGGCTCCATTGCACAGGGATGGGTGTTTGCATCTCTTTCTGTCTCCCTTAGCCCTTGCACCCAGAGGACTTGTGTCCATTGCACCTGGTAGGGTTGGGAAGACTGTGCTGACAGATGCTACTACGCCTCCGGGCCAGCTGCCATTGGTCCCAACGACAGGAATAGGTTGACGCCATAAGCCAGAAGCACACCATTCGCTGTGAGTCCACCCCGTGACGGGCCTTGTGAGTGGCCACAACCTGGGGTGCACATTCAGAGAATGCCAGGTGTGGGTGGGCAACCCTCGTTGCCTAAGACAGGGAACTAACTTTTCATTGGTGCTGGTTATGGATTCAAGTCAGCTAGCCTAAGACACGGGGCATTGGCCAGTGCCTGTGATTCTTATTAAAACAAAAAGGGGGAGATGTGGAGAGCCGCGGTGAGCAGAGATGGCGCTGGCATCTGGTGCTCTCCCAAGTTTATAGATTTATTGCCCATTGTGCTAGTGGAAAATGCACGCCAAATCACGGCCCATCCCGGGCCGTATATGCGCTTCTGGGCAAGCAGCCAACCAGAAATGTACACACCGCTCCAGAGGTATATAAACAGTGCCTTTTCGGGCCTGGGGTCTTCCTCTACACATCGCAAATAAAATCTGCTGCAGAAGGATCCTGGTGTCTGCTTGCATTCTTGCTGGCCAGATAATTGCGAGCGGGACATGCAAGGACACTTAATTTTGTTTCTCCATTTCTTCTTTGTTTGTTTGTTTGTTTAATTTATATCCCATTTGAAGCTTCAATTTTCCTCTCAGTCCCTCTGACAGAGCTGCTCTTACCATCCTCCATCCCCTTCTCTTATGAGAAGGGAGAGTTTGGCCCTGGGTACCAAACCAACCTGGCACTTCAAGTCACTCCAAGAATAAAAACCTTCTCTCCCACTGAGGCTAGACAAGGTAGACTACTAATTAGTGTAACAGGATCCACAGGCAGGCATCATAAGCCCTCACTCCAGTATCTGGGGGATCTACTTGGAGACCAAGTTATATATCTGATACATATATGTAGGGAGGGGCCTTAGGTAGACCTTGATGGCTCAGGTTAGTTGACAATTTTGATCTTCTTGTGGAGTCCCTATCCCCTCCATGTTCCTTAATCCTTACAGCAAATTTTCCATTAGTCTTCCCAAACTAAGTGTAATGTTTGGCTGTGGGTATCTGCATCTGGTTTGGCCAACTGCTTGATGGAGTCTCTCGGAGGACAGTTATACTGGGCTCCTGTTTGCCAATATAACTGTATCATTAACAGTGTCAAAGTCTCTCAGGGTAAGTATAGATGAGACCCCTAGCAGTGTGGGATACAGAGCCTAGGTGGACACTTCTGTAGCTTTGTAAGACTGACAGAGGAGGGTAAAGATACTAAAATACTCACAAAACCCTCAACTCAAAATTGGTCCTGCCTTTAAGAAGTACAAGAACAAAAATGGAGCAGAGACCTGGGTAATGGCAACCAATGACTTGCCTAACTTGAGACCCACCCCATTGGAAAGAAGACATTTAAAATAGTGTTTGATAAACTAACTCCAAAGCAGCATTTCATGTTAGTCATAGTATTTTAGATTAGACACAGTTTGGCAGTAATGTCTAATAATGAGGTGTCGCATCCACCCTCGTCCCGCAAGGAAGACACAACACTTGAGCTCTTCTTCTGCAGTTTATTCAGGAACCTTTAACAATTTTCTGACCCCGGGGAGCCCCTGCCCACAGGCTAAATACTTCATGGGCGGCTAACCCCAGGATGCCACATGGCAAATACAGATAGGCACACATATGTGGAAGCAAAGCCAGGTCATCAGCCCAAGTCAAATAAGGCACAGAGAGTACCCACCATCAGACCGGGTGAAGGAGGAAACCAGCACCATCTTTAAGGCATGACACTGTGTGGCTCTCCACAGTTCCCCCTTTTTGTTTTTGAACAAAACAGGTGAGAGTAGAGGTCTGATCTCAGGAAGAACAATGGTCATTGTACTAGCCCTCCCTGAGCATCCCTGCCCAGGCAGTGTTAGACCCGTCCAGTGCTGATTTTTGCTGAGGCGGGAACGAAGGTGGGACCGGTTGGGGGAAAGGACAGCACTAACTCGCATCAATCAGACTTGCTCCCCTTGAGGCTGCTAGCAGCAGACAGCATACCTCAATTGCAGTGCTCAGCCTCGCAACCTGAATGTGATGATTCAAGGCTTGATGGCAGCCAGCCATGCCTGGGGGGACTGACCAGCCTCAAAGGCAGTAAAGGCTTGGATAATCACGGCTGTATTCCATTTTGTGTAGCCCTAATCTTGCAAATTAACCACAGGCAGATAGAGGAGGCTAGCACCATGAGTATCGCCAAGGATCCTAAACCCGTCCACTCCTTCAAGTGATTCACAGCTGATGCAGTCCATGTAGTCAGTCCTTCAGCCAGAGATAGGTTCACACAGGAGGAATTCACATGCATGTTGGCCAGTCGAAGATCTCTCAGGGTAGCTTCAAAACCTGCTGACCAATTCTGCAACAAAAACTCAGAAAGATTCCTAGATAGTTGTGCAGCATATGTATAATTGACATACTGGACCGAAGTAATGCACAGCCCTGGCATTTTCCACTCGCACCCCAATTGTGCTAATTGACAAAGAATAACCACTTGTTCTTGAACCAAATCTATGCGCTGGTTCATTATCATCAACCCACCTTTTAACTGTGCATCAAGGGAAATCTGGGCTTCCAATGCCTGAGTGACCATAGCTGACAGATTATTAAGGGTTGCTGCAGTCTGAACAGTACTAGATAATGCTATGGCAGAGGCTGCAGCCCCAGCAGCAGCTATCGTGATGGCAGTCACGATTGCAGCAGTTATTCCAAAATCCCACTTTTGCCTAAATAATGTCATCGAGCTGGACGCTTCCACCGGAAAAGGAACAAAGCAAGGCAAGCTTACCACAACAGCTCTGTGAAACAATGTTGCATTCCAGCACAGTGCATAAAAGCATGTTGAATTAGTACAAGTCAGCACATCCTTCTCTCCAGTAGCATTACTAACAATCCAGATGAAGGGAGGCCATACGCACAATGGGGTTGGTGAAAAGGAGATGTTATACCACCCTTCAAAGGTTTGTGGGCTAGTAAATGAGCCAGCCATAGGCATCAGCTTAGGTGGTCTAAAAAAAGTGAGCGCACTATTTTGTGATGCATTAAAGCTCCACAATCCTTGAATTCCTCCCCCTATTATGACAAATGGGCTGAGATCTGAACAGCTACCATTAACTCCACACATTATCCACAAATCAAAAGGATTAACCTTTTGTATATATGTGGGTTATTGATTAGTAAAATTGTTTCCTCCATAAGTGATATATACTGGGAGAAGGTGAAATGGTTTTCCACAGCCCACATAACTTCTCTGCTTTGGCACCCATTCCAAGGAAAAATTCCATTACCAGCAATTTGCCCCCAGCAATAAGGGGCCCATTTAGGCTGGGGTGGAGCGTGAGATGAGGAATTAGCATCAGTAGGCCATCTCCCTGGGCTCTCCTCATCCTGACTCTCTACTACTCCATATATTTGTGGGCCCTGGGGTCTCGGGCCCTTCTATCTGTTTCTTAGATGGGCACTGCTGTTTCTCTGCTCTATGGGCCAGCCATTAATGTCTTTGACTGAGCGACACTCATTTGCTCAATGGTTCCCCTTTTTACATTTTGGACAGAGACCTGGCTGTCTAAGGTGTTGGCCACTTCCTCCTTCTTTATCCAGTTTGTTTCCCCATTCTGGGCACTACCTCTTTAAATGGCTGTCCACACTTGAAACACGCTCCCAAGGTGTTTCTCTTCTTCTGAGTTAGTTGAACCACCGCAGCCGCAAGTCTTGCGTTAATCAGCGGCCCTCCTAACTCCCTACATACTTTCATCCAAGCCTCAAGCCCCTTGCTCTTATATGGGGTGATAGCAGCTGTACACTCCTTTGTGCACTGTTCATAGACCAGTTGCTTAATTAGAGGCATGGCCATATCAGGATCTCCAAAGATCCTCCCTGAAGCTTCCACCATGCGGGCCACAAAGTCTGAGAATGGTTCCATGGGCCCCTGCAGGATCTTGGTCAGATTGCCAGTTACTTCTCCTTTGTTTGGCAATGACTTCCATGATCTTGTAGCTATCTGATTAATCTGCTCATAAACCTGCACAGGGTAGCCTGTCTGTTGGTTAGCAAATCTACCCTGACCAAGCAACATATCTCTGTCCCAGGTGGCTGCTTGGTTGCCAGCTCTCAGATTGACTGCTGCCTGCTCAGTTGCATTCTCAATCAAGAATGCTTTCCAATCCAGATATTGTCCTGGACTTAAGCAGGCACGGGCCAGTGAACACCAATCACTAGGAGTCATGCAGTGCCTGCTCTGTGCCTCTACTTGGGCTATGGTAAAAGAAGCAGTGATTCCATAAGTGCAAATCGACTCAGCAAGAGATTTTACTATTTTAATGTTGAGTGGTTCTTCATATCTATTCTCCTGTGGATCTTGATAAACAGGGTAGGCAAACTGCAACTCAGTCCAGACCTGAGTCCATATCCCTGGGCAAAATGATCTCCCTGCACCAGAGGGTGGAGCAAGCTGGGTAATTGGTGCAGCTTCAAGATAAGGCGGTGGGGGAGGTGCTAAGGGCTCTGCAGCAACAGCCTCCGCTCCACCGGCTAACGCCCAAGGGGACTTCTCTTTCTCTTTTTCCTTTTTCCTCTTCCTCACAGTTGTTCTCTCTAGCTGTTTTACTAGGGCATGTAGCTCTCCTTCTGAGTCCGTGGACTCTGAGTCCTCAAAGTCCTTAAGATTAGGGTATAATGGCTCCCTTTTCTCCCCTCCCTTCTCACTTGCAGCCCTCTCTGATCTCTGCTCTTGCAACATTTCCAAGGCTGTTTGTCTCTCTTCTATGGCTTTGCTGCATCTTTCGTCCTCTAAACAGCCTCTCACTAGCTTCCATATAGGTCTTACTGCCTTCTTCAAGGTACCTTGTTCATATGCAAAATCTAGGTCCCTGCCGAGCTTGTCCAAGCAGGACACCGTGAGATTACCTGCCACCATGAACCACAGAGCCACAGTGTCTCATTCATTCAAGAATCTCATCAAAGTGGATTTATTCACCTTTAGTTTTCTTGATAAAAGCAAATTGGGTGAGACTGAGACGTGCTCATAATTAAATTCCTCCCAAAAGTATACTTTGGCCCCTCCGTGCCTTTCTTTCAACTCGCCTGCAGATGGATTCCACCAAATTTCACTTTCAGTTTGCCTGCGGATGGATTCCACCAACTTTCACTTTCAGTTTTGGTTTGTTATACTGCAAATTTTCACTTTCGGTTCGCTAAAGTGCGAACTTGTCCACTCTCTCTTTGTCTGCAGAGAAGAGCAAAATGGCCCCGTTCTGCAGACTTATATTGTCCCAAATTACCTGAAGAACTTAGCAGTGCACTTCCCTGACTGCAGAAGTTCTGAGTCTCTTTGGAAAGTCCCCGCACGGACCACTACTTGTCGCATCCACCCTCGTCCTGCTAGGAAGACGCAACAATCGAGCTCTTCTTCTGCAGTTTATTCAGGAACCTTTAACAATTTTCTGACCCCGGGGAGCCCCTGCCCACAGGCTAAATAATTCATGGGCGGCTAACTCCAGGATGCCACATGGCAAATACAGATAGGCACACATATGCGGTAGCAAAGCCAGGTCATCAGCCCAAGTCAAATAAGGCACAGAGAGTACCCGCCATCAGGCTGGGTGAAGGCAGAAACCAGCGCCATCTTTAAGGCGCGGCACCGTGCGACTCTAAACAATGGGGTAAAAGATGATATAAGATAAATTGTTAATTAGGCTCTGGGCCTAAATCATTCTAATTCCCCACAATCATTGAAATCAGTTTTGCAGGATTCAGTGGAAAAGTGAAGCTTATCCCTAGCAGCTTTATTTGCCTCACAACTCCCTCCTCTATGACACTATGGAGGCCACAGCTACATACAAACCTCTTATTCTAGATAAGTGTTTTAATCCTAGATTCATAATTGGAAATATAGAAAGTGTACCTTCTGGTTGATGATGAATATAGTTGACTGAAAAGTTGAATTAGTTAAATATGACATCATTTCAGATTATGAGCCTCATGTCCTATGGAGAAGAGTAGATTTGAGAACACAGAGTTATTATAGGTATCTGAGCCTGCTACTCTCAATTCCATTGTGATTGCAATGATCTTCAAACCCTGTGGAAAGCAAATAATCATACCAAGTCTTTGGCCTAAATCTAAACAGAGCAGAATCACCAGTTCCTATGAAACTCCTCACCCTTGTATTTCTATCACTGAGGCAGATGATTTCTTCTCTCCAATAGTAGAATTTTTGTTTGTTTGTTTCTGTAAGACTTCATGTCAAACTTTTAAAAGAATTCCCCTCAAAAAACTTCAAAACTGTATGGAGACATCACGTATTACTAAAGATAGTACATGTAAATGAGATTACTGAGAATATAAGAAATGGCTGTGAGAGACAAGACTAGAGGTAAAATATGTCTACACCAGCTCCTGAAGTCTATGCATTCATGCTCTGTTGGTGGTGCTCTGGGTCTGTGAGCAGATTTCAACTGTGCTCACTGTAGATATCGTATGTACTGCCATTGTATCGATGCAGTATATACCAAAGACAACCTTATATTTTGTAGCTATTTTTAACAACACTACTACAAATAGCAGAGATGCCTAAAGGATGAAGTGCCCTTCCAACTATAGAATGTTCCTTCCTGTCCCCATATATCATGATCCATGCTATATTTCTTAATCATGTGGCTCTGAAATAAAACTCATAGAGGATCCAAAGGAGAAACAGGAACCCTACACACGGTTGACCATTAGTGCTGTAAAGACCTGCACGTTTCTAACTCAATATCAACAAGACAGGCCCTAAAAAAGGTATTTATGATGAGCAGATGGATAGTTTACCTGGTTAAAATTTCACATGATGGAACAAACAGCTTTGCATGAATTTTGAATAGGAAGGCGGTTCTCACAGAAGCCATTATTTAACAACAAGACTTTCATTCTATTCATAATAACGTGAAAGTGATGTACAGTATGTGAGCAATAATTTTTACTTTACAGTGAGGGGAGATATTTATTAAAAGAGCAACAGCAATTGGGAACTGAAAGACAAAGGCCTATAGGACAAAGTGCATACTGGATAAAGTCTAAGTTGACTACAGTAAAGAATAATTATATACATAATGATAAAAGAGAAATAGACACTGCCCCTAAAACTCATAGCACAACAGAATGTGACATTCATAAATCTCCCTGACATTTATGGTCAACTGCAGTCCAGAAATTGCAGAGCAAATGCTGTCCATGTTCCACAGGGGAAAAAAAATGACATTCTTACCTCCAGAACAGTCATTTATACTTGATTTTCTCATAAAAATTTCAACTATAAAGAAGAGTAGAAGAATCCTAAAAAATCTAAACTGAGTACATACCACTAGACTTCCCCAAGCTGATGTCAGAGACACTGCTAAACAATAAGCAATAACCCTGTTGATATCTGAACCCTACACTTAGACCACAAGTCATAGGATGCATTTTATATTTGAACAAAGGCTAACTGAGAAAGGATGATTAAAATCATTAAGAAAATATATGTAAAAAGGACGGTTGATTCTGATCTGAGCCTGATGTAAATAGTCCTTAGAGAGAAGATGGAAATTTGAGAGCTGTTTGCTATTATAAGACATTGACTCTGGCCACACCTCCCTCTTGGTACTCTCTGAATCCAAAACACTGTTTTGCCAGAGAATCCCACTTAAGTTATGTCCTGAGTCTCATAATGGAAAGGTATTTATCAGTTTCATGAGCTTCTTTGGCATATTATGCTCCAGAACAGTCATTTCTACACTCATTAAAAATTTATTCAATTTGTTCTTGACTGGAGCATCAGGGAGGGGAAAAGGGGAACATGATCAGGTTTGGGAAAACAGATATGACAGAATCCTATGAATGAATCGAAATATGCACTTCAGGGGGTGGAAGTTGGAATAACACTCTAGAATCTACCAGAGACCTGGAAGGTGAGAGACTCTGGGAACAGCATATACCAGCAGTTCTAAGATGCCCAAAACATGTAGCAGAGGAACCTTAAATGAAATGCTCAATAGTTTGGAGTAGTAACTTACAAAGTCTACCTCCATTAGAAAGTGGAGGGATGGGGTTGCTTGTTGACTGTGTAGTCAGAAACAGTTATCCATAATTGTTACTGTCTAAAAGAACTTCAGGGACAAAAAATTAAGTTGAGACTGAGGGAAATGAGGTCCAGTGACTGGCCCAACTTGAGAATCCATCTTGGGGGAGGGACCTCCAAGGCTGACCCTATTACTGATGCTATGGTGTGCTTATAGACAAGAGACTAGCATGACTGTCCTCCAAGAGGCAAACAAGCAGCTGACTGAGACAGATGTAGATACTGACATCCAAACATTAAACTGAAGCTGGGGAGCATTGGGGATGAATTAGGGAAAGCCTAAAAGAAGAGAAGGAGGGTGGCTCCATAAGAAGACCTGCAGTGTCAACTAACCTGGACTCCTGAGATCTTTCAGACACTTTCCCAATAATCAGGCAGCATATATCAGCTCTTCCAAGATGCCCAAAATATAGAGCAGAAGACTGTCTGGTCTGGCCTTAATGGAAGAAGATGTGCCTAACATCTAGATATATGAAGCCTCAAGAAATGAGGAAATCCTCTTTGAGACAAGTAAGGAAGGAGGAATGGGATTAGGAACTGTGGGAGGTTTGAATGGGAGGGGGAGGTTTGACTGGATTTTAAAAATATAAATTTTAAAAAGAGTTATTGTTAAAATCATGTTAACATGCACAAAATATTTTCTATATTATCGATGACTTTGTTTACATGATTTCTCTTCCTTGTATTGGTACAATAGTCTTCTGTCATCTATTCTTCCTAGAGAAACACAAGTGTTACAAGACCACATATGGCAGTCTCCACTAGTCACAAAACATCAAGTAGCATGATCCTGTATTAGGAACAAAATAGAAATCTGTAAGGGTTTAGGACAGGCTCAAAGACCTCTGAAAACTGATTGTCAGCTACAACCTATAATTTCAACTAAATCACAATTTATTTTCACATTTGGTACACATTTGGTGTACTTAAAATTAATCTAATTTCCTGACCCACTGTACTTCTCCACACACTTGATCCTCCCCCTAATTTGCTTCTTCCTCCTCTCCTCCTCCAAGGTCCCTCCCTTCTTCTACATGGAATGAACATTTCGTTCCCCCTTTCTAGTAGGACTAAACCATCCATACTTTGGTCTTCCTTCTTCCTGAGCTTCATATCATCTGTGAGTTATATCTTTCAGTATTTCCAGCTTTGTGTCTAATATCCATTTATCAGTGAATACATACCTGTGTGTTCTTTTATGACTGGGTTACCTCAGTCAGGATATTTTCTAGTTCCATCCATTTGCCTGAGCATTTAAGGAAGTTATTTTTTTTAATACCTGAGTAGTACACCAATATGAAAATGTACCAAATTTTCTATAACCATTCCTCTGTTGAGGGACAACTGAGCTGTTTTCAGCCTCTGGATATTAGAAATAAGGTGGCTATGAACATAGTGGAGCATGTATATGTGTTATCTTTTGAAGCATCTTTTGGGTATATTCCCAGGAATGGGGTAGCTGGGTCCTCATGTACTACTATGTGGAACTTTCTGAGCAACAGCCAGACTGATTTTTAGAGTGGATACAATACTACCAGCAATGGAAGAGTCTTCATCTTCTTCCACATCCTCACCAACAACTGCTGTATCTTGAATTTTTGATTTTAACTGTTCTGACTGGTTTGAGGTGGAATCACTTGATCGTTGTGATTTGCATTCCTTGATAACTAAGTATGTTAAACATTTCTTTAGGTGCTTCTTGACCATTTGAGGTTCCTCAGTTGAGAATTTTTTGTTTAGCTGTGTACCCAAATTTTCAAAAGGGTCATTTTGTTCTCTCAAGTCTAACTTCTTGAATTCTTCAAATATATTGTATATTACCTGTCTGTCAGATGTAGCCTTGGTAAAGATTTTTCCCAATCTTTAGGTTGCTAGTTTGTCCTGTTGAAAGTATCCTTTGTGTTTAGTAGTGGGGGATGGGGAACTGGGGGTAGCCACCAGAAAGTCCCAGTTGCCAGGAAAGCAAGAATCTTCCAGGATCCATCTTGGTTGACATTAGCTGAAATCCCCAACAAAGGGGAGAGAGAACTTATAGAGACCATATCCAGAGGATAGGTACAGCCCCTGGTAGAGGGATAGGGCCATATACCTATCTCAAAAACATTAACCCAGAATTGTTCCTGTCTTAAAGAAATGCAGGAACAAAGCATGGAACAGAGACTGAAGGAAAAGCCATCCAGAGAATGCCATACATAGGGATCCATCCTATCCTCAGACACTAAACCCAGACACTATTGCTGATGCCAAGATATGCTTGTTGATGGGAACCTGGTAGAGCTGTTCCCTGAAAGGCTCTGCCAGAGCCTGATCAATACAGATGAACATGTTGGCAGCCAACCATCAAACTCAGCACAGGGACACCAGTGGATCAGTTAGGAAAGGACTGAAGAAGCTGAACAGTTTTGCATCGACATAGGAAAATCAACAATATCAACCAACTGACCCCTTGCCTCCCAGTGCTCCCAGGGACTAAACCAAAGTATACATATGGAAGGACCAATGTCTGCAGCTGTGTTTGTAGCAGACAATTTTCTTGTCTGGCATCAATGGGAGAAGAGGCCCTTTGTCTTGTGGAGCCTCAATACCCCAACTTAGAAGAATGCTATGGTGTTACAGTGGGAGTGGGTAGGTGGGGAGCATCCTCATAGAAGCAAGGGAGAAGGGGAATAGGATGCAGGTTTTGAGGAGCAGAACCTGGAAGAGGGATAGTATTTGAATTGTAAGTAAATAAAACAAACAAAAAGTAATTTAAAGATGTCTCACTATAAGGCAGGGAGAATGTTAATGATCATTGGTCATCAAGATACATACTGAATATTTTGCAAAAACAATGAAATCACTTTTAGCAGAAAATTTTTCTTTTTGGGAAATAAGTTCCATCAGATAAATGCTCTGCTATCTCACATATTGAAAAAGTAGAATCTATGACAGCATTTCCTCAAATTACACTGTAGTTACATGGTGGGGGCAGTTGGAAATGAAATGGAGTATTTCTGTGTTAATATCTCATCATTTTTCTACAAAAAATAAAACAAAATAGAGAAACAATAGACAAAGAATTTATGAGTCTGGGTTTTGTAAAATTTCAAAACAGGAATAGAGATTTTAGAAAGCAAGTAGTAGACTTGTAGTTTGGACTACAAAACACATAATTAACAACATCAAGATGGAATTTTACAGTTTAGTAAACAAACATGGATATGAAATCTTGAAAGATACTCATAATCATTAAGATTACAAATGAAAATGTACAGTTAATATGAATGAAGCCCTGGCTGAGTCCTGAGAACTTGGAACATGACAACTGTGTCTGATCTGCAAGATCTAAAAATTCAGATTAAAGCTGAAAATTAGATTTTTCTGCTGTAGAACTCCCTCCTTACATCTAAACTTTTTTCCATGAAACTGTATAATTTTTTATCCAGTGTTAATTTCTGCAAATATTTTTTTTTACTTTTTATTAACCAGTAATTTATTAATCATTTACATCTTAAATGATTTCACACATTCTGGTTACCCCTACACAAACATCTCCATCCCATATCTGCCCTCTGTTCCCACCCCTTTGCCTCTATGGGATAGTCCTCTAGCCACCGACCCTCTCCTGTCCCACTGCTCCATCATCCCGCTACACTGGGGTATCAAACCTCCACAGGACCAAAGGTCTCCCCTCCCACTGATATTACCCAAGATTATCCTCTGCTACATATGTATCTGGAGCCATGAATCCCTCCCTGTACATTCCATGGTTAGTGGTCTAGTCCCTGAGAACACCATGTGATCTGGCCAGCCAACATTGTTCTTCCTTTAGCTGTGAAATACCAGTGAGAACCTGCAATTATTCGCTTCTTGGGAAATGTGTGTCATTTATTTGCAAATACTTATATTTGTTGTGAAGCAAGTAAACAGAACAAAACTAGGAAGGATTGCCTGTGGACATCGGTTGTGTACCGTATCTGCTTGTAGGGTGATATTTCCCATGACAGCGAGGCTCACTGTCTATTTATGCTCTGTTATAAGCCTGTTGAAACCTGGATTTTTCATCTTTTCTGAAAGCATGATAGAGTCTTATGTTATTCTTTCTCATACACAATTTTCAGAATTGTTTGTTAACAGTTTAGTAAATATTGATATTTGTAAATATTAACAGTATTCATATACCAATTTAAAGATGCAATGAAATGGTCCTCCTCCCTTTCATAAAGCTGGTCTGTCATAACCCCACTGAGAACATTCTGTGGCTGATCATATGTCAAATTTCTATCTATAATCAGTAATCTCTTAATTGTAATCAAAAATAAAGAGAGAAGGTATTTCTCTGTTTTTCTCTGGGACCATCTTAACCATCTTCACCTCATGTTTTCTGACACCCTCAGGATGTGGTTTTCACACTGTGCCTTGCACAGAAATATGTAGCCATGTCCTCATTCTTGAGGTTGCTTATCTGCATATATACAGTGCTGGCAGAGGTTTCCAAAGAGAAGGCAAACCGTTCTTTGAAGTCATCAGCATATGTTGGCACTCCACTGTAGGTGTTGATCCATCCCATCCACTTCAAGCCCTTTCCTGGAGATTGTTTCACCCAGTTCATTCCAAGGTCTGTGAAGGTGTACCCAGAAGCCTTGCAGGAGACCTTCACTGTATCTCCAGGTGGTTTCAGCTCAGGTCCAGACTGCACCAACTGGATCTGTGCTTGACCACCTGCGGAGAGAACACAGGGAGTTGAGGATTGATGGAACTGATTAAGTTCCCATTGCAGCATTTTTTTCTGATGTCTTACTTTGGGTTGCTGCCATCAGGAATAGCAAGTTCCAAACCCAGTCCATGATGTCTTAGACCCTGACTCAGTGCTTCTTTGAAACTAACTGGGCACTCCCTTGCTGGTATGTGAGGTAAGCTGAAGATTTCTACTCTAAAGACTTCTAAAGATTTGCATATGACTGGTCTCCCTAAGTCATATTGAACTTAACCAGATACACAATCAGATATATAAGGATCCCTAGACCTAGGTGGCAGGGCCTGTGCATTTAGTCCTCTACTTCAGTTGTGTTCTTTCCCTGAAGTTCTCAATCATCCACCTCACAATTTCACTGCTTAATTCCTAGCCTTATTCATATAACACTGTAACAGTGGCCGATGGCAACCACACGTTAGGTAGCTATGCTTCTCAGTGCTCAGACTCAGTGATTTTATCCTTTACAGTGAATACTGAGACTTTTGCACCAGTTCTTTCTTGCCTATAGATTCTGTTTCTGAATTTTTATGGCCCCCTGTACTCCTGTACCAGTGCCTGAACTTAACTGATGAAATTTATTGTATTAAAATATATTTCTTTTTTAAAATTATGAAATGTGGGATTTCAGTTTACATTAGTCATGTAGGAAATGTTAAGTTCTTCTTGGCCATTACAGTTTCATTTGTTGAGAATTATCTGTTTAGCTCTGTACCCCATAAATGTTATCTTATTGCTATGTTTCTTTAGCAGAAATGTAGCATGCACTTTTTGCATATGTTACTGAGCTATCTATAATTAAACACTTGAATATATGAGAACTTTTGAAAATGGATTCAATCTTATCAAATCAGCCTCAAATATAGTCATATATTGGTTTTATATTCAAATAAAGGTACTTGCATACTAACAAAGCAAAATCGTAAACAGCAGCCCAGAAAAAAACACTTTGACCTACTATGATGTTAACCATAAAAGACATATAGTTTTTAATTATATTCTAAAAACTTATCCTTAAAACCTCAGATAAAATCACAAGGGCCATCATCAATGAAACTTTTGGTTTTCAATTTCAGATGGGGACTGTCTCAGAGATTCATATCAGAGAAGTATGTAGGAAAAATAGTGACTCTGGGATTCCTAACTACAGTTGTTAAATACAAACCTTATACCTACAATTCACAGAAAATTCTGGAAGAGGTCACATAAAGTTCACAAGATCTAGAGAACCAGGATACTATGTGATGGTGTCTTCAACTTAGGATAGAGATGCTAAATACATGGAAGTTCATATTGTACCTTGTGTTATTTGACAATGTTTGGGCCACGAAATACCAATATAGGGAGGTATGGCCATGTTGGAGAAGGTATGTTCTCATGGGGGGGAAGTGTGTCATTGTGAGGGTAGGCAATGAAACCCTTTTTGGAGATCAAATTTTTTCCTAGCAGCCTTCAGATGAAGATGTAGAACTCTAAGCTCCTCCTGAAGCACGTCTGCCTGTATGATACCAGATGCCCACCTTGATGATAATGGACTTAATCTCTGAGCCTGTTTGCCAGCCTCAATTAACTGTTGTCATTATATGGGTTGCCTTGGCCATGGTGTATTATCACAGCAATGAAAACATGACTAAGAGAGAATTGCATTTCATTGAGTGGTATTTCTGTGATAGGTTTGGCTTTGCTTTTGTTTGGAAGAATTTGGATTTAGGGTTTTGGATATGGAAAGCAGTGGAATGTTTTATGTATGGCTTAATGGTATATCCTAGGAAGAATACAGAAGACTTTATTGCTGAGACTGACTTGAAATGTGCAAACCTGGGCCAAGTGACTTCAATGGAGAATTTCAGTATGTGACTTAGAGACTGTTTTGATCAAAAAACAGATTTGGTCAAAAATGTGGCTTTTGTTCTCCTTATCTTAAAAGTCTTCCTGAGACAAGGTAAGGGGATTCATTTTAATTGTATCACTACAGGAAGTCTCAAAAAATTCCTAGCAGAGACTGTATTTTCTGATTCAGACTTGTGATGAGTGTTTTAATAAAAAGGAGCAAGCTAAGGAGAGAAAAACATAAAATGCAAGGTTCAAAAATAGAGGGATTGCAGGAAGTGATATGGAGATTGTTATCATGAATCCTTTGTTCAGGGAGATAAATAGATTAAGGGAATAGCAACTTTGGGACAATATACCACCTAGATAATCTTAGGCCCAAGAACAGTGTCACATATCTTTAATACCAAGAGACAAAGACAACAGGTCTCTGAGGTCAAGGCCAGCTTGGTTTAGAGCAGGTTCAAAGTTGAGAAAAGCTTAACTTCAGGCAGTGTGTTACAAGCCTTTGATCCCAGGTTCCTGTAGTCAGAGCATTTCAGACTTCTGATTTCTAGGTAAATCTACAGAACAAGTACCAAAACTGCCAAACTTGGGCAGTGAAGGAGATGGAAAGCAGGGAGTTGGTGATAATGTAAGAGAAGAAGTGGGCCATGTTCCAGCTCCAGCAAGCAGCAGAACTCAGCAACTTCAGCCATTTTGCCTTGGTTTTAGAGTCAAAAATAGAAGGAACTACTGAGTTAATTGTTTCTTGTTAGTTGCAGCTAAGAAATTAGCTATTGTTAAGAGACCAACATCATGGAGGTGAAATCTGTAAATCATTTTCTGATCTTTGATGGCAGAAAGAATCTATGTTCCATAGTTGCCCAAGGTTATACCTCCTGCTGCAGCAGGACTTGGTAATGTGTAAGAATTACCCAGCTGGTACTTGGTTTGAAATTATGAAGTGGTAAATGAAAGCAGCTAGGGTTGGCTCTGTGAAAGGCAAGGGATGGCCATTGTTGAAGGTTTAGCCTCAGCTACAGATGACAGGTCATGAATGAAAGAAATATGCAAATAAGTTGAGGCTTGAAAGTATGAAAAGGGCCTGTGAGAGGCTAATGTTTAAGCCTAGTTTCCATTGACAAACTCAGTGTATTGGTGATGCCAGTACTGTGGGATGGTTATCAAGAACAGCAGTAACAGTGGATTTTAATCAACCAGAGCCTAGAATGCTACAGAAGGCAGAGCTTCAGTTTCTTCAAGTTTAAGCTCCCTGATGGTTTATTCAAACCCAAGTATACTGCTCTAAACTCAGGGACATAAGCATAACTATAACTGGGCCCAATATATATGCACATACACACAAAAATATAGATACATGTAAAAATTACAATTAATGGTAAGGAAGTCATGAATTTGAGAGTAAGGGAAAAATGTATATGAGAGAAATCTGTGTGGGGACAGTGATATGTACACTATTTATTTGAGAAATTCTCAAAAGAACATTTAAATTTCAATTTTTACAAATAACCAAGGAAATTTCATATTAGATCCAATGCCATGCTGAGTTATCTGTTCTCAGTCCTAACAAAGAATGAAAATACCTTGGAATCCAAGGCTTCCATCCTCTGCCAGAGCTTCAGGTTAAGGACTAGACAGATTTTTATGAGCACGGGGACACTTTGATTGCATTTCCTACTACTACATAATCAGAGATCTGATTTGAAAGTATTAAACATAAGAATGCCTAGAACAGTTGAGAGAAGTAAAACTGAAGATCTTGGAAAGAATGCAGTAATTACTTATTATTTGGTCATCTATTTGTGATACACACAAAAAAAATCTGATTTAATGAGGTTTTTTAACACAGACAACACTCTCTAACTTGATGTCCCTCAACTGAATAATGAATGGAACGGAATACTACTCAGATATTATAAGCAAAGACACCATGAATTTTGAAGGCAAATGGCTAGAACATGGGAATTTCATCCCAAGTGAGGTAACCCATTCCCAGAAAGACATGCATGGTATATACTGAGATAAGTGGATATTTGCTATAAAGTACAGGTACCATGTCATACTCCATAGATGCAAAAAACATAAACAAGAAGAAAAGCACTATTTATGATGATTGAGTGTCATTTAGAAAGTAGAATAAAATAGTCATAAGGGTCAGAGGGAGGGAGGGAACTGGGAGAGAGGGTGGATGGAATGGGAAATTGGGGATTCAAGATAAGGTGTTGGGAGGGACAGAAGAGGTGACCAGAAGACCATGAGAATGAATGGAAATCTGCAGCTGACAGCAGTTAGGAAGAGGGGTGCATCTCCAGGATGAGACTGAGACCTGGAGGCACCCAAGAGTCATTTGAATTTTCCTACTTTATCTCCTTACATGGGGGATATGGTACCTGAAGAGGATACCTCCTGAAACCAGGAAGAAAGTCTAGTGGGGTAGTAGAAAGACCAATCCATGCACAGAACTTTCAACCCTCAATTTATCGTGTATTCAAGAAATGTAGGCATGTGTGACATAACAAACACAGGAGAAATGTCCATCCAATAACCAGCACAATTTGAGATACATCACATGGGCAAGCACCATTCCTTGACACTATTAAGGATATTTTCCTATGCTTGTAGACAGGAGTCTTGTATGGCTAACATCTGAGAGACTCTGTCCACCAGATATTCAAACAGAAGCAGAGTTCAGATAGGAGATATTTAATTAAATCATCCCATTCAGAATTGAAGTTTAGAAGTTCTTTTATTCTCTGGATATTGTTCAAATGTGGGTATCTATATTATTCCCTTCTTTTACTGAGATAGTCTTCACAAATGAGTCTTGAGGAAAGCAAAGTTCTCTGAACAAGCATGATATCTGAAATCCATTTTACTTCTATGATATATTAGCAGAACAATAGTAATTGATTTTCCCCTGTGTCCATGGACTATATTGGGTTTTGATCATCCATTTACTGTAAGGACTAGGATACATTCATAAAATGGGCCTTAAATTTGGCTGTTTATCTGCATAACATTTTTGTAACTATTTTATCATGATACCATGGAGACATGACACCCTTACAAATTGAAATATTTAAAGCTGGGTTAGTATTTAGATTTATTTTCTGATATCATGCAAAGTAAATATCAGTACTAGTCAGTAGGCACGAAAGCTCTAGTTAGGTACCAACTCTGCTTTTCGAGATTCTGTTAGATATATAAGTTTTGTCAGCAGAATAGAGCATTATATACCCCCCAAAAATGTTTCACCACACTACAAGGACACCTGCTCCACTATGTTCAGCATTATTAGTAATAGACAAAAGCAGGAACAACTGAAAAGATTTCCCACTATACTACAAGTACAACTGTTCCACTATGTTCATAGCTGCAGTTTCCCTAATAGACAAAATCTGAAAACAACCTAGATGTTCCTTAAATGAAGAATAGATACAAAGATGTGGTTCATTTACATAATGGAATGCTACTCAGCTATTAAAAATGAGGACAACATGAAGTTTGCAGGTAAATTAATGGAACTAGAAAATATGGTCATGAATCAGGTATGCCAGACTCAAAATGTCATGCATGGTATGTACTCAGTGATAAGAAATATTATCCAAAATTACAGAATACCCATGACACAACTGACATACCATAAGACATTTAACAAGAAGGAAGGCATAATTGAGCATATTTCAATCCCACTTAAAAAGTGGAACAAAATTATCTGGGGAAGCAGAAGGAGGGATGGACCTGGGTGAAAGAGGAAAGAGTGAGCGTACAAGTAGGAAAGGATCAAGTATGGAGAGATACAGAAAAGAAGCTCAGTGGGCTAGAGTACCAGAAGAAGCAGAAGAATTGAATGTGAGAATCTCCCACGACTTAATGGGGATGACCTTAGCAGAAATGCCCAACAATGAGGAGACTGAACCTGAAGAGACCACCTCCAGTGTATAGACAAGGCTCCAGTGGAGGAATATGGAAACCTACATATATTGAAAAAATTTAACACAAAATTGCTCCTTTCTAAAAGAAATGAAAGGACAAAAATGTAGAGAGATTGAAGGAAAGGACATTCAGTGATAGAAACTACTTGGATCCACCCCATCAGTGCACACCAAACCCTGAGACTATTACGGATACCATGTTGTGATTGCAAATAGCAGTCTAGCACAGCTGACCTTTCAGGAGCTCTACCAATTCCTGACTGATACATATGCTGATATTTTCAGCCAACTATTGGACTGAGATCAAGGACCCCTGTAGAAGACTAAAGGAAAAATTAATGGACCTAGTAGGGATGGCAACCTCACAGGAAAACTGAAAGAATGAACTCCTGGACCCCTGGAAACTTCCAGAGACTATGTCACCAACCAAAGAGCATACACAGGCAAGTTCTTGGCTGCCAAGATATATGCAGCAGAGGACTGCCTTGCTTGGCCTCACTGGGAGAGGATGTTTCTAGTGATGTTGAGACTTGATCCTCCAGTGAATCAGGAAAATAGGGCATGACTGTTTCTCAAGTGTTAGGTTTCAAACCTAGGACAAGTGGCCAAGGTACCAATGTATCAAAGCATACAATAGCATTCAGGGTTTCCATGAATCCAGCACTCCTTTCAGATACAGGGTCCCCCTTACTGGCATATACCATCACATACCTTTAAATTTTCAAGCCCAGGGCCTGGCCTTCTATCTACCAAAATGTGCTTCTCAATGTATTCCATATATTTTCTTAACCTGGTCACTTTTTTCTTTCCTTTGGTCAGGCATGCTGCTTGCTACATTGGTTCCCTTCCTTTTCTCTTCTCTCTGCCTCCCTCTCCACACTTGATACAGGGATATGTCCACTCTGGACTCTTCCAGATGCCCCTGACTCTCACTAGGCTATCTAACATATCTCCAATAAAATTTCTTCTTCATCATACCCAGAACCGTTCAGTTATTAAAAATACTTGACTTTTTCATTCACTGACAACCTTTTTCTAGTGTCCATGTAGGTACATTCTGAGCCTCAGTTCAATTTAATATATCTCGTGTCTGTATGTATAGAAAATGTCAGAAGTTAGATGAACATTGGAGATATGATAATAAACATTATAGGTTACTTAACTGAATCAAATAGAAATATAGATGTGTCTGATCTGTTCCTGAGATTCACTGTTCTCAGAGATACCAAAAAAGACTTATGATTTGTTAGAATGTATAATGTCAGTGAGTGTAATTGCACCATTCTTGTGGTATCCCTTATCAAAATCAGTGTTCTTATCTTGATAACACTAGGGTTTCATTGAATTGTCTGAGGGAGAAACATCATCAATGCTGTTTACCCTCCTAAGCATTCAATTCTGGTGACATCAACAGAATCATTTCTGCAAGTGGAGGTGATTTTTTGGGGGGGATGTCATTTTATATTAGACTCAGGGACACATACATTTTAAACTATGGCACAAAAGAACTCCATTTTCACAGATACAGCCATCCATAATGTAGAGAACATTCTGAGAAACCAGAAGTGACAGCTGAGACCCCAGAAACCACTACCCAGTTATGTTTCCTCTTATTGCTGCTTGGTACCCATTCTTTGTGTGTGCTTTGTGCTGTCAGCTGATTCTGAGTGCTCCTATAGGACAGTGTATGTCTGGGTTTACACAGATGGTCCTTCACTGTGTCTCTCTTGCACAGTAATAAATGTCAGTGTCTTCATCTCTTAAGCTGTTTATCTGCAGGTAGGCCCTTCTTTTGGAATCATCTCTTGAGATGATGAATCTGCCTTTCACAGACTCTTATCATAAGCTGCATAATTATGAGTTTTTGTTGCAATTAGAGCAAAGAACTCTGGTCCCTTTATTGGAGACTGATGAATCCATTCTATCCAGTAGTTATAGAAAGGGAACCCCGAGGTGACATAGGATAGTTTTAGGGAATTTCCAGGCTATACCAAGCCTCCTCCTGCCTCTTCCAGCACCCCACACTAGAAAACTTAAATAGATAATCTTGTTAATCAAGGGTCAGAAATACCCATGGTCCCTCTCACTCACATCCACTCACACTCTCAATATATGCTTTTTATCTATTAATTAACTTTTTAAAGGGAAACAAGGAAAATCCAGCTCAGTCCCAATGCCATACTGATGGCCTGTACTCAGTGTTGATCTTCAATTTGAAGACTTCTGAGTTCAGATCTTTGTACTTCTGTCAGAGTAACAGGGTTCAGGGCTGATTTCATGAGAAGAGATGAAATTATCTGCATGTCTTCTTGTTATATCATGAGCTCAGGAGCAGAAGACTTAGAGAAGGAAATAATGATGCAGATGCCATAAAATATATAAGGTCCAAAGTGCAATTTATAATATCAAATTATTTCTTTTTGTCCTGGGGATGTAGCTTAATTGGTAGTGTATTTTTGCATGCTAGAAGGCATGCATTCATTTCCACCAATACATGATAGCCAAGAACTTTAAACTATAAAATTAAGAAAACCTAAAATATACTGATATAAGAAATGTTGTTTCCTGGCTGTGGTGAGGGTAGGTGGTCCTCTGTGAGTTTGAGAGCAGCTTAGTGCAAGAGGAGTGTTCCAACACAGCCAGTACTATACAGAGAGGTTCTGTTTGTAAGAATCAGTATTGAAAAACCAGGGAGAGAGAGAGACAGAAAAAGAGCAGACAGAGAAATAGATGGACAGAGACTGAGACATAGACAGAGACAGAGAGTTGGTGTTCAAGGTTCATTGAATACTGAATGCTTGCGTTAAACTGATTTATTAAAATGTGGCTGAGGATATATAGCTGTGGTAGAGTATATTAGGCATAATGTTCACAAATTGATCCTGAAAATATATATATATATATTTGATATCTGATTATATTTGACCAATGAAATATTTTGAAGACCAGCCTTGAGCTTTTAGGTCTTCCAAGGCATCTCTTCCAACCAATCACAGAAGCCTGATTCTCATCATCACATAAGTACTTTCAGTTCTTCTGTAACTTTGTTAAAACATTCAGTGGCCCAGTTTCTTTCCGTGCTATACCCTTCAGATCATCAGATCCACAAGGACGTGCAGAACCCACCTGGTTCTTTAGAAATCTGCATGTCCTACACCACCTGTCTCAAAGAGCAGCTTTGACATTCTGTGTAAACTGAGGGGAGAATTGAACTTGAAGTTTAACTGGGAATCTGGAGAATGCTCCCTGTAACATGACAAAGAAATCCTTTAGGAGCTGAAAGAGGCCGTTGGGAAAAAATTCCATGTGGATTGGAAAAGTACTTTCAAAATGACAAAACAGAAATGGGAGGACAAATCACACACACACACACACACACACACACACACACACACAAGCATACAATACAGATGTGAAGACATGCACAGACTCACAAACACACACAGAAAATGGGTGAAGAGAACTTCAGCAAGATACAATGAGGAAGCTGCTATAAGCAAACACAGTCAATAATTTTTCTCAACAGCTTATATATCTCAGCAAATTTTAAAGCAATATAGAAATTACCATGTGATTGCATTCTGTTTTTCTTTTCTATTTCCCAATAAGTTCATATGAAAAACTTTTTATATACTGCAGGTTAAAAAAACAAATTATTTCTATTAAGACAAATACAGTCAAAACTCAGCACCCTGTTATAAAGTAACAAAGTGTGCACAAGCAAAGTAATCATATCAGTCAGTTTTTCTTAATGGAAAGCTGTAATTTGTGCTTACCAAAAGAAAAAAAGGAGTTGTTTTATTATTTTTCCTGAAAAGTATTATTTAAAAAACATTAAAGAATCATACATCTAAACTTTTAAATAAAAACAGTCAGTCACTTCTAAGATAAATCCTCACAATCCACGTTTTTTATCAGCAAATTTTATTAAGTCATATCAGGAAGCTGATGGCAAAATGGATAAAAAAATTAAATATCACCAGTTCAGTGTCAGTGGGTCACTGCAGCCAGTGCTAGTCAGATCATTAGCTCAACTATTAAAAGTGTTTTTCTCAATTCAAATTGTTCCTTAAGATTTTCTACACCTGAGAGACTAACAAATACATATCACTGTACCTTCACTAACAATTTATTTTTCCAAATGCTTTCTAAGGTCTTTTGTAAGTGCTGAAAATCGATATATCTAAGTGTCTTTTAAGGATCATGATTAATTCCTTAATCTGTTCAAGCAACAATACTTGGGCAATCCCAAGTGATATTATGTGAATGCCAATGATATTCCTCAATGAGGGGCTGGAAGACACCTTACAGTTATCATTAAATTTTTTAATTATAACAAATATGAAGGCAACAAGAAAAGAACACTCTACAACAGAATGACTCATCAGGACATGTAGTTCTCTGGGATTTGCCTATCTGTAGCACACCCACAGTAAATCTCCTATCCATTGGGTCATATTCCATGAGTTGTAAAGTGATTTGTTGCTCCTCCTGCATAATAGGAGACAACCAACATAACCAACTCTTTTACTTTCCCACAGCCTACTTTCTTACTGTGATCTTTATCTTTATCCTATTACATCATCTTTGCTCTGTCCCATTATCTTAGGTACTCTTCTTCATGGTCTTAGTTTTCTGAACTTCTGAGTACACATTGCTCTTATGTAGTGGAGAAACTGCCCACTCCTCAAGGTTCTTGTTTGAAAGTGCCATAATACTACCTAGCTTTTCCAGAATTTTTCATCCTCTTGCCTTCTTTAGCATAACAACATTATTTTGTTTTCCCTATGAGTCCTAATTCTATCTAGTCTCAGGTTCCTGTCCACCTGAGCAATCTTAGGAATGGGTACAATCTCCTGGAACAGTCCTGCAATACAATCAGTTATTGGCTAATTTGGCTAGTAAAAGGTACTCTGCATGGTACCAAAGCAGAAAGGCAAACAAAAACCCAGCTAAAATCTCTTGGATATAGAAGATATTTCTGCTTACAGTACACAAATATACTTTCTAAGAGTATCCTCAAAAGTTTACCCTTGTAAACTTAGATAAAAGCTCCAACTCCCTCACCAAAAAAGTTTTGTTGTTTTAATTGCAGATGAAGACTATCACTGAGAAAGATACATACTACATACACATGCAAAGAACAAGTTACCCTGTGATGGCCAACTGCATATGGTACATTGTCAATGCAAATCCTATAACTAAGCTCATAGAAAAGTCATAAAGGGTGTGGCAGAATGATTGAAATGTTGTAGGATTAGGATGACTGAATAGGTGGTATCTTGAGATAGAAGAGTGATGATGCACCCAGAAAATCAATGCATTATTGATTCTTAAACTATACATCATATTATTGGGAAAACATCATATAGGTATACCTGTACCTGCACATAAAGACCTATAAGTAATCATTGGCTACTGAGAGATGGACAAATTCTTTTCTTCAGATTAAGCTTCCTGGTTAACTACTAAGTGTATTGCTCTAAACACATAAACACACACACACACACACACACACAAACACACACACACACACACATATATATATATACACACATTTGTATATACATATACATATACATATATATATATATATATATATTTAATATGTGTTCAATATGTTACACACTAAATGCAGACACACACTGATAAAAACATCATTTTTTGAGGAAGTAATAAATGTTCAAGTGAGTGAGCCTTGGATAAGGGAAAATTTGTGTGAGTTTATTGGTGTGTTCAGCACTCAGATTAAGACATTCCCAAAAGTTATTTTATTTTAAAAATAATAGCAACTAGAAAATTTCCTCTCACACATAACTCCTTGATAAATGTTTTTCTTTTTAGCACTACCAGTGAATGGGAAACACTGAGAATCCAGGGCTGAGTTCCTCTGATAGAGTTAGCAGGGTCAGTTTTGGGAATGTTTTCATGAACATTTGGTTTTCTGCTGCTGAATAATGAGTTATGTTTTGGGAGTACTAGACAAATAAATGCCTAGAGCCAATTAGAGAAGAAAGGCTGAGTAATAGAATTCTCTACTATTTATTATATAGTTGTGATATAATTTGCTCCTATTTTTTTTACCACAGACACCTCAATTTCTCATTTACTCCACATAGAGAACTATAATACAACTTTGATAATTTTAGAGAGACTAGCAGTTTTTGAGTGCTGAATTGAAATAGTAACCTGAAGAAATTGGTTTTATGGCTGTAGCTAAGTGTTGATACATGGAAAATGATTGGTGTGTGATGCCCAGTATTTAAAATCAATTGTAGATTTGATACAATATTTTCCTTGTGGAAATAACTTCTAGATATTGATACATTTTCTATGTATTTATTGTGTCTCTTGTAGTCTGTGTTTTATATAATACCTCATGTATTACATGTATATCAGATCACTAATTTGAAATATTTTTAAGCAATAGAAGTACCATAACTCTGAATACCAGATTTGGAGAGATATCTAGACCCTCTAGTCTAGGGCCCTTCTCTTATATCCTTCTCTTCAGTTCTGTCCCCTCTCCATGACATGACACTCTCTAATGATTGTAATGACTTAGCATGAAAAGCTTTGAAATTCCTTTCCCGTGAGACAAGATTGTAAGTTCCTAGTTTTTCGATATACAAATTTATTCTACTATGATATAAACTATTTTCATGGTGATGGAAAGTGTCTTACGATTAAATCATTTCTCTATCTGCTCAATTCCCAGAAGAGTGATATAAATTCTAAGAACCAACTGTATTTCCTATGTCAGATCATGCATACTCTCACATGATGTTTCTAACTACCAAAGGAGATGGTCTCCTGGTCTGGCAAGTGGTTTAATGAGAGTAAAAACTAAGTAGAGTCAAAAAACATCCTTGATGGGCTCTCTACACCTGCTTCACTGGTTCTGCATGACATATTTTTTTGGTTGATCATTTTGCTCATGGTAAAGTGATTTTGCAATGTGATTGATAATATGAACATGGTGTCATTTGAAGTTACAATATACAATGATAGACAATATTACCCTGTGTTTAGTTTAACTGAACTTGGTCTCCAATTGATTTGTCTGAATCTCATATAAGCATGGCTATGAAAATGTTTAGAGAGATTTTTTTTTAATTTTGTAAATTACAAACCTAAAATATAAGGTGTATTCTTTAACAGGTTTTCCTGAAGAGTACAATCTCTTTTAGTTATGTATATCTCAATCACTGGCCCCCTACTTCCCATCACAATGCCCCTTCCCCTGTTGTTTCTCCAACACATAGCACATCAAGTTTCTAAATTAGACACATCATATTTCACTTAAGCCAGACAAGGCATCACTGTTGAGGAATTGATCCAATTGTCAGGCTACTTCTTTAGGGACATCCCCGACTCTAGCAATTGGGAGACCCATATGGAAACTGAGCTGCATATATATATATATATATATATATATACTCACCT
>NW_021604742.1:66231-69603 GCF_004785775.1 Grammomys surdaster | reverse complement strand
ATATATATATATATATATATCCTCACCTGTGGCCACAGTCCAGCTAAGGTATGTTCTTTGGTTGATGGGTCAGTGTCTGAGAGTTCTCAGGGCTATAGGTTAGTTGACTCTACAGGTATTGCTGTATAATTACCATTGCCTTCAGGGCCTACAATCTTTCTTCCAACTTATCTTTCATAATCTCTGATCTCCTATCAATGTTTGCTTGTGTGTATATGCACCTGTTTCTGTCAGAGACCGGATAGAGCATTTCATAGGACAGTTATGAAAGGCTCCTTTTGCAAGCATAACAGACTTTCTTTAATAGTGTCAAGTACTGGTAAGACAGTTATTGGTTGGATATTCTTTCAGTGTATCCTCCATCTTTGTCCCACCATTTCTTTTATACAGGACAAATTTTGGATTCAAAATCCCCACCTCTCTCCAACCCAGTTCCCTTAATCCATTTGCTTACTGTGACTATTTTTATCCCTTCTAAAAGATATTCAATCATTTTCATGTTAGACTTCCCTGCTGATTAGCTTCTTTGATTCTGTCAGATGTATCAAGGTTATCTGGTACCTTATAGCTAATATTCACTTATTTTGACTACATACCGTGCATGTCACTTTGAGGCTCAGATACATCTCTCAGGATGAGACCTTCTAGTTCCATTCATCTGCCCACAAAAAAACATGATGTTCTTATTTTAATAGCTAAATAGTATTCCATTGAACAAATGAACTACATTTTCTGTACCCATTCTTCAATTTAAAAACATCTGGGTTGCTCCCTTTTTCTGGATACTATCAATAAAGCTGCTGTGAACATAATGGAACATATGTTCTTGTGGTATGTTGGAGAATCTTTTATGAATATACCCAAGAGCAATATAGCTGGGTCTTAGGGAGAACTATTTCCAATTTTCTGAGAAACTACAAGATTGATATTCAGAGTGGTTGCACTTGTTTGCAATCCATTCAGCAACTGAGGAGAGCTCTCTTTGGCCCACATATTCAGCAAGATGTTCTGTCACTTGAGATATTGATCTTAGCCATTCTTATTGGTATATTGTAGAAGGAACGTCATTTTGATATGCCTTTCCTTGGTGACTAAGTATATTGAATATTTTCTTAGGTGCTTCTTGGTTATCCTTCAATCCTCTGTAGCGAATTATTTTTTAAGGTCTGTAACCCATTTTTTTAAATGGGTTATTCGGTTTGTAGGAGTCAACCTTATTGAGTATTTTATATATTTTGGATATTAGCCCTCTGTTGGCTGTAGGGTTAGTGCAGGTCTTTTATCAAATCTATAGGCTGCTGTTTTTTCCTATTGCCAGTGCCTTTTCCCTTATAGAAGATTTCAGTTTTATGACATCCAATTAGTCAACTGTTGATCTTAAAATCTTGGCCATTTGTGTTCATTTGGCAATCTTTTTCCTGTTCCAATACATTCAAGGATATTTCCTATTTTCAGTTCTATGAGATTTTTGGGTATCAGTTTTATGTTGCAGTCCTTGATACACTTGGACATGAGTTCTATGAAACCTACCCATGGAGGCTTTTGCTCCATTCACTAAAGTCACTGACATGCACAAACACACACACAAACACAAAACACACACAGGCACACACACATTTGTTTGTGTAGGTGTGTATTTAAGTATGTAATTTGAGGAGCAAGATGATTGGGCCCTATCAGAATGTATATGTGGTGTGTGTGTGTGTGTGTGTGTGTGTGTGTGTGCATAATTGCCTGTTTTTGAGGTTTTTTTTATCTGTGAGCCTGACAATCTTTTTCTGGGTCACAAAGCGTAAATAAATGCAAAGACTTCCTCTCATCTGGGCAGTAAGTAACAAGGCATCTGAACACATGAGTAATATATTCCAACAATTAATCCTTTATTCAATTCCCTGTGGCTGGCAGCAGAAATTAGTTACCAAATGTACAGCAGTCTGTCTGTTTCTATATCTGTACACCTAAGAGTTAAAAAAAGGGCCCTGAGCACCCTGCTATAACAGAGGACATCCACTGTCCTCCTACCACACCTGTACTTTCATCTGACTCCTGAACCATATGAGTAAGCTTCCCTTACCCCCCTCCCATCTTCCCTGCTCTCTGAGCCCTCTAAGGCAAGACAAGCTTCCCTGAGTAGCCTGCTAGCCCAGAGAGGTACTTCACTTCCTTCCAACTCCTTATCCACCTTTCTTGGACCAGATGCTCCAGAAACATAAACAACAATAGGCTCAACACCATAAAGTTCATGGATACCCATCAGAGGCCTGTCACACCAAAAACATCTCATTCCATTTGGCTCCCAACACTGACTACGAAATGAAAATCCAAGGATCAAAATAACCCAGATGGATAAAGGACTTCAATATAACAAAAGCCAGTGTAATATGACATATCCAAACCACAGCTACCCACTAGAGCATTCACTGAATATCTTAACACAACAGAAAAACAAGAAAATGACCTTAAATACAATCTGATAGTGATAATAGAGGCCTTTAGAGAGGAAACTGATAAATCCCTTAAAGACATATACGAAAACACAATTAAAGTGATAAAGAAAATAAATAAAACTGTACTAGTCCTGAAAGTGGAAATAGAAGCTATGAAGAAAACACAGACTGAGGAAACCTTGGATATGGAAAACCTAGGGAAGAGAACCAGAATGACAGATGCAAGCATCGCCAACAGGAAAAAAAAAAAAAGAAATGGATTAGAAAATTGCAGGCATAGAAGATACAATAGAAGAAATTGTTAGACCTGTCTTAGAAAATGCTAAGTCAAAAAAAAAATCTTGAAATAAAACATTAAAAAAATTTTGGATACCATGAAAATATTTAACCCAAAAATAATATAAATAGTAGAAGGTGGAGATTCACAGCTCCAAGTACTAGAAAAAAAAATCTCAAGAAAATTATAGAAGAAAACTTTCCAAGCATACACAAAGAGGAATCTATAGACATACAAGAAGCTTATAGAACACCAACTATACTGAACTAGAAAACAAATACTCCTACCACATATTAATCAAACACAACACCTATAGACCAAAAAAGAGTATTAAAAGCTCTAAGGAAAAATACTAGGTAGCATACAAAGGCAGAGCATTCAGAATTACATTTGAATTCTCGGAAAATATTCTAAAACCTTGGAAGGGCTGGGAGAATATCTTGCAACTTCTAAAATACCACAGGTGTCCAACTAGACTACTATACCCAGAAAAACATCCAGTAAGCATCGATGGAGAAAAATAATATTTCAAATCCAAATTCAAACAATATCTATCCATGAATCCAACCCAGTACAAAATACTACAACACAGAAAGAGTAACTTCATTCAAGAAAACACAGGAAACACATAATTCCATACCAGCAAAA